>NC_064922.1:625455825-625779575 GCF_023897955.1 Schistocerca gregaria
AAAAAGATGCTGTTGGTACCAGCTGTATGGCTCAGTAATGCACCAATTACATTGAAGAACAGAGACTACAAGAAGAGAGACAATGAGCAATGTTAGGCAGAATGGACCAGTCTTATGTGAGCCTTTCTCAAGGCTAGTTTTGTTGGAAACAGACGGCTACAGAGATGCTCTCAGCAGCAGCAGCCACTTCAGATGAAGCAAAAACCTTATTGAGAAACAAAAGCTTGGGCGAATCCATAAAAGTACAAGGGATTAGTATCTGAAGTTGTTAAGATTTTGTATACCACTCTAATATAAATTTATGTAACATCAGTAAATGGATAATAGTCATATACACTGACGAAAATAAAGAAAAGGAACGCAATACCAAGAACGAATTGTGCGCCATAAACGAGAGTTGGTAGGCGTGTTTCTACATCTGAAAGATGGTGTCTACTCACCCTTCGCTCCAGTCTCACACGAAAGGCACTAGTAGCGCCAGTATGCGGATGCAAGTCTGGTTTCCTCTAAATACACGCTGTATTGGTGCTGAGAGCTGGTTGCCTTTGAGACTGGACGTTGTGAGCAGATGTTAGTCAACAGTCCCATTAGGCGATAACGATACTTCACTGAGTCCAGATGAGGACCTGCAAACGACGTCGTGTAATGGGGCTACGAGAAGCTGGATGTTCCTTTTGTGATACTGGAGAGAGAGTTGGCAGGTTTGCAGACACTGTACGTGACTGCTGGCAGCGGTGGCTACTAGATTGTACGGTCAAAAGAAGACCAGGCACCAGACGGACTTGTGTCACTACCGAGAGGGAAGGCCATCGTGTCCGCGCTTGGCTGTTGCGCATCGTACTGCATCTGGAGCACCAATCTGAGCAGCAGTTGGCACCTCAGTGACACAACGTTCTGGTACAAGAAGATTACTTCAAAAACAGCTCCGAGCTAGAAGTCCTGTAGTGTGCATTTTACTGACCACACACCACCGCCATTTCCGACTTCAGTGGTGTCAAGCGAGAGCTCACTGGAGGGCAGGCCTCTTGGGTTTTCTGCTGAGAGTTGATTCTGCCTCGGTGCAAGCGATGGCCTTTTGCTGGTTAGACGGAGTCCAGCTGAGGACCTGCAACCAACCTGTCTGTGTTTTAGCACATGGAATTACGGTCTGGGGTGCGATTTCCTGTAGCATCACAGGCGCTCTCGTGGTTATCCCACGCACCGTAACTGCAAAATTGTACGTCAATCTCGTGATTCGACCTATGATCATACCATAAATGAACAGCCTTCCAGGGGGTTTTCCTCACAGGGTGACGCTCGCCCACATACCACTGTGACAACCCAGCATGGACATGTTGCATTGGCCTTCTCTATCAACCGACCAGTTTCCAATCGAGCACACATGGGACATCAGCCGACGAATATTCCTGCATTCAAAAAATGGTTCAAATGGCTCAAGGCACTATGGGACTTAGCATCTGAGGTAATCAGTCGCCTAGACTTAGAACTGCTTAAACTTAACGACATCACACAAATCCATACCCGAGGCAGGATTCGAACCTGCGAACGTAGCAGCAGCGCAGGTCCAGACTGAAGCGCCTAGATCCGCTCGGCCACCGCGGCCGGCTATTTCAGCGTCATTCAGAAACAGCGTTAACTGTCCTTACCTTGACTGCTACAGGCATGGAACTCCTTTGCACAAGCTGACATTTGGCACCTATGCAACACAATGTATGCACGTTTGCATACTTGCATTCAACTTTGCTGGCGGTTACACCGGTAATTAATGTACTAGCATTTCACACTTGCACTGGCTTATCTCACGTTTACATTAACCTGTGATCTTGAAATTTTGATCACTTAAATATGTTACATAGAGAAATGTATTTCAAAAATTTCATTACTCTAATTATTTTTTTGTGTTGCGAATGTTTTTCATCAGTGCATGTTCGATTTCCGATAGATTTGGTCACCAACGAAGTGTTGTAACCCAATGGAAATCTGAGCTGGTCATTCTCATTTTTTCAAAGCGTCTCGGACAGATATTCGCCAACATTACAAGTTTCGAGACTCGATCAATAAAGAATGGAGAAAGGGTAGACGGTGGTTTTAATGGTTCAGATGTTATGCACTTGTGTGTAACGCAGTGAATGTTCATAAAACAACATGAAACTGTCAGAATAGTCACAATAGGGACGTATTTTCAATTCGTGCATCCCATTGTCTTCAATGTCGGTTATGACCCTTCATGTGAATTTCTGGGAATTGTGGATTAATTTTAGGTTTGTGTTAAAAACGCCAATTATTGTCAGCCGTGATGATTTTTTCCGGAAAAGAACTATCCACATTTTGAACTTAAATCAAGACACAGCTGGCGTCCACGCGTAGTGTGTTTTTCTCGGGAATCAAGGTGCGCGAGACAAACTCTGCACAAACTTTTCTCTTCTCCATAACATTATGGAAACCTTAATGAACTCTTAATTACAGATATGGCTTCACTGCAACAATGACACACTACTGCCGTATCCACCACTTAAAACTTCTTAATGCTGCCTGTTGACAACTGACTAATTGAATGCGCGTCTTTTGTTTACAGTTGTTGGTTCAATCTGGCGCAATAGTTACAGCGCTGATGTCGCTTGTACACCAAAAATAAAACCAGTCTCCGAACAGTTTGGACGGACGGTGTGTTTTGAGATCACATGTTGATATTCCCACAAATATAAAATGTAATCCCGGAGTGGTACTGCCTAGGGGAAAAAATGGATGTATCATGTAATGCAATGAAATCAAAAAAGCAGAATACCACTTTCAGACATTGTATTTTCACAGATTGTAGTCTGATGCCGTAGCTGCTCGTCATTCCCATTCGTTAGCCAATACAGGTCTCTGAATAAGAGGTAGTAAGTGTATTTATCTTATCATAGGTAACATCTAACTAATTTCTCCGTTTTCTCTCAGTGTTAATAATAAAATCTAAGAACACGAAGTCTGGGTGTTTCGAATTGTAAATTTGACCACAGTCCAAATAAGAGATCCTGTTTCTGAGGTCTGCGGATCGACATTGGCAGTTAACGTCAGGACAGGTTTCACTCTCCATAAACATGAAATCCTAATGTGCCGGCGAGAAGATTTTGCGCGCGGCTGAACCCAGTAACTGACATGAGCTCAATATCGGCTACGCCTTACGTAAAACGACTTGCTGTATGTAATTTAATGTTACGTCACTTTAGGGTGGGAACTCAGATTTACGGCGTCGCCTCAGAGGATTAAGACCGGCGGGAACCTTGAGAGAGAGCGTTGGCTTCACCGTCTAAATGTGTTTTCAGGGGTTGTCATCCGACAAGCATTTTTATCTCGTGTGGACATCTCGTGGAATAGACGCGGCGATATTTTCCGCCTTATAAGGAAGCGGTCTGGTCCAGGCATAGCTCGCAGCGTCTTTGGCAGTCGCGGCCAAAGTACAGCCGGGCCATCAGCGGCCGCGTGGCGCTCCTTAAACGAGACTTGTCTGCAGAACAGGCCTTGTCACTCGTGGCCAGCAGATAGCCGAACTCGCAGCGCGCTCACATAAGTAGATGTTTCGAGCACAACTGAAAATGCAGTGTTAGTCACACACTTCGCTAGATGCTGAAGCAAAATATGCTAAGAGGGTCACTCCAAAAGAAATGCACACTATTTTTTTTAATCCATCTTTTATTTTACATGTTTGAAAGTTTTAGAGTGTGTAGATACGTCCTTTAGGAAGAATATTTTCATTTCTCCACATAGTTTCCACCCCTCTGAATTGCCGTACGCCGTCTTGGACCCAGCGCCTGTATACCCGCACGGTAAGATTCTAGACCAACGTGTTGGAACCACTGTTTGGCAGCGCGCACAAGGGAGTCACCATCTTCAAACCTTGTCCCACGAAGAGAGTGTTTCATTTTCCCAAAGAGATGATAGTCACATGGAGCCAGGTCAGGACTTTAAGGCGGGTGTTTCAGTGTTGGCCATCCGAGTTTTGCGAACGCTTCCATGGTTTTTTGACTGACATATGGCCGTGCATTGTCGTGCAACAGCAAAGCATCCTGCTTTTGCCGATGTGGTCGAACACGACTCAGTCGAGCTTGACGTTTCTTCAGTGTCGTCACATATGCATCAGAATTTAAGGTGGTCCCACTTGGCATGATGTCCACAAGCAAGAGTGCTTCGGAATCAAAAAACACTGTAGCCAGAAATTTTCCAGCAGAAGGTGTGGTTTTGAATTTTTTTCTTGGGTGAATTTGCATGATGTCACTCCATTGATCGCCTCTTCGTCTCTGGTGAAAAATGATGGATCCATGTTTCATAACCTGTCACAGTTCTTCCAAGAAATTCATCTCCAGCATTCTCGTACTGTTACAAAAGTTCGCTGCATACATTTTTTCTTGTATCTTTGTGAGCCACTGTCAGCATCCTGGGAACCCACCTGTCCCAAAACTTCCTTAACGCCAACACTTTCAGTATTCTGAAAACACTTCCTTCCCCTATCCCAACGTAGCGTAACAGTTCGTTCGCTGTGATGAGTCTGTCAGCAGTCACCAATTCGTTAACTCTCTGCACATTGTCTGGAGTGTGTGCAGTACGAGGCCTGGCGCTGCAATGACAGTCCTCAATAATGCCTTCATCACGTAACCAGCTTGCTCACCGACTAACTGTAGTGCGATCGACAGCAGCATCTCCATACACCTTTTCAACCTCTTGTGGATGTTTCCCACTGTCTCGTTTTCACAGCACAGGAATTCTATGACAGCAGGTTGCGTCTGACGAATGTCAAGTGCCATCTTGAAGTTATACTGTGACGGCGCCTCTCACGGGAAGAGGTTGAACTAAATTTGAAAACAAGGGGGAAGGATGTATCTACACACTGTAAAACTTTCACACATGTAGAATAAAAACTGTATTTTTACAAAAAGAGTGTGCATTTCTTTTGGAGTGACCCTCGTAGCATGTACCGGAAACATTTCGCCTCCGTGTTCCCATAGTAAAAAGTTAACGCTATTGAATAGCTAGTTAAGATGACGTGCCCTCTCGATTAGGCTTGCCCATCTGTGCAAGCCCAGCTCTCTCCAGTCCCTCTGGTTTCCCTTTATCATTTCGCAGTGATTCATTCACCTTGATATCCTCCATTAGCCAGTGTCTACTTCTTCCTTTTAACATCATTCCAGTCAAAACTATTTCTGATGCATTGTTAACGAGGGCGTTCGATAAATAATGCAGCACATTTTTTCTCGGCCAATTCCAGTTGAAAGAATGTGGAATTTAATGTGGGATGTTATGCAGTATTTCTGTTTCAGTCTCAATAGTTTCACGAAGTTGTGGTAGGTGGTGCTTCCATTCTAGCCTTCAAAATAGCGTCTGTAACGGAGACGCAGAGAGCTGCCATTGACTTTCTTTTGCCAGGAAACGAGAGCATTGCTGATATTTATAGGTGTTTCCAGAATGTCTGTAGAGAACTGGCAGTCAACGAAGCGCGGTAAGTCGTTGGGTGAGGTGTCTGTCATCAGCGCAACGAAGTCGTGCAACCTGTCCGATCAGTCGGTCAGCCGCAATCACTTGTGACTCCTGCAATGTTGGAACGTGCGGACAATCTCATTGGAGATAATCGACGGATCACAGTCAATCATTTCATTTCTCAACCGCGTGAGTCTGAGGGAGACACCTGCATGCACATTCGGGGAAGAAGGTTCCCCAGAACACACTGTCTTTTTCTGCGGGCAATATGCGAACAATAGACATACACTATACTTGGGCTACACAGATACAGACATAGATATATACACAGAAATAAGAGACGAAGAACAATGGGTACAATTAAATGCACTGACAAAGAGTATTTCAAAAACAACACATGAAGAGTACATGCGGACACGACATTACAGACATAACTATGTGCAGCGTAACAACAATCTCCAGAGGATGGACAGCGATACCCACAGTGACAGCGAAAATAGTGACAATGAGGAGGAACAGGTGGAGGAAGCTGAGATGTGACAGTAAATAAGCAAAAGTGCTGGCGATCTAGCCAAGAAAACACCAAATGCTGTACATGGATGGGCACCTAACGTAGTTAATACATAGTATTAGTAATAAATAGGATAAGCAACATTCTCTACTAATAGCCATTTGTATGTGTGTGCGTGCATAGAGAGAGAGAGAGAGAGAGAGAGAGAGAGAGAGGTATTCACCGTCACTCACATTTGGTGATGGTACTATCAAATCTCTCCTCTATCCTATCTTCTTTTTATATTCTTCTTAAAAACAACAAAATTTTATTTATATTTCAACCTTAAATTACTGTTATTTTTAAAAGTATCATTCTTTGTAAATTTTGTAGATAAAACAAAAGAAAAAAAACTGTAGAAAGATCAGGTAACAGGTCTATAATTTGGCAATAAATAAATAAATAAATTCTCAACTGGACGTATCCGTAGGTAGTGCTGATACACTCGTCCACCTGTGGGGTGCTTAAGGAGCGTTCTCTGGGTTCCTCGCAGCCTAACAGTAGACCATAAACAGCAACGAAGGACCATCTGTGCGGAACTGCTTCCACATTACGAGGCTGAGCGTGCCAATTTTTTGTCGAACATAGTCACAGACGATGAAACATGTGTTCATTACTTCGAACCGGTAACAAAATGGCACTCCATGAAGTGCACCACGCCACGTCTCCTCCGAACACGAAGTGCAAAGCCACATCCTCAACCGATAAAGTCATGCCAACAGTCTTCTGAGACTCTGAAGGGATTACTCTGTTTGGTGTCCTCCCACGTGCTGTAACGATCAACTCTGAAGTGTATATGGTACTCTCAGGAAATTTAAGAAATGGCTTACTGTTTTCGCCGACACAAAACTGCAAACGACTTCACCCAAGACAACGCAAACCCTCTCACAAGTCAGCTGACCTGAGAGCAGCTCACGAAACTTCACTGGACCCTTCCTCCTCATCCACGTCACGGATCTCGCACTTCCGGCTTCCAGCTGTCTGGCCCAATGGAGGATGCTCTCCGCGGGAAGCATGAGGATTTTATTGATGCAGCAAGAATTTTTCTCCAACGTCGACCAGTAGATTAGTACGATGCGGGCATGTAGGCAATCCAATTAAGGTGTCGCAAGACCGTCTCAATGAATGGAGATTAAGCTGATAATTAGGGTTTTGTAACTAAAAGCCTGGCGAATTTTATGGTGTATTGGAATCCTGAACAAAACAAACCTGCTTGCCGAAAAAAATGTTTTACTTATCGAACGCCCCTAGTTTCTTCTCATCCACTGTCGTAGCCATTGTATTGTCCTCTCCTTAAATGTTCCATTACGTGTCTTCCTCATTCACCCCGTGTAGGACAACGTCATTCATTATACTATCTGTTCTTTTTTCTCAAAATCCACATTTAAAAGTTCATGAGCGTTTCCGTTCTCTCTGCCGCTGTGTCATGTTTCAGTACCATACTGAACATCATTCCACACAGAACACACCATTAACGTTTCACTTAAAGGAGTAAATAATTCATAGCTATTGTAATTTGCTTGTGTGTGTATATATGTGTGTGAAATCGTAAATATGGTACTTGAGATTAATCAAATATAACAGTATGTAGAATAATAGATTTATTGTCTTTCTAGGTTGTTAAGTAGACACAGCTACCTCTAAGAGTATACCATAAGATTGCATTAAATAAAAAGAAGCAGCTAATCGTTTGCTTTGGGTCAGTGTACAAAATAAATTGGAATTCATGACTCTTCTGTTTTATAGTGTTTAGTGAATGTAATATCTGTCATAAAATGAAGTGAGAGAGCATTTTAGGAAGCGTGTGTAAAAATATTACGTAATGTATTGCGCAAGTTCTGTAGTAATTATTTGCTGTTTGGTTTCTCATTGTGGTACCGGGGCACTGATGTCCTGAAAATGTTCCGTCAAAAGTCGGCATGACGCTATGTAACTGACAAATAACTTCAATGATACCATTAATTCTGCAAAATTTGCAAAACAATGGCGAAATTATAGTTTTGATTTTTTGTTATTAAAGTATAAAATTTGGAATGCTATTGATTTTCGTGTCTGAACACTCTCCTGTTAACATGCTTCGCTCATTTGTAAGCTGACTCTTTGAGAGTGGTTTTTGTCTCATTTATGCCAAGGAAGAACGCCTCATCTCCCAGAAAACAGAGAGTAACCTCGTGAGTTTCATCTGTTAACTGATTCTAGTAAGTTACGATATTCTCGTTGTGAAGATGGTCTAAAGTTACAGCAATGAACTGCTAGTCTATCGATGTTGCAATTACATCGAACTATGTCGACTATTACAAATAAAATATCTCTTCCTACGGTCATGTCGCGGTTGACACACCCGTTCCCGCCAGCTCCCGGACGTTAAGCACTGTGGGGCGTGGCCTGCATTTGGACGGGTACCTCCGGCTTTGACAAACTTTTATTTTCCTTTATAGCAGAATGGACAGGAGGGATGGTGGCGTGAAGCCCTGAACACCTCTTCAAATGTCTCGTAAAGAGGGGGTATGATATACTGTTAATGGTGATCCGTCCGTCAGATGGGGACATTGAGTTCAGTGGCCCCTTGGTGCTATTCGAGTGGCAGCACGCTATGTGCCAGCACTGGGTTCCACTCTCTCCCTTCTCTCATCATCATCCAAGACCTACACGACAGCACACGACACACACACACATACACACACACAGACACACACGCACACACACAGACAGACACACACAGTCACCAACATCTAACCCTTCCGCAACATCATCGAACACACACTTTGCAAAGGAAAGATTTCCACGTGGGAAGGACAAAAACACTTTTCCGATACAGGCGGCTGAATCATCTCTTTGGGCTCTTCCACCCGGTCATGCCGTACAACTTTAATAAATAGTCAATCTCTGTGAATCCTAAGAACATATTTCAACTAAAGTCCTGTTTGTTAAGGGGAGCCATTGTCCTTTGTGTCTAACGCCTAAACTACCAGTAGAGCTAGGCAATTTCGGCACCGCATAGTATAAGAATTTTCCTGTCATCTGCCATCTTAGCTGAATGCTGTCGTCATACATTTTGTTTGACGCAGTATAGAAGCATCTTGGAGACTTTCTCTAAATATTCAGAAAATGACTGGAATAGATGTTCAGTTCATTCAGTACGGCCAATAAGCCACGTATCATTTCATTTTTATAACAGTAATTAACACAGAAAGTATATTCTTCACTGCTAAAGGCTTACGAATTGCAAAGTATCCAGTGCACCTCTGTCTATTGCTAATGAAGATTACATTCTACAGCCACTTTTGAGTTCTTCGGCCATGTCACCGCCGTGCCACCTCGCCAGTCTTCCACGCCACGTGTATTCTGTGTGAACTGCGTCATATCGAGTGGGTAACGGTTTTCTGTTGAGTGTAATTCTGCATGCACTCAGATGCAGCTTTAATACCTGTTAGTTTTCTCGTTTAAAATGTATGATTTGTGCGATTTTATATCGGTATAAAGCATATACGATTTGTCTTTTCTTGTGTAGAGCTATTGCTGGTCGTTTACAGGTTATGGAATATAGCATGAATTAAGTTCTAAATTAAATGGGCATATTACTCTTTGACATTACTTATGTTGCTAGATAAATGTTTTTAAATTTAACATTAAACGTCTTATCTTCTATACTACATCTGCATGGTTTTCCATTAAATAGTCTATGGATTGGGTATCCAAACGAAGGATCTGAAATTAGATTTGAAATTTTCTTGACTGCTTGTGATGCATTTTGGGTTATTGAGAATTCTGTGGTAACTCAACACCTTTCTGAGGCACCGAAATATTTTGTCTGGGTGTTAAGTGTCTGTTTTCTGATGTTGGTTATGGACGTTGTTATTGAGTTGCTATTCTTCTCAAATTATGTTACATCATTCATGGTGAATTTTAACAAGATGGAGTTAGAACGCCTAACCCCTTGAAGAGACACCTGGGAGATGAGCAATACGTATTTTTCCCAGAGGTGGCTTTGATAAATGAAGATTGTGTTTGTAAGGGACGTTTCTGCTGAATTAATTGCATTAGAGGCACAATAATTGGCATATATTGTTGCTGTTGTTATAAGTATGTACTAACAAGTGATTGTAACATTCTACTTTATTTACTCTCCGTTCGTGTCCCAAATTAATTAATCCTATTCTATTGTCTGTCCACATAAATGAGTAAATTGCGTTTTGTGTCACATTAAAGCAATGTCAATTTGCAAGGAACATTAAGTCTTTGAAAACATTATTGATGATTTTATTTCTTCCTGTCGCTCTAATAATTTTAAATGCTCTGCACCTGCGGAAATTACCAACTGTGTATGCGATATGTCCGCCGGAGGGTGTTTCACACGTACAACCTATTGAATCTTCTGGTTCGTGGTTTTGAGATAACTCTCACTAGGGGTGGAAATCTTTATAGCCACATCAAAATTAGGTTAATCAGAGATTAACAAACCCCTGAGGCTCACAATGATATTAATTATTTTTTACGAAAATTAAATTCCTTTTTATATGTATTGCGAGGACTAACGAGAGATACGAATTAGTAAATGATTCCCTGGTATCGATCCGTACATGACAGTGCACGGTGCCAATATGACGCAAAAAGCCGCCCCTGAAAATACGATTTTTAAGGCGCTTATATCACGTGTTCTATTCATCACAGAGATAAAAGGTCAAGTGCTTTGGATAGCTCTTGACCTAACGACCATTTGTATACCTATCGCAAGACCGGCCGTTGTACCCAGCCAGCAGTACAGGGTCAAAACGCACTTCATCTAACCCAGGCAAATTGATTGGTTTTTTTGGATTATGTGTACTTAATGGTGGATCGTGGGTGGCTTATACTGTAAAAGTGCTATTTGTAAATGGGCGGTTCCTAAAATAACCTAGAAAATGATGGTTTTTGGGTACCAAAACTACCAAGTGAAGGGAAGATGGCCACTGCTATAATTTCTGTCTATGGCAAACCGCCGAAACTTACCTTATGTTCTTAAGGTGATGTTCTCGAGTATCACAATGCGTTGCCGAGATTCAGAGGTTCAAGTTACTGGAAAATATGCGCGCAGTATTCGTCTGAAGCGTAAATGGGCACACATCAAGAAAAGGTTTCCATCAGCTAGATTCCGAGAGTTCCGGAAGCTGTATAGAAAATTGGAATAGGGATCATGAAAATCACACATTGCATGTTGCACCACCATACAGCGAGACCTTCAGGTGGTGGTCCAGATTTCTGTACACGCCGGTACCTCTAATACCCAGCAGCACGTCCTCTTGCATTGATGCATGTCTGTATATGTCGTGGTATACTATCCACAAGTTCATCAAGGCTCTGTTGGTCCAGATTGTCCCACTCCTCAACAGCGATTCGGCGTAGATCCCTCAGAGTGGTTGGTGAGTCACGTCTTCCATAAACAGCCCTATTCAGTATACCTCAGGCATGTTAGATAGGGTTCATGTCTCGAGAACATGCTGGCCACTCTAGTCGAGCGATGTCGTTATCCTCAAGGAAGTTATTCACAAGATGAGCACGATGGGGGCGCGAAGTGTCGTCCATGAAGACGAATGTGCCGCCAATATGCTGCCGATATGGTTGCTCTATCGGTAAGAGGATGACATTCACATGTCGTACAGCCGTTACAGTGCCTTCCATGATCACCAGCGACGTACGTTTACCCACATAATGCCACCTCAAAACAGCAGGGAACCTCCACCTTGCTGAGTCGCTGGACAGTGTGTCTAAGGCGTTCAGCTTGACCGGGTTGCCTGCAAACACGTCTCCGACGATTGTCTGTTTGATGGCATATGCGACAGTCATCGGTGAAGAGAACGTGATGCCAATCCTGAGCGGTCCATTCGCTTGTTGTTAGGCCAATCTGTACTGCGTTGCATGGTGTCGTGGCTGCAAAGATGGACCTCGTCATGGACGTCGGGAGTGAAGTTGCCAATCATGCAGCCTATTGCGCACGTTTGAGTCGTAACAAGACGTCCTATTGCTGCACGAAACGTATTATTCACATGGTGGCGCTGCTGTCAAGGTTCCTCCGAGCCATAAACCGTAGGTAGCGGTCATCGACTGCAGTAGTAGCCTATGGGCGGCCTGGGAAAGGCATCTCATCGACAGTTCCTGTCTCTCTGTATCTCCTCCATGTCCGAACAACATCACTTTGGTTCGCCTGGAAACTTCCCTTGTTGAGAGCCCTTCCTGGCACAAAGTAACAATAAAGACGCCATCGAACTGCATTATTGACAGTCTAGGCATGGTTGAACTACAGACAGCACGAGGCGTGTGATTCCTTCCTGGTGGAATAACTGGAATTGATAGGTTGTCTGACCTCTTCCGTGTAATAGGCGCTGCTCGTGCATGGTTGTTTTCATCTTTGGATAGGTTTAGTGACATCTCTGAACAGTCAAAGGGACTGTGTCTGTGATACAATGTCAACGTCAATCTTCAAGAGTTCTGAGAGCCCAGATGATGCTAAACGTTTTTTGATGTGGGTAGTATTAAATGACGTAGTGAACACAGGGAAAGGCGCTGGGGACACCGCAAGTTGTTTGGGAACACCAAAAAATGTTTTGGTCAGCATTTTTCGCCAGTAATGTTACGACGCGCTCTCTCTGTATAATGGGCACTTCACGCCTTTACCGATTTTCTTGAGCTGGAAAACATTCAATGGTCACATCTGGCAGCGTAAGCACCTTACAAAAATCATTTTCTCACGCGAAATTCTCTGTACTTGCAAATCAAACACGGTATTCTTCTGTATACCGTAGTTGTTGCCTAAAACTGTTGTGCGTTTTTACGTGCTTGCGTTGGACGGGAGACGATTTTGTGTTAAACATATATTATGCGTGCTGTTTCGTTGTTTACATGTGTCAAAGTATGTACACGTATCGCAGTATCTAAATTAACTGTAAAAACTTTATTGACCTACAGAATTAGTTTTATATAGCAGCCCATCCAGTTGTAAGAGGGAGATGAATGGATCCAGCTGAATAATGCCCCTGTCGGAGCATAAAAAAGGCTTCATTTAAAAGATTCTGGCGGAGAAGTTGGGGGAACAAGCTGCTTCAATCTTCATTCTGCCTTATTCATCAAAGTTTTTTCCACGAGAAGACATTCGTGTTCTAATGTGCCGCAGCGGTGAGACAGTGACAATGGAAGTGAGGGGAGCATCTGTGCTAGAGAAAAGGAGAAGAGACAATAATAGTGAAAGAGAAAAGGTGGCAGTGAAAGAAAAAGAGGGGTAGATGGAGACAACAGCAGTGGAATCAGTGGAAATTAAGAAGAGAGATGAGTGAAAACTATGCATAAGTTAAGCAGGGGGGGGGGGGGAGGGGGGAGGGGAGCAGCCGCTAGACCCTTCCTCCCAAAACTGGCGAACCTAAACACGAAAAAAATTGCTCTCTTTACCCCGTCCCCCAACACCCATGTGTTAATGACCCCTGCATAGTGGTCAAAACCCCAAGCAAACCATCTAAATGGCTCAAAGGACGTGTGTGAACAGGAGACAATTGTGGTTGAAGATAAAGACAGCAGACAATAAGCGAAAAGAAAAGAGATGAGAGCAAAATGAGAGAAAAATGATGGGGTCAGAGACAATGCAGTGAGACAGAGACACAGTGGAAGTGACGGAGAAGGTGACAGTGATGAGGAAGAGCTAGAGAAAGAGTTGAAGACAGTGACAGTGGAAGAGATAGAGGAGAAAGTTCAGTTGGGAGGAAAAGGAGAGAACCGTAGAGGCAGTAAGAGAGATGCTGTGTATGAAGGCTTAACTATAAAGAGAGACTGGGTAAAAGGACTTAGAACACCGGTCGCCACCCTGCTGCTATGCTATGAATTTTGTGTCGGAAGTAACACGGATTCATGAATGCGATTTATAGAGACTGTCATCTTCAAATGTATACATATTTGTACCAAGAAATATGAAACTAAATTAAAGCTGCTATAGTACAGTGCGATGAGTCGAAGAAAAATGACATTCAAAACATTTAGTAAACATTTGTGAACGGTCTCATATTGCATAATACGTTTCAAATCAGTAAAAGTAATGGTATTAATCAATTAATCGTCCCCTCACACAGACTAGACAACAAGATTTCGTTATGCAATCACAGTATCAAAACAGTGGATTCGCTAAGCGTGGCATCAATCGGAAACAAAGAACAACTGACACGAAATGTTCCGAACGGTGTCGCTTTTCAATGACACATGAGCGGTCAGATGCCAACGTATCGCACCGGCACTACAACTGGTATGTTACGCCTACTAATTTATGTAGGTTACCATTAATAACAAGATAAATACATATGCGACCCGAAGGGCCATCCTACAATGTCAGTATTGGCGCTTGAGCAAAAAGGGTTCAGGACCACTGATTCAGAATGTTCTGTGTTAAAAGAGCGCGGATGTATTCGCATGCCCAGTTTTTTTCCTGTGGAAACCGGTATGAGGTCTGAGGCAGCTGGTTCCCCACGTTTCCGTCAGAGTCTTTTAAAGACGAGCATATTCGTCTTCTTTGTGTTTTGACAGCAGCCTCTTTCAGCAGGCAGAAGTATTGTCCACAGTTTTTGTTGGTAGGGACTGCGATTAATTCAGAAGTTCGTAATTTTCAGCGTTTACTTTTGTAAGGAAGCAGTTTGTACTAAATTTGAACGGTCCTTCGAGCATGAATACATCAGAGGCACCAGAGAAGTGGTTCTGGCTGCTGGAAGGAAGTGTCTGGCAGCCTAACACAACTAAGTAGCCTGAACAAAACTGTGCAAATCAACATACTGAAAGGAACATTCAAACAAATTAAATTTATTGAGATGATGAAAAGCTGTTCAAATTGATTAAGAATCCAGTTTGCCGCGTTAGCTGGTTTATTGTGGTCGCTCAGAGACTGGTAGAACCGGTTACGTACCATGCAGGTACATCCTCATGTGTATTTCTGGGGAAAATGTTTGTACAAAACTTTTTAAGAGCCGTGCTACTCTCCTACCAAGTTAAGAGTCCTTATTACTAAAAACTTAAAATCATTGCATGCGATTTAAAACAAGAGGCATGAGCCACTATTATAAAATTACTTACAAGGTCTAATGTTCCGCGCTATATAAATGGTTTAGATAACATGGAACATTAATGCGTGTTCCGAGGTGCAATAACGAACACTATCTGAGGCAACCATCAGCGGTAGTGAAACGTAGTAAAGTCATATATGGATCTCTATCTTGTTCTATGGACGAGGGACTTCAGCTGATGATATACACAGAAGCGCCATAGAAATGGGTGTAGGCAAGCCTATTCAAATTAAGATGTGTGTCAACAGACAGAATACAGCGCTGTGGTCGCCAACGCCTATATAAGACAACAAGTGTTTGGTGTAGTTGTTAGATCGGTTACTGACTGCTACAGTGGCACGTTATAAGATTTAAGTGAGTCTGAACGTGGTATTGTAGGCGGTGCACGAGCGATGGGACACAACATCTCCGAGGTACCGATGAAGTGTGCATTTTCCCGTACGATCATTTCCCGAGTGTACCGTGTATATCTGGAAGCCGGTAAAACATCAAATCTCCGACATCGCTTCCGGCCGGAAAAAGATCGTGCAAGAATGGGAACTACGACGACTGAAGAAAATCGTTCAACGTCGCAGAAGTGCAACCCTCCCACAGATTGTTGCAGTTTTCAATACTGGGCCATCAACAAGTGTCAGCGTGCGAGCCATTCAACGAAACATCATCGACATGGGCTTTCGGAGCCGAAGGCCTACTCGTGTACCCTTGATGACTGCACGACACGCAGCTTTACGCCTCGCACGGACCTTTCAACACCGACATTGGACTGTTGACGAATGGTCGGACGAGGCTAAATTTTATCGATCGAAAGGACGTGTACGGGTATGGACACAAGCTCATGAATCCATGGACCCTGCGTCGTAAGCATCCCGTCTGATCACCTGCATGCATTCATGTCCATTGTGCATGCCAACGGACTTGGGAAATTCCAGCAGGACAATGTCACACCACAGACGTCCATAAATGCTAGAGTGGCCCCCGGAACTCTCTTCTGAGTACAAACACTTCCGCTGGCCACCTACCTCTCCAGACATGAACATTATTTAGCATGTCGGGGATACAGTGCAACGTCCTGTTCAGAAGAGATCTCCACCCCTTCGTGCTCTTAACGGATCTGTGTACAGCCCTGCAGGATCCATGGTGTTTACGGCGCTTCTGCGAGTTCGCGGAGGCCCTACACGATATTAGGCAGGCGTACAAGTTTCTTTTACTGTTTATTGTATATTCAGCAAGGCCTGGGAACTCACGCTGGGTCTGATTAAGAAGACACACTGCAAACACAACGTAAATCTTAATTATGGGGAACGAGTCGTTTTATATTCACATCACAAATTATTTTGAAAAAAATGCCTAAATGATAATCTTTTACAAGTATTTAATTTACTTAATTTTAAAAGAAGACATGTAGATGTGAGTTAGCCATTCTTACCCACCACCTTTCACATATCTCAGTAATAGAAATTCTTCTACGGGATAGATGGAGATGGCAAGGACAAAATTTGTCGGTATATTTTTCAAATTTTACTTTGCTGTCTGTCCTACAAGTGACCAAAAATTTAGTTTGCAGCTTCATGTGTCCCTTTTAGTGCTAAAGAAAGACTTAATGTGGCGTAATTAATGTCTTTTTCCTTATAGTTTTGTAACTTAACACATCATAGTTCCTTTTGAACATCAGTGGATTATTTCCAACAAACCTAATGAGGGAATAAATATATTGTGAAGAAGTAGGCTAGTCACAATGCGTAAATCCTTAAACAGATCTCTACAAGATGATGGTGGATGAACATCGCAGTTTATCAGTACAGCAGACAATGAAGCCTTTCTTTGTCAAAGATATGCGTAGGTTAAACCAGAACATTATTCCATATGACGTTATGAAATGAAAATACACAAAATATGTCAGCTTATTGATTTTTCTATCCCCAATAGTTGCAATGATTGTAACTGTGAAAGAAGCTGAATTAAAGTTTTTTCAAAGTGTGTTTTTTTTATGTTTTTATTCTCATCATTACGGATACAACAAATTTTGATGTTCCCATTTATTTATTGTTTCCTCAGTATGTGTTACAATTATCACTGATGTGGAGAACTTAACATGTTTTGTCGTCTTTTAAAACTTAGGGTGAGATCATTCAAGCACATGTTTTCCATTTCTTCTGTCACTCTCCTATCACCTTTCTTATATAGGCGTGTAAGAACGGCATATTTCAGTCTTTCTATAAAAATGTTTTGTGTTAGTGATGCTTTACGTATTTCAGATAAGACAGGTTTATTATATGGGAACTAATCTTTAGTACTCTATTGAAAGCACCATCAAAATCCGATAAGCTTTCGTTTTTGAGAGAATGTATAGTTTGCTTGATTTCAGAAGGAAAAGCTGCTGATAGATTAATATTATCGAAATTGATGAGTGTTATTTTTGTAACATATTGCTGTGATTTTTCTCTTGAACTGTTTTTTCCTATGTTTTCTACTATATTTAGGAATACGACTGTTAAATATATTTCTTACTTGAGAATTAACATTAATAGCCCTTCCATTCACTTCACTTTTCGTGTTGTGTGGCTGGTTGTCCTGTCTTTCATTTCACTACATTTCATATAGCCTCAAGCTGTATAATCGTAATTATTGATTTCTGACATAATACTTATGTTTCGTGATTATTTAAGAACTTTTGGCACCAGTTTTGAGTAGTTTTTGCAGTGTGCAACTGTTGTAGGATCTACTTGCTCTTGCGAACAGATATATTTCCTATTTCCTTGCACAAGCTACTTTAATCCCTCTAGCGATTCATACTTTCTTACTGGCTGTTTAGTTCCGTTTATGTTTAGCCTATGTGGAAAGCTATTATGAAATAGGATACGAATTTATAACTGAATAGATACTTACTTACCTGTTTGGTTTTCTTTTTGCCTGAGCATTGTCTACTGTTCCAGTAACAATGTTCTTCTGCCTGGGCGCTTTAGCCACCTATTTAAGTGCCTTTTTATCACTCGTGCAATCTGTGAGCTTACTCTTCCATACTTAATCTGCTCCACTACGATTCAGCATCACTTTTAGCGTATATATAAGTATGGTTCAAAACAGTGAGGAAATAAAGAAGGACAAGACGACAAAATGAAAGTTTAAAAAAGGAAAGACAAATAAAAAATGTAATATGTAGATTGTATCTGTGGAAGACCACTACCAAAACGGCGTTATATTTATCATCAATTTATGTTGCCAGATTTGGAATAGAAATTCACATTTTCAGTCGTACGTAGATATAAAGATCGTCTGACTATAAATCATATGACACATCGTCGAAACGGTATTGTTACTGAAAAATGAAGCTGAGCATATGTTTACCATACCAGGTAAAATATGATCTGATCCATGAAACAGTATTGAAATGTCATCTCTCGTTACATGAAAACAAACTGAAGGCTTAAGGCAAGGTTCACGTTCAAATGGTCGAAAATACGAATTTTATTGCATTTTTTTGAAAGCTATATGTGTCTATAATGATAGACGAAAAGATTTTTTAATCCATGCGTTACAAAAGTTTCTGAAGCCCATTGTTCGAAGTACCGTCACGGTCGCCGTGGGACATTCTCAGACATGAACGCCCGGCTCAGGTAGAAAACTTGATATGCTGTGAAGCACGCTCACAAAATGATTTATATTGCAGTAGGCACGCAAACATATTTGCCGGCTGTCGAACGCAGCATATCCACCTCAGCCACATTGGCTTTTCTGGCCAGGAAGATCGAGAAAATTGCTCTCTAGGAACAATTAGAGTTAGAGAAAAGGTTAATATATGGTCCTGGAATTGCAGGCTAAACGTAAGTTACGCTACCAACTTTTTTTATCAGATTTTGGTGACAAGTGGTGAAAACGTTATTTTTCGTGCGCCCCATTGGATTAGCCATATTGAACTTTGGAAATCTAACTTCACCTTAGTGTTCAGCGGCATCAAAAATATATAATAAAATGTAGTGTTTATCCAAATTGAATTAATAATATATATAAAAATTTTCGGTAAACTTTAAATGAGCTTTTCTGGAGAAAAGAGTTTTCGTAACTGCGTGCAGCATAAAATAAAAACTGTTCAGACTGTTAATTTCTATCTCTTGTATTTCTATTTTTTGTAAAGCCATAAAGAACGAAACAAACACCGAAAAATGTAACTAACATTTCGAGTTAGCACCATATTATTACATTTAAGGTTATTCCATTGTGTTTAGGTATAAGTTCTCACAAATTTAATGTAGTACCGATTGATGTTATCCATTTTTGGTTCCAGATGACTACTGAAGGGTTACACAGCACGTCGTCTGCGTACTTCAGACTCGCGGGCCTTTATCAAACCATAATTACGTGAGCCGTGTTTTGTTTTGTTTTTTGTTCGTTTTTTTTGTATTGAAAATCCTTCAAAGTACCGGTATGATCAGTCACAATACCCAAATAGATCCTCTGGTATCTATTCACTGCCTCAAAAAGAATTCCAGATTTTGTCTATTTTTTGCTCAGATGAATGAGAACCCGGCCTTAAGCTCCAATGGTCCTGTTCATTACGCTTCAATGCGGGCTGGCGCTCTAGTCTGCGCTGCGGAAGCGGATCCTGACGAAGCGCGAGGCGGCCCTCCAGAGCGCCATGACGCGAGCGTCGAGGAAGCCGTCGGGCGGCGTGGCGCAGCCGGGGTGCGAAGAGGCGCACCGGGGCTCAGAGGCGGCCGCGGCGCCCTGCAGCCACGCAGACACGTACTGCGCCTCCGTCTCCTTCCTGCAACACACCGAGGGCTCCGGCTTAGCTGCTGCTCACCACTCTTGCTCGCGATGTGGATATGGTTTAACTGTGCTTCGTAGAGAATAAACGAGGACACTGTTGCGTGTGTGTTCACCTTGTGCCCTATCTGTGGGAAATTAAGTTACTGCTACCGGGAGTCATAATTAATTTCTCACAGATAGGGCAGCAATTTTGAGTAGTTTTTGTTGTGTGCCACTGTTATAGGATCTGCTTGTTCTTGCGAACAGATATACACACCTGGACATGGAAAAAAGAACACATTGACACCGGTGTGTCAGACCCACCATACTTGCTCCTGACATTGCGAGAGGGCTGTACAAGCAATAATCACACGCACGGGTACAGCGGACACACCAGGAACCGCGGTGTTCGCCGTCGAATGGCGCTAGCTGAGCAGCATTTGTGCACCGCCGCCGTCAGTGTCAGCCAGTTTGCCGTGGCATGCGGAGCTCCATCGCAGTCTTTAACACTGGTAGCATGCCGCGACAGCGTGGACGTGAACCGTATGTGCAGTTGACGGACTTTGAGCGAGGGCGTATAGCGGGCATGCGGGAGGCCGGGTGGACGTACCGCCGAATTGCTCAACACGTGGGGCGTGAGGTCTCCACAGTACATCGATATTGTCGCCAGTGGTCGGCGGAAGGTGCACGTGCCCGTCGACCTGGGACCGGACCGCAGCAACGCACGGATGCACGCCAAGACTGTAGGATCCTACGCAGTGCCGTAGGGGACCGCACCACCACTTCCCAGCAAATTAGGGACACTGTTGCTCCTGGGGTATCGGCGAGGACCATTCGCAACCGTCTCCATGAAGCTGGGCTACGGTCCCGCACACCGTTAAGCAGTCTTCTGCTCATGCCCCAACATCGTGCAGCCCACCTCCAGTGGTGTTGCGACAGGCGTGAATGGAGGGACGAATGGAGACGTGTCGTCTTCAGCAATGAGAGTCGCTTCTGCCTTGGTGCCAATGATGGTCGTATGCGTGTTTGGCGCCGTGCAGGTGAGCGCCACAATCAGGACTGCATACGACCGAGGCACACAGGGCCAACACCCGGCATCATGGTGTGGGGAGCGATCTCCTACACTGGCCGTACACCTCTGGTGATCGTCGAGGGGACACTGAATAGTGCACGGTACATCCAAACCGTCATCGAACCCATCGTTCTACCATTCCTAGACCGGCAAGGGAACTTGCTGTTCCAACAGGACAATGCACGTCCGCATGTATCCCGTGCTACCCAACGTGCTCTAGAAGGTGTAAGTCAACTACCCTGGCCAGCAAGATCTCCGGATCTGTCCCCCATTGAGCATGTATGGGACTGGATGAAGAGTCGTCTCACGCGGTCTGCACGTCCAGCACGAACGCTGGTCCAACTGAGGCGCCAGGTGGAAATGGCATGGCAAGCCGTTCCACAGGATTACATCCAGCATCTCTACGATCGTCTCCATGGGAGAATAGCAGCCTGCATTGCTGCGAAAGGTGGATATACACTGTACTAGTGCCGACATTGTGCATGCTCTGTGGCCTGTGTCTATGTGCCTGTGGTTCTGTCAGTGTGATCATGTGATGTATCTGACCCCAGGAATGTGTCAATAAAGTATCCCCTTCCTGGGACAATGAATTCACGGTGTTCTTATTTCAATTTCCAGGAGTGTATTTCACTTTTCCTTTCACAAGCTACTTTAATCCCTCTAGCGATTCATACTTTCTTACGTGGTTGTTTAGTGCCGTTTATGTACAGCTTATGTAGAGCCTTTTCCTTGGCGACAGAGGTCGTCAAACTGGAAAGTTGACCTTCTTTAATTTTATGCAGATATGTACTTTGTAAGTAGCAATTCCAGAAAAATCAGGCATTAAGAGGATGGAATCAAGAGATATTGCTATCGTTGTCACGTCTTCCAAAGTTGAGTCACTGGAAGGTAGGACTGAAAAATGGGAGATCAGAGCTTAATTTGTTCAGAGGAGCCGTATGATGGCAGAGCGTTAGAGATTATAATTTACTATGAAACTATTTTATTTTCATTCAATATCGTAAATAACTTGTACAACTGTTGCTGATCGGACGTTGTGCCTTCAGTTATGGAAGACTACCGGACACAATGTTCCCAGCCGGATCACGATCCATAACAAGTGTTGGTATTTAAAGATGACTTAACCATAGATACCGGTAATAAATCTTTTGCGATTGTGGCTGAAAACGAAATTTATTAAAGTTGAAAAGCTACGAAGACGTTAGAGACCGCCGCACTGGGGAAGGAAGACTAAAGAAATCGACCGTACTCTTTGCAAAACGAACCATTTGGGAATTTCTTAACTTGAGGGAACGAATAAAAAGTTGATTTTAACCGGCATCCTTCCGAGTCTACCATCTCAACCAGTGCGAGACCTTGCTTGTTGTTGTTACATTGCAAATACCATCGTCAAATAGACTGCGCGGTTCTTGCAGGACAAATCATATCTAGTTTTAGATAGTGTTCACACACGTGCAAATGTGTTGTCTGTGACATTACTTTCTTCTGTTGGCTAGAAAATGGCACAGAGATGGAATTTCCAACCATTGTTGAAGAGTGGGACAATCAAGCATTACTGGAGATGAAGTGAGTTATGAAACCGCCGACCATAATTTCAGGATTATTGAGATCCTGGGGAGAGCAGACCATAACAAAACTATTCCGGAAGCTGTACGTGACATATAAGAAAAGCGAAATACCCACATACCTCAAGTGGAATATAATGTTTCAAATTCCAAAAAAGGCAGGCGCTGGCAAGAGTGAGTATTACCGAATTATTTAGTGTAGTACGTCATGGTTGAACAGTGCTTACATAATTTTTTCCGCAGACGAGTAGAGAAACTGATAGAGGCCGATGTAGGAGAAGATCAGTTTGGATTTCGGAGAAATATACAAACACGCGAGGTAACACTGAACCAGCAACTAATCTTACAAGATTAGTACGCGTACATTTATAGCATTTGTAAATGAAGGTAACGTTTCAACAATGTTGACTGAACTACACTCTGAGTTATGTACAGCTTGTACAAAAACGAGACTGCACTATTAAAAGCAATACGACATGAAAACGAAGCATGTGGAATGGTTTGAGGCATGGTGGCAGCTGATCCCAGACGTTATTCAGTCTCTACATCAAGGAAGCCATAGAAGAAAACAAAGAGAAATTTACACGGGAAATTGTCCGCAGCTCGTGGTCGTGCGGTAGCGTTCTCGTTTCCCACGCCAGGGTTTCCGGGTTCGATTCCCGGCGGGGTCAGGGATTTTCTCTGCCTCGTAATGACTGGGTGTTGTGTGATGTCCTTAGGTTAGTTAGGTTTAAGAAGTTCTAAGTTCTAGGGGACTGATGACCATAGATGTTAAGTCCCATAGTGCTCAGAGCCATTTGAACCGTTTACACGGGAAATTAATATTAAGAAAAACAAAATAAAAGATACGTTTATTGATGCGATTGTAATTATTTCACAAATAGGAAATGACCTGCAAAAACAGTTTAACGGAGTGGATAGTATTTAACAAAGGCATTACAAGATGGAATGTGGTAGAACTAAATTCAGTGATACTGTGGGAATTAGATTAGGAAATGGGTTTTGTTATTTGATCTGCTAAACAGCTAACGGGGCTGAAGGAGAGAGGATATAATATGCTGACAGGCAATAGCAAGAAAAAAGTTTCGGAAAAAGAGAAACTTTCTAGCAACGAATACAAATTTAAGTTTTACGAAGTTATTTCTTAGGGTATTTCTTTGAATTGCAGCCGATTGCGGAAGTAAGCTGTGGACGATAAAGAGCTTATACAAGAAGAAAATAGAAGATCTTGAAATGGGATGCTACGAAAGAACTCTCAAGATTATACGGATTGATCAAATTACTAATGAGGAGGTATTGAAACGAACTGGGGAGAAAAAAGTTCATGGAACATCTCGAGCAAAAAAAGAAAATCGGATGGTAGGGCACACATTCAGGCTTCAAAGATTTGTTATTTTGTTTATGGAGGGAAGTATGAAGGGTCAAAGTTGCAGAGTTAGATGAAGACTTGCAGACAGTAAAGCTGTCCAAATGGATGGAGTTGCTGTAGGTATGGAGAGAGGGAGAGATTTGCACAGAAAAGGGTAGCGTGAAGAGCTGCATCAAACTAGTCATTGGACTGAAAATCAAAACAACGACAACAACAACAACAAAGGAGAGATAAAATTTAGCCACTCGAACAGGTGTCACAGTAAAGACAGCAATCGGAAACTTACTATCGAACGTGTGGTGCAAACAATGTCATACGTTTTTTCAACTTGAGAATTTCTGCTCTTTTCTCAGACGCCATAAGTTTGTGGCACTGGACATGAGCCACATCCCCCTTCACCAGCTCGGCTTGGCAGTATAAAATAATCACAAATTAGTGACTAGCGTCCATTAATGCATTACGTAGCATGGAAACAGTCTGCCTCACTTACTTCTAAATTGTTAGAGACAGCGTGCGAGATCATATTGGACGACGGCCCTTACCGCCGTCTGCTTTACGTCTGCTGTGCAGCGAGCTACCTTAATTTAAGTATTAACTGTATTTTTCTTACTTGTTACTTCTTCTTCCGTGTGTTTTTGCTTTTAGGAAGCTTTAATTGTCGAGTGCTATTAATAGTGTTCCATAGATTTCGTGTTTGTTTTGAATACAGGCAGAGAGAGTCCCTTTAGTCAACCATAGTGCCAGTAGTGCTATTGTTTGTTTTGAATACAGTCCAGAGACAGGTAGTGCTATTTTCATTGTTTTCTACAAGAAGTGGCTAGCAATCACAGTTCAGTCAATAACCAACAGCCTTTAGTGAATTAGGAGTCTAGTTAAAAGTTGATTAAGTCTCTTCAGTAAATTGATTCCTTAGGATGGATAGGATGTGTGACTGCTGTGTACGGACGCAGGAGGAGCTGGCCACTCTTCGCGAACAGCTGAGCGTGTTGATGGCCGCGGTCAGCCGTCTTCAGGCTGCTGCCTCGGAGTGTAGCGGCAGTGGGGAGTCTGGTGCGTCGCAAGGTACAGCCCAGGTGTTACATGCTTCACCCACTGTCCCTGCTGTCGAGACATTTTCGCGGGTGCCGGGCGCGGTTGGGCCACCTTCTCCCCAAGGCGAGTGGCGGGTTCAGCGGCGTTTGCGGCGCACGAGGCGGAGGGTAAATGTGGAGGCTGGCCGTGTGGCAACGCCCGCTGTGCCTGTGGGTGGACATGTGGCTGCTCCTTCAGCGACGTCCGATCAGGCACACGGTGGGAGGGGTTTATTAGTTATTGGGAGCTCCAACATTAGGCGGGTGATGGAGCCCCTTAGGGAAATAGCGGAAAGGTCGGGGAAGAAGGCCAGTGTTCACTCTGTCTGCTTGCCGGGGGTGTCATCCGAGATGTGGAGGAGGCACTACCGGCAGCGATAGAAGGCACTGGGTGCACCCGACTGCAAATTGTTTCTCATGTCGGCACCAATGACTCCTGCCGTCTGGGTTCGGAGGATATCCTCAGTTCGTACAGGCGGTTGGCTGAATTGGTGAAGGCGGAAAGCCTCGCTCGCGGAGTGGAATCAGAGCTAACTATTTGTAGTATCGTTTCCAGAACCGATCGCGGTCCTCTGGTTTGGAGCCGAGTGGAAGGCGTAAACCAGAGGCTCAGCGATTCTGCAGAGAGCTGGGGTGCAAATTTCTCGACCTCCGCTATCGGGTGGAGAAATGTAGGGTCCCCTTGAATAGGTCAGGCGTGCACTACAGGCCGCAAGCAGCTACAAGGGTAGCGGAGTACGTGTGGAGTGCACATGGGGTTTTTTAGGTTAGAGAACTCCCCCCCTAGGTCCGACAAGACGCCTCCTGAGACATGGCAAGGTAGGAGTAGGCAAAATGCAACAGGGAATAACAATATTCATGTGCTAATAGTAAACTGCAGGGGCGTCTATAAAAAGATCCAAGAACTGCTCTCATTAATAAACGGTCATAACGCCCATATAGTACTAGGGACAGAAAGTGGGCTGAAACCAGACGTAAACAGTAATGAAATCCTAAACTCAGATTGGAATGTATACCGCAGAGACAGGCTGGACAGTGAAGGGGGAGGTGTGTTTATAGCGATAAGAAGTGCAATAGTATCGAAGGAAATTCACGGAGATCCGAATTGTGAAATGATTTGGGTGAAGGTCACGGTTAAAGCAGGCTTAGACATGGTAATTGGATGACTCAATAGGCCCCCGGGCTCAGCAGCTGTTGTGGCTGAGCACCTGAAGAATAATTTGGAAAATATTTCGAGTAGATTTCCCCACCATGTTATAGTTATGAGTGGAGATTTTAATTTGCCGGATATAGACTGGGAGACTCAAAAGTTCAGAACGGGTGGCAGGGAAAAAGAATCCAGTGAAATTTTTTTAAGTGCTTTATCTGAAAACTACCTTGAGCAGTTAAACAGAGAACCGACTCGTGGCTATAACATATTAGACCTTCTGGTGACAAACAGACCCGAACTATTTGAATCAGTTAATGCAGAACAGGGAATCAGCGATCACAAAGCGGTTACTACATCGATGATTTCAGCCGTAAATAGAAATATTAAAAAAGGTAGGAAAATTTTTCTGTTTAGCAAAAGTGACGAAAAGCAGATTTCAGAGTACTTGATGGCTCAACACAAAAGTTTTGTCTCAAGTACAGATAGTGTTGAAGATCAGTGGACAAAGTTCAAAACCATGGTACAATATGCGTTAGATGAGTATGTGCCAAGCAAGATCGTAAGAGATGGAAAAGAGCCACCGTGATACAACAACCGAGTTAGAAAACTGCTGCGGAAGCAAAGGGAACTTCACAGCAAACATAAACATAGCCAAAGCTTTGCAGGCAAACAGAAATTACGCGAAGCGAAATGTAGTGTGAGGAGGGCCATGCGAGAGGCGTTCAATGAATTCGAAAGTAAAGTTCTATGTACTGACTTGGCAGAAAATCTTAGGAAATTTTGGTCCTATGTCAAAGCGGTAGGTGGATCAAAACAAAATGTCCAGACACTCTGTGACCAAAAAGGTACTGAAACAGAGGATGACAGACTAAAGGCCGAAATACTAAATGTCTTCTTCCAAAGCTGTTTCACAGAGGAAGACTGCACTGTAGTTCCTTCTTTAGATTATCGCACAGATGACAAAATGGTAGATACCGAAATAGACGACAGAGGGTTAGAGAAAGAATTAAAATCGATCAAAAGAGGAAAGGCCGTTGGACCTGATGGGATACCAGTTCGATTTTACACAGAGTACGCGAAGGAACTTGCCCCCCTTCTTGCAGCGGTGTACCGTAGGTCTCTAGAAGAGCGAAGCTTTCCAAAGGATTGGAAAAGGGCACAGGTCATCCCTGTTTTCAAGAAGGGACGTCGAACAGATGTGCAGAACTATAGACCTATATCTCTAACGTCGATCAGTTGTAGAATATTGGAACACGTATTATGTTCGAGTATAATGACTTTTCTGGAGACTAGAAATCTACTCTGTAAGAATCAGCATGGGTTTCGAAAAAGACGGTCGTGTGAAACCCAGCTCGCGCTATTCGTCCACGAGACTCAGAGGGCCATAGACACGGGTTCACAGGTAGATGCCGTGTTTGTTGACTTCCGCAAGGCGTTTGACACAGTTCCCCACAGTCGTTTAATGAACAAAGTAAGAGCATATGGACTATCAGACCAATTGTGTGATTGGATTGAGGAGTTCCTAGATAACAGAACGCAGCATGTCATTCTCAATGGAGAGAAGTCTTCCGAAGTAAGAGTGATTTCAGGTGTGCCGCAGGGGAGTGTCATAGGACCGTTGCTATTCACAATATACATAAATGACCTGGTGGATGACATCGGAAGTTCACTGAGACTTTTTGCAGTTGATGCTGTGGTATATCGAGAGGTTGCAACAATGAAAAATTGTACTGAAATGCAGGAGGATCTGCAGCGAATTGACGCATGGTGCAGGGAATGGCAATTGAATCTCAATGTAGACACGTGTAATGTATTGCGAATATATAGAAAGATAGATCCCTTATCATTTAGCTACAAAATAGCAGGTCAGCAACTGGAAGCATTTAATTCCATAAATTATGTGGGAGTATGCATTAGGAGTGATTTAAAATGGAATGATCATATAAAGTTGATCGTCGGTAAAGCAGATGCCAGACTGAGATTTATTGGAAGAATCCTAAGGAAATGCAATCCGAAAACAAAGGAAGTAGGTTACAATACGCTTGTTCACCCACTGCTTGAATACTGCTCAACAGTGTGGGATCCGTACCAGATAGGGTTGATAGAAGAGATAGAGAATATCCAACGGAGAGCAGCGCGCTTCATTACAGGATCATTTAGTAATCGCGAAAGCGTTGCGGAGACAGATAAACTCCAGTGGAAGACTCTGCAGGAGAGACGCTCATTAGCTCGGTACGGGCTTTTGTTAAAGTTTCGAGAACATACCTTCACCGAAGAGTCAAGCAGTATATTGCTCCCTCCTACGTATATCTCGCGAAGCGACTTTGAGGATAAAATCAGATAGATTAGAGCCTACACAGAAGCATACCGACAATCCTTGTTTCCACGAACAATACGAGACTGGAATAGAAGGGGGAACCGATAGAGGTACTCATGGTACAATCCGTCACACACCGTCAGGTGGCTTGCGGAGTATGGATGTAGATGTAGATGTCGATGTAGACAAAAAAGGGTCATTATTGTGGGAACTGTCCTACCGCTCGTCTCGCTTAATCGATGCAAAGCATGGGAAACGATTGCGTGCTTGGAATCGGAGTCCCTGATCCTGCGCAGTACGATATTCGTTGCCACCATCCCGCTGAGAGACTTCCTTTCCTACATTTGAGCTCTCTGTTGTTGTACACGGTGACTGGTCTCGCACATTAGGTAATGGCATGATGATCTGTTCGACTGTCTGTAACTCATTACCTGGAAGTAACTGGGCAATTAGCTTCCGTCACATATAGACGGCATGCTGTAGCCGCAGAAGACGTTGTCTCCTACTCTTTTCTAATATCCTGCACAGGATTCACTCTAATGTTCGCAACAAACGCTATGTTTATTTATTAAAAGGTGAAACAGATACTTTGTAATTATTCGCGCAGAGCTGCTTCGCACAGATGGTATTCACGGGAACACGCGCCTCGCCTTGTTTCTCTCTTTCAGTTGGCCGGCGGTGCCTCCGCCGCGAGACGAGCCGTCGCATCTATCACACACTTTACGCATAGAAACAAGCGGACTGGGCGCGCGTCTTTGTATGTCAGCTGCATTCATACACAGGCGGTTGCAGCAGCGGCCGAGCCGTGCCAAGTAGCCGCACGTGTCCGGAATGGCCAGTTCATCAGGACTAATATACGTACGACAAGCGACCTGCCGACGCTGGGGCAGGCGGCCGTGCGCTGCCTGCGCTGATCAGCTGCAGGGGAGGTCTGGCGCTCAAGCGCATCCGCACACATACCGTCTCGCTGATTGCCGCACTCAATTTTCGTACACTGTGCACCGTAGCAGTACGAACGTCGCTCACAGTGTGTACGTCTGACACGTCCACATAGACAAAACCAGCGTCTTCAGTTACGTCCGGTCCTGTAAGCTGTTGTTGTGGTCTTCAGTCCATGAACTGTGTGCAAACTTCTTCGTCTCCCAGTACCATCTGAATCTTCATCTCTTGGTCTCCCGGTATGATTTTTACCTTCGACGCTGCCCTCCGATACTAAACTCGTGATCCCTTGATGCCTCAGAATATGTCCCACCAACCGATCCTTTCTTCTTGTCAAGTCGTGTCACAAATTTCTCTTCTCCCCAGTTCTACTCAAAACTTTCTCATTAGTTATGTGATCCACCCACCTCATCTTCAGCAATCTTCTGCAGCAAAACGTTTCGAAAGCTTCTATGCTCTTCTTCTCTAAACTATTTAACGTCCACGTTTCACTTCCATAAATGCACTCCATACAAATACTTTCATAAACGACTTCCTGACACTTAAATCAATACTGGATGTTAACAAATTTCTCTTCTTCAGAAACGCTTTCCTTCCCATTGCCTGTCTACAGTATATATCCTCAACCTTCATCAGTTATTTTGCTTCCCAAGTAGTCTCGTTTCTTAACCTAATTCCCTCAGCATCACCCGATATAATTCGACTACATTCAATTATCCTCTTTTTGTTTTTGTCGATGTTCATCTCATATCCTTTCAAGAGACTGTCCATTCCGTTCAGCTGATCTTCCAGGTCATTTGCTGTCTCTGACAGAATTACGGTGTCATCGGCTAACCTCAAAGTTTTTATTTCTTCACCATGGATTTTATTTTCTACTCCGAATTTTTCTTTTGTTTCCTTTACTGCTTGCTCAATATACAGATTGAATAACATCGGTGAGAGGCTACAACCCTGTCTCACTCCCTTCCCAACCACTGCGTCCCTTTCATGTCCCTCGGCTCTTATGACTGCCATCTGGTTTCTGTACAAACTGCAGATAGCCTTTCTCTCCCTCTCTTTTACCCCTGCCATCTTCAGAATTTGAAAGAGAGTATTCGAATCAACATTGTCAAAAGCTTTCTACAAGTCTACAAATGCTAGAAACGTAGGTTTGCCTTTCCTTAATATATTTTCTAAGATAAGTCGTAGGGTCAGTACTGCCTTACGTGTTCCAACATTTCTACGTAATCCAAACTGATCTTCCCTGAGGTGGGCTTCTACCTGTTTTTCCATTTGTCTGTAAGCAATTCGTGTTACTATTTTGCAGCCGTGGCTTATTAAACTGATAGTTCGGTAATTTTAACATCTGTCAACACCTGTTTCCTTTGGGATTGGAATTATTATATTCTTATTGAAGTCTGAGGGTATTTCGCCTGTCTCATACTTCTTGCCGGCCGAAGTGGCCGTGCTGTTCTAGGCGCTGCAGTCTGGAACCGCGAGACCACTACGGTCGCAGGTTCGAATCCTGCCTCGGGCATGGATGTGTGTGATGTCCTTAGGTTAGTTAGGTTTAACTAGTTCTAAGTTCTAGGGGACTAATGACCTCAGAAATTGAGTCCCATAGTGCTCAGAGTCATTTGAAGCATTTGAACCATACTTCTTGGTTACCAGAAACTCTTCACGCAGTATCATATCTATCATTTCATCTTCATCTACATCCTCTTCCATTTCCATAATATTGCCTTCAAGAACATCGCCCTTGTATAGTCCCTCTATATGTTCCTTCCACCTTTTGTGCTTTCCGTTCTTTGCTTAGAAATTCCTGCTTACCCATTTTGCACTTCCTGTCGATCTCATTTTTGAAACGTTTGTATTCCTTTTTACCTGCTTCATTTACTGGATTTTTGTACTTTCACCTTTCATCAATTAAATTCAGTATCTCTTCTGTTACCCAACGATTTCTATTAGGCCTCGTCTTTTTGCTTACTTGATCCTCTGCTACCTTCACTATGTTATCTCTCAAAGCTACCCATTCTTCTTCTACTGTATTTCTCCCCCCCCCCCCCCCCCATTCTTGTCAATCGTTTCCTAATGCTCTTCCTGAAACTCTCTACAAACTCTGGTTCTGTCAGTTTATCCAGGTCCTATCTGCTTAAATTCCCACATTTTCCAGTTTCTTCAATTTTAATATCCAGTTCATAACCAATAGGTTGTGATCAGAGTCCATATCTGCCCCTGGAAATGTCTTACAGTTTAAAACCTGGTTCCTAAATCACTGTCTTACAATCTATTTGAAACCTTCGTGGACATCAAACATTATTATTATAAAAAATCAAATCGTCGAATCGTTGTAATTGGCAGTCAATAAATGAAAATAAACATAGTTGAAGGAAATGTTGTGTCTGTTGTGTCTAACATAGGGTGCAATCAATGCCGCTTGATAACAACGTAAACTACGATTATTTCATTGCTGCACAAGACCTATGCCACCACAGCGCAGATATTCAGAGGAAATTTTTCCGAATCTGTCGCCTGTAGCCGAGCACTGCTGACGGACACTCACGTCTATAGAGCAGGGAGAGGCGGCGAATATTACAGAGTCGAGCTGAGCGGAGAATTGTCGTAATCTAAGTGCAGCGGCAGTGACGGTCAAAAGACGGTGACCTGGCGTCGACGTGGTTCATGTGGCTGCCCGAAGAGAAACTGACTTCCGCCTGCTCTCAGACTTGATGTGGGCGTTTACGTGGCTCCCCAGACCTGTGTGGCCGGAGGTCACATGAGGTAGTCGATAGGCGTTTGTGAGCAACGTCTAAGGTCACGAGGTGCATGGTCTAGACCATCGGCATGTGCCAAACATATAACACACGGCACGAAACTCAGGCACTATCTTTAATATGTATCTTATACTCTCCTGGGTCTGCTGTTACCACACTATTTTTTCTCATGGCAGTCCGTTTTTCTTATGGCAAGTATATTTCCTTTTCTCTTTTGTAAGCCTTCCGTCTCCTGATTCAGTTGACGCAGCCCACCACGAATACCTCACCTTGGAGGTCATTCCCTGATGTTTTAACAATGTCCTATCACCCTGTCTCTTCTTCTCACCAGTGTTTTACAGATATACCTTTCGTCGCCGATTTTGTGGAGAACCTCATCATTTCTTATTTTGTCAGTGCTCCTAATTTTCAAAATTATTCTGTAGCACCAAATCTTAAATGCTTCAATTCTCTTTTGTTCCGGATTTCCCGCAGACCATGTTTCACTACCATACAATGCTATTCTTCAAACGCACATTTTCAGAAATTTCTTTCTCAAATTAAAGCCCATGTTTGGTAATAGGAGATTTCTCTTCTTTTTGCTGGTGCTAATCTGCGTTTTGTACTTTCTTTGCTCCGTTCGTCATCTGTTGTTTTGCTGTTTCGATAGTAGAATTCCTTAACTACATCTACTTCGTGATCACAAATCCTGATGTTAAGTCTATCGCTGTTCTCATTTCTGTTACTTCTCATCAGCTAATCTTATCATTGATGTTCTTTCACTTGGAATTTCAATTCCACTTCTGTACCTTTCTTTTATTTCCGTCATTGCTTCTTCATGTATAGACTGAACACTACGGGTGGAAGACAAACATACCCACTTCGCTATTGGTTTCCCACTAATATTGTTTCCTCGTGGTTCTTGTACACATTATATACTACTTTCCTTTGCCTACAGTTTACCCCTACGTTTCACAGAATTTCTAAGTTCTTGAGCAATTCTGCTCTGTCGAACGCTTTCTGGAGGTCGACAGGTCCTATGAAGCCGTCTTGATTTTTCTTTACTTTCGCTTGCATCATCAACCGCAAAGTCAGAACTGCCTCCCTGGTCTTTACCTTTCCTAAAGCCAGAATGATCGTTATCTAATAGATTCTTAGCTTTCCTTTTAATTCTTCTGTATAATTTACTGTCAGCAACTTGAATGATTGAGCTATTAAGCTGTTTTTACGATAATTCTCACATTTGTCGACTATTGCTATATTCAGAATTGTGTGGATGATGTTTTTCCTGCCGGCCTGGGTGGCCGAGCGGTTCTAGACGCTACAGTCTGGAACCGCGCGACCTCTACGGTCGCAGATTCGATTCCTGCCTCGGGCATCGGTGTGTGTGATGTCCTGAGGTACGTTAGGTTTAAGTAGCTCTAAGCTCTAGGGGATTGATGACCTCAGAAACTGAGTCCCATAGTGCTCAGAGCCATATGAACCATTTTTTAAACGTTTTTTTTCCGAAAGTCAGATAGTGTATCGCCAGTTTACACACCAACGTGAATAGTCGTTTCGTTTCACGTATCGTCATCATTGTACTCCTCATACACTCTGTTCGCACAGTCGAGCATATACGACACCGTACATTTCACTGACTCATCTAAACGCTAATTGTTCATCTGTCACTTCTTTTTTACTCTGCGAAACTCCGTGGGTTCCTTTCTGACGATATGTCAACTTCAGCAACTGTTGTTGCACATGAAATGCAATGTTCGCTTTGTTTATCGTTGCCATAGCTCTGCTTTGTGCAATCACCATCGGAAATGTAACACTGTTGTGAGTTACTCGTAGACTAAGCAGTTCAACTAAGCTCCCTTACCCTCATGCTGTGCTCACCATTGGATACCTCTAGTCCCGCCCTCTATTGCCATTGGCAGAAAATATTGTGGTTGCCTGCTAGACAGTATCTGAGGCGCTGACTGGCATAAACATCAATGTCCTTTTACGGCGACATCGCACTTAAGGGGTTCCTTGTTAGACTTAATTTAACGTGGTGGAATATAATTTTCATGCAGGGGGTGACCAAGTGAAGTGTAAATCTTTACCAATCACCAATTGTTGCAGCACACTGCATATTTGCGATAGCTGCAAGAGAAGATAGACTGTGTGTCGGGATTGTTATCACGGTATAAGCGGGACTGTCCTCAATTGCACGAGCAGAATGTTTTTTTAAATATACGGTGCTGACATTGCTGCTTAAATATATACACCTAATAAGCGACACTTTATTTGTGAAGCATTGTCCTCCAAGATAATACTAATGAGATAAAATCAAACCACTGAAAAGCCGTAAGTAGACAGCCTGGATAATAGTTTTCTTTATGGTCTGTGGAATACAAATCTCTTCTGTTAATGAAATGCCAATCTCTTCTGTTGATGTACATCGCATATAAGACAATTTTTTTACAGAAAAAATATTTTCTATTTTTGCTGCATTATAACAAATTATTTGCCTTTCACTTCATAGCTCGTGCTCTATGGTCACCACGTTTTCCCTTATATGTCTTGTTGACTTACACTATTTCTCGTGTTGTCAGACTGTTAAAATGCCTTATTTAACTACACTTCCGAACGTTTCGTACAAATTAATAATACTCTTATCCATTTTTAGCTTTCACATCATAGTTCATGTCAACTGTACGAAACTAGCGACCCGCCTGGGCTTCGTACAGACATAGCTAATAAGTGTCTACGGTCCGACGACTTATCTGGGATCACGGTAATAAATTATGTACAGAAACACTCCTCATCAGTCAGTCTCCCTGATAGTGAAAATCGTATTAAATCTTTACCGTTGACAAACGCGGCGTGGGACTTGAATTTACGAAATGTACCAACAGCTTTTTTTTCCCCACCGTGTTCTGGCAGGTGCGATGCGGCCCACCACGACGTCCTCTTCTGCGGCAACTTCTTCATCTCAGAGGAATGCTTGCAACCTGTTTTGTTAATTATTTATTGTATCATTCCAGCCGTCTACATCTCCTACTAATGCCGTGATAGTTATTCCCCATTGCCTTAACAAGTCTCCTATCAAACTGTCACGTCTTAATACCAGTTTTTTCACATCTTCCCTCCTTCGGCATTTCTGCAAGCAACCTCACTCCTTGGCTTACCACTTCACCTAATTTCAACATCCTTTTATAGAACCACATATGAAACGCGCCACTACTTTTCAGTTTTCTCACAGATCATGATTCACTGCTATACAATGTTGAGCTCCAAACGTACGTTCTAGGAATTTCTTTCTCGCAGTAAGGTCTGTATTTTGTTGTAACAGATTTAGGAAGGAACATCCTCTCAGACAATGTTTCCCTTCGCCTATCACGCTTGATCTTGTTTCCAACACAGCAGAATTTCTTCACTTGGCTACATCGTGATCCGCAGTTTTGATGTTAGGTTCACCGCTAATCTCATTCTGATACTCCTTATTAATTTCGTAGTTCTTTGGTTTACTCTCAGACCATTCAAAAGACCTTCAATTCTTCCACATTGGCACCGTCGATAGCGGTGTCATCAGAAAATTTTTATCATTGATATCCTTTCATTGACGATGATGACGAGTCCCATACGTCTTTAGACAGCGTAGGGGTTGACACCCAGTCGTCTCGAAGCAGGAAAAATCCCTTACCCCCGCCGGGAATCGAACCCGGGACCGCGTTCTCTGGAAGCTAGAACGCTACCGCGAGACCACGAGCTGCGGACATCCTTTCATATTGAATTTTAATTCCATTGCTGAACTTTTGTTGTTTTTCTGCCATTGCTGCTTTGATGTACAGGTTCAACGTTAGCGGAGAAAGTCAGAATCGTTGTCTTAGACCTCTGTAATCTGAGCACTTCCCTAAGGCTTATACCAACTTCACCCCCATGAACCATGGACCTTGCAGTTGGTGGGGAGGCTTGCGTGCCTCAGCGATACAGATAGCCGTACCGTAGGTTCAACTATAACGGAGGGGTATCGGTTGAGAGGCCAGACAAACGTGTGGTTCCTGAAGAGGGGCAGCAGCCTTTTCAGTAGTTGCAAGGGCAACAGTCTGGATGATTGACTGATCTGGCCTTGTAACAATAACCTAAACGGCTTTGCTGTGCTGGTACTGGTTCAAAATGGCTCTGAGCACTATGGGACTCAACTGCTGTGGTCATTAGTCCCCTAGAACTTAGAACTAATTAAACCTAACTAACCTAAGGACGTCACACACATCCATGCCCGAGGCAGGATTCGAACCTGCGACCGTAGCAGTCGCACGGTTCCGGACTGCGCGCCTAGAACCGCGTGTGCTGGTACTGTGAACGGCTGAAAGCAAGGGGAAACTACGGCCATAATATTTCCCGAGGGCATACAGCTTTACTGTATGATTAAATGATGATGGCGTCCTCTTGGGTAAAATATTTCGGAGGTAAAATAGTCCCCCATTCGGATCTCCGGGCGGGGACTACTCAAGAGGATGTCGTTATCAGGAGAAAGAAAACTGGCGTTCTACGGATCGGAGCGTGGAATGTCAGATCCCTTAATCGGGCAGGTAGGTCAGAAAATTTAAAAAAGGAAATGGATAGGTTAAACTTAGATATAGTGGGAATTAGTGAAGTTCGGTGGCAGGAGGAACAAGACTTCTGGTCAGGTGACTACAGGGTTATAAACACAAAATCAAATAGGGGTAATGCAGGAATCGGTTTAATAATGAATAGGAATATAGGAATGCGGGTAAGCTACTACAAACAGCATAGTGAACGCATTATTGTGGCCAAGATAGATACGAAGCCCACAACTACTACAGTAGTACAAGTTTATATGCCAACTATATCTGCAGATGACGAAGAAATTGAAGAAATGTATGATGAAATAAAAGAAATTATTCAGATTGTGAAGGGAGACGAAAATTTAATAGTCATGGGTGACTGGAATTCGAGTGTAGGAAAAGGGAGAGAAGGAAACATAGTAGGTGAATATGGATTGGGGCTAAGAAATGAAAGAGGATGCCGCCTGGTAGAATTTTGCACAGAGCACAACTTAATCATAGCTAACACTTGCTTTAAGAATCATGAAAGAATGTTGTATACATGGAAGAACCCTGGAGGTAATAAAAGGTATCAGATAGATTATATAATGGTAACACAGAGATTTAAGAACCAGGTTTTGAATTGTTGGACATTTCCAGGGGCAGATGTGGAGTCTGACCACAATCAATTGGTTATGAACTGTAGATTAAAACTGAAGAAATTGCAAAAAGGTGGGAATTTAAGGAGATGGGACCTGGATAAACTGACTAAACCAGAGGTTGTACAGGGTTTCAAGGGGGAGCATAAGGGAACAATTGATAGGAATGGGGGAAAGAAATACAGTAGAAGAAGAATAGGTAGCTTTGAGAGATGAAGTAGTGAAGGCAGCAGAGGATCAAGTAGGTGAAAAGACGAGGGCTAGTAGAAATCCTTGGGTAACAGAAGAAATATTGAATTTAATTGATGAACGGAGAAAATATAAAAATGCAGTCAATGAACAGGCAAAAAGGAATACAAACGTCTCAAAAATGAGATCGACAGGAAGTGCAAAATGGCTAAACAGGGATGGCTAGAGGACAAATGTAAGGATTTAGAGGCTTATCTCACTAGGGTAAGATAGATACTGCCTACAGGAAAATTAAAGAGACCTTTGGAGAAAAGAGAACCACTTGTATGAACATCAAGAGCTCAGATGGAAACCCAGTTCTAAGCAAAGAAGCGAAAGCAGAAAGGTGGAAGGAGTATATAGAGGGTCTATTCAAGGGTGATGCACTTGAGGACAATATTATGGAAATGGAAGAGGATGTAGATGAAGATGAAATGTGAGATATGATTTGCGTGAAGAGTTTGACAGAGCACTGAAAGACCTGAGTCGAAATAAGGCTCCCGGAGTAGAGAACATTCCATTGGAACTACTGACGGTCTTGGGAGAGCCAGTCCTGACAAAACTCTACCATCTGGTGAGCAAGATATTTGAAACAGGCGAAATACCCTCAGACTTCAAGAAGAATATAATATTTCCAATCCCAAAGGAAGCAGGTGTTGACAGATGTGTAAATTACCGAACTATCAGTTTAATAAGCCACAGCTGCAAAATACTAACACGATTTCTTTACAGACGAATGGAAAAACTAGTAGAAGCCGACCTCGGGAAATAACAGTTTGGATTCTGTAGAAACACTGGAACACGTGAGGCAATACTGACCCTACGACTTACCTTAGAAGAAAGATTAAGAAGAAGCAAACCTACATTTCTAGCATTTGTAGACTTAGAGAAAGCTTTTGACAATGTTGACTGGAATACTCTCTTTCAAATTCTAAAGGTGGCAGGGGTAAAATACAGGGAACGAAATGCTATTTACAATTTGTACAGAAACCAGATGGCAGTTTTAAGAGTCGAGGGACATGAAAGGGAAGCAGTGGTCGGGAAGGGAGTAAGACAGGGTTGTAGCCTCTCCCCGATGTTATCAATCTGTATATTGAGCAAGCAGTAAAGGAAACAACAGAAAAATTCGGAGTAGGTATTAAAATCCACGGAGAAGAAGTAAACTTTGAGGTTCACCGATGACATTGTAATTCTGTCAGGGACAGCAAAGGACTTGGAAGAGCAGTTGAATGGAATGGACAGTGTCTTGAAAGGAGGATATAAGATGAACATCAACGAAAGCAAAACGAGGATAATGGAATGTACTAGAATTAAGTCGGGTGATGCTGAGGGAATTAGATTAGGAAATGAGACACTTACAGTAGTAAAGGAGTTTTGCTATTTGGGAAGCAAAATAACTGATGATGGTCGAATCAGAGAGAATATAAAATGTAGACTGGAAATGGCAAGGAAAGCGTTTCTGAAGAAGAGAAATTTGTTAACATCGAGTATAGATTTAAGTATCAGGAAGTCATTTCTGAAAGTATTTGTATGGAGTGTAGCCATGCATGGAAGTGAAACATGGACGATAAATAGTTTGGACAAGAAGAGAATAGAAGCTTTCGAAATGTGGTGCTACAGAAGAATGCTGAAGATTTGATGGATAGATCACATAACTAATGAGGAAGTATTGAACAGTATTGGGGAGAAGAGAAGTTTGTGGCACAACTTGACCAGAAGAAGGGATCGGGTGGTAGGACATGTTCTGAGGCATCAAGGGATCACCAATTCGGTATTGGAGGGCAGCGTGGAGGGTAAAAATCGTACAGGGAGACCAAGAGATGAATACCCTACACTAAGCAGATTCAGAAGGATGTAGGTTGCAGTAGGTACTGGGAGATGAAGCAGCTTGCACAGGATAGAGTAGCATGGAGAGCTGCATCAAACCAGTCTCAGGACTGAAGACCGCAACAACAACATATACCAACTTTCCTCAGTATTTCAAGCATCTTGAGCGATTTCGTCGAACGCTTTTTCTGCATCGACAAACAGATGATAGTGTCCTGATTCCAAGTGTAAGGTCAGAAGCGCCTCCCTGGTCCACTTCCCCTTCCTGAAGCCAAACTTTCCGTCATGTAACACATCATAAATTTTCCTTTACAATCCTCTGTATATCATTTTTTTATCAACTTCTGCTGAGCGAGGTGGCGCAGTGGTTAGCACACTGGACTCGCATTCGGGAGGACGAAGGTTCAGTCCCGCGAGGGGACGTTAAACACTAATCTCGTCCTCCTCAACAACTTGGATGTATGATCTCTTAAGTTGACTGTGCAAGAGTTCTCGCGATTTTCTGCCCTTTCTGTCTTCACGATTGTGTTGTTGACATTATTCCGAAAATATTATGGAATTCCTCCAGTCTCACAGTTACTTCACATCAACTTGAACAGCATTAGAGCTCTTATATGACGAAACTAATTAGTAGCTGTTCGTTACTGAAAATTCTTTCGTAATCAGTGGCAACAGCTACCACTTAAAGTAGGAGAAACTGAGAGGCGAAACCAGAAGCGCTAACTGATACGAATGGGCTCACAGTAGACACTGCAATTTCCTTTAGGTTATCACCGAGTGCATTTTCACATTTTCAAAGGGAAGGCATGAAGATTGGAATTTAAAGTCCCAACAGCACTGTATTAGAGACAGAGCACAACGCGGATACTTAGGAATAGGGAAGGAAATCAGCCATTCCGGAAAATGAGGATTTCGAAGATTTTTGCCTGTTTGCAAGATACTGGCGGCAGGGATTCCCAGATTTTTGAGAATATTTTAAGTTCGAAGCCGGATAACAAATGACAGACGAAAATTTTTTCATGTGATATAATTACATATTAACAATTTTTGTTCTTTTTTCTCTTGACTTGTGCTGTGAAGCCTTTCTCGTTGCCAAATTTCTGGGTTCTACTTCAAGCCGAAGCGTCCTATAGGTTTTAATGACTCAGTTTTCGAGTGTCAAAATATTTGACATTTAATGGCCGTAGCTTTTCGTTACATTGGCTTAGGAGCTTACAATTATTACGCCATCAAGTGAGTATAGGCTTCAGTAAGTGACATAAATTACCGCTTCATAAGTCTACCTAAGAAAAAAGTGTCATGACAGATTGACAGACAGATAGACAGAGTCTGATAATACTGTGAAACCTTGCTCCCTGCTAAATTTCATTATTTTTAGGTCAGCAGAAAGTAGCTGTAAGTTATGATAAGGCAATGTGCGAGAGTAAAAGTATTTAATTTATATGGCCATATATTTTGATTGCATTAAGTTAGAAGTTTCACTCTTTTACAGTGTCAAGGGATCTTAGACCTTAATGTGTGACATAAATTTCAGCTTGACACGTCTACTCGCACCTGAGAAAGAGGGCTTTGAACAGTCGGACAGACAGACAGAGAGACAGCTGGAAAACAAGGTGATCCTATAAGACTGAGGCACGGAGGCCTACAAACCGACCAGTGACGAAGAACTTTGCATATTCGCGTCTCGCCTCCACAAATTTAGCACTGGCTGCAGTATACCTCCAGTAGCACGAATGTTTTGTAGAGTCCCTCGGCACCACGTACGTACTTTTCGTATAGTCGCTTAAGCCAAAAGACAGAAAATATGTAACTACTGAACTTCGGCATTGGTTCCTTGGGATTTCCCTGTTCTCGAACGTTTTCTCAAGTAGTCGAACCCAATGCAGGTTTTCCTACCAAAGGAGAAATGGCAACTTCATTTCTGAAAGTTAACCCTAACGTAACGAACAGACCTCCCAGTGTGATATTCCTTGCTGTGGCAGCCAGTATTTCATTGTGCTAGAAGCTCACCTTGACGCAGCTTGATACACGCGAAGTATCATGTGGTACAAAGCTGGAGTGAGGTACCAGAGACAGTATGTACCAGTCCCCTGAGAAAGTCCGCCAATTGTACTGAATTTGTTACTAATTGGTCGAAACGTTCGCATGTTTGGCGCCGAAAGGACTAAATTCTCTTATTACTTGTTTATATACTTTTCATTGTACACTCCTGGAAATGGAAAAAAGAACACATTGACACCGGTGTGTCAGACCCACCATACTTGCTCCTGACATTGCGAGAGGGCTGTACAAGCAATAGTGGGCAGGCGGGAGGCCGGGTGGACGTACCGCCGAATTGCTCAACACGTGGGGCGTGAGGTCTCCACAGTATATCGATGTTGCCGCCAGTGGTCGGCGGAAGGTGCACGTGCCCGTCGACCTGGGACCGGACCGCAGCGACGCACGGATGCACGCCAAGACCTTAGGATCCTACGCAGTGACGTAGGGGACCGCACCGCCACTTCCCAGCAAATTAGGGACACTGTTGCTCCTGGGGTATCGGCGAGGACCATTCGCAACCGTCTCCATGAAGCTGGGCTACGGTCCCGCACACCGTTAGGCCGTCTTCCGCTCACGCCCCAACATCGTGCAGCCCGCCTCCAGTGGTGTCGCGACAGGCGTGAATGGAGGGACGAATGGAGACGTGTCGTCTTCAGCGATGAGAGTCGCTTCTTCCTTGGTGCCAGTGATGGTCGTATGCGTGTTTGGCGCCGTGCAGGTGAGCGCCACAATCAGGACTGCATATGACCGAGGCACACAGGGCCAACACCCGGCATCATGGTGTGGGGAGCGATCTCCTACACTGGCCGTACACCTCTGGTGATCGTCGAGGGGACACTGAATAGTGCACGGTACATCCAAACCGTCATCGAACCCATCGTTCTACCATTCCTAGACCGGCAAGGGAACTTGCTGTTCCAACAGGACAATGCACGTCCGCATGTATCCCGTGCCACCCAATGTGCTCTAGAAGGTGTAAGTCAACTACCCTGGCCAGCAAGATCTCCGGATCTGTCCCCCATTGAGCATGTTTGGGACTGGATGAAGCGTCGTCTCACGCGGTCTGCACGTCCAGCACGAACGCTGGTCCAACTGAGCCGCCAGGTGGAAATGGCATGGCAAGCCGTTCCACAGGACTACATCCAGCATCTCTACGATCGTCTCCATGGGAGAATAGCAGCCTGCATTGCTGCGCAAGGTGGATATACACTGTACTAGTGCCGACATTGTGCATGCTCTGTTACCTGTGTCTATGTGCCTGTGGTTCTGTCAGTGTGATCATGTGATGTATCTGACCCCACGAATGTGTCAATAAAGTTTCCCCTTCCTGGGACAATGAATTCACGGTGTTCTTATTTCAATTTCCAGGAGTGTATTTAACCCAGTTTTCAGTGTGACAATCACTCATGGTTACCCTACGAGTCTATCGTTTTTGTTTATCAGGTTTCACTATTTTTGAGAAACATAACAGTAACGACATTGCAACCGAAGTGCTTCGGACACTTTCGTGCCATTTTGGCGCGCCTGGGAGACAAAGTACTTGGGGTGCGCTAGTCACTCTGTTTCGGGCGTTCTGAAGGGGCGGACGCGTAACTATGTTTCGGTCGTTCAGGAGGGACGGACATGTCGTACTCTCTATCAGAAGTTGTCAGAAAAGTTACCTAACAATGCGTATTATTTAAAGTATAAAGAAACAGGACAAATTAATGAGAGATGTCGCCTACCATCACCGTCAGTACTACAGATCTAGCCCTCTGTAGATACAGAGACTAATCTGGACAAGTGGCATCCCACAAAAAGAGCAATCACTGTTTCAAGTTGACAGTTTAGCAGCCTCCGCCGAAGAAGATCCAACGACCGACGAACTGTCTTCTGCAGTGGGGACACAACTTTAGAAGACGACAGGTTGGTGGAAAGAACTGTTAGTGACTTTTATTCACTCTCTCCAGATATGAATTCCAAAGACACATAATTTATACCAGTAACCACAACTTTTGATTTTCTATAAAATGCATTGGGAAAACGTGGGAATCAAGGCGTATAATTTCTGTAGCTGCAGCGTAAAATTATCCGTTCATGAAACACGTAAAACGAGCATATCATTCTCATAGAGTCAACGCCGGCCATGTTGCATCGTCTCGGCATTATTCTCATCGGGTTAACGGTTATTGTTGGTTATCAGAGGCCTGGAGATTGGCGCATCCCACTGTGATTGCAAGGACAGGCTGTATGAATAGGTAATTCCGTTCTAAAATCCTGTCTACCGCGTGACGTTTGTCATTCCTTGGGACAATCCTCGTAGATATTTAATGTTTTCGATCAGAGGCTTCGTTTTGCTCTATAGTGCTTCTGTAACGCTTGCCACAAGATGTGTTTGCTATGGCAATAGCCCCTGCAACGTTGTGGAATTACTTTTGTTGGATTGCTTTTCTTGCGTTTCATCAAGCCTGGCTGATGACTTACACAGATCGGCATTAGGGTTGTGCGAAAGTATTCTGAGACTGTTCCACGTGGAACGAGGCGTGTGAACCGACACATTGTCAGCAAGATGACGTAAAGGACAGCCGGATGCCGCTCGTGGGTAACACGTGGCCGTGTTACTGACACAAGACAGAGGAACTGCTCATGAAAATCAGTTTCAACGTAATGTTATTTTCACCTTTAGCATTCCGTACATCAATAGGATAAAGCTTTATAGGATTTCTTTATTCTCCGTCTGTTTGTCTGTCTGTACATATATCATGACCCTTTTTTCGCAGAAACAGATGGAGTTAAGAAGTTGAAATTTGAATTAGGTAGTGAGGTCTTCAGCTGCTTGAAGCTATAAAAAAATTAAGCTCCAGGTCAATGAAATCGAAAGATACCGGTATTTATGTCACATGTTGTGATGCTCGCAAATTCACTCAACCAAATCCATAGTTTCTTTCTTCTTTGTTTCAAATTTATTGGCTTTCTTGACGTACCCTAACAGCCACCTCAACAGTGTAATGGCCAGTTATGATGACATGAACATAAGAACAACACAATATCCGTTCCCATTCGTTTAGAAATCCGCCGTACTAATCTCTCAGTACCGAGGTGGACAAAAGCGATAGGTGGAAATGCCGTGTGACTAGGGCCTCCCGTCTGGTAGGGCGTTAGCCTGGTGCAAGTTGACGGCACTTCGGCGATTTGCGTGTCGATGGGGATGAAAGGGAGATGATAAGAACAACACAACAACCAGTCTCTGAAAGGAGACAATCTTCGACCTAGCCGGGAATCGAACCCGAGCCGTCAGGTATGACATTCCGTCGCGCTGACCGCTTTCTATTTTTATTTTTTTAATCTTATAATGTTCGTTTTAGTTCGTTGCATCTGTTCTGGGCGGACGTTGTAAGACACCCGTTTCAGTTCGTCGTTGACCCATTAACTCAGTTTTTAATTGCAGAGTGCAGCTAACCCTCCGACCGAACACGCTGAGGTACTGTGCCGGCAAACCATTCAGCTACCAGGGGCGGACAATCGATGGATGAACTATGTAGATAGATGTCAGGCCTGGTGTTCGAGCGATGTAGCGTCGTAAGACCTGGCGGCACTTGAGGCTAAAGTTAAAGCGCGTCCGTGGAAACTGAAAGGTCGCGGGATAGAATCTCGGTAGGACAACGGATTTTACAGTCTTTGTTTTAAGCTTGCCGACCCCTTTCAGTAACGTGGAGAGTCTCACGAAACAATATGTAGCTCATATTCCACGTTAAACTGAAGGTCCCTTTTTCCCAGTTCGATAACTCATGTAGGCTAGGATATTTATATACATAATTAAGATTGTACTGAACCCTAAGAGTACGAGTCTTACTCACAGTCTTCCAGGAATTTTTTATGTTGCAAAATAGTTTCAGAAGGCAGTGTCTGGAACAGGTGTACTTTAATTTAATCTCTATCTGCAAATAGCAGTAATGTTTATCAAACTAAACAGGAAAGTGACTTGAATTATTGACGATTGAAGAATGTTGACTGAAGACAGCCTTTGGTATCAACTTTGTACACGAAGCTGGGTGGGCAGAGACAATTACTCAACAGCTATCTCGGTGTAAATGTATATGTCTTACTTGAAAGTTTTTGTATAATAAAGTGATACTCATCACTAATTATCGTAGATGAGCGTCTTATCTTGTGTTTAAAGCCCTGAGTTTTACTGCAATAAAACTCTGTGGTTAAAGCGGTACTTTTCAGTGGAGTACAATATCTATTTGTTCCGTCATGATTTATAGATACGCAGGTGAATGTTGCACAGCTAAAGGTAATTTTAATTCTGGAAAGATTGAATACAGCTGTGCCAATTGTTCCGACGCTAGGACTCACAGCTACGTCACCAGCGCATGGACACTGTCAACAGGAGCCAAACTAAAGCAAAACAATGTTGACTCCCTGTAAACACTTTCTTTAGTGAAACTGATTTAGTTCGCCACGCAACAACTACAGCACCTCGCTGATAGTCCTACACGTTTCTCTCTTGTCAGAAACTAGGTACTCCGCGCATTGCACTGTCAGTCATGCTCCACAGCGATAATCTCCACAACAATGCCAAAATTAAGTTTTCAGTGCGTGAATTTAAGATACTGAGTTCGCTCCACCGACGCTTCGAGCTGCTGCAGTGGTAATACAATGGCCTCGCAGTCGGAAACCAAATTCCAGTTCTGATATCCAGTTTAGATTTTCCGTGGTTTCTCTTAAATTTCCAGGCATATGCCTGGAATTTCATTTCGTAGAGGTCATGGTCGATTGTCTTCTCCATCCATCCCCAATATTAGCTCGTGTTGGCACTCTAATGGGCTCTTCATTGAAGGTATTTTAAAATCTAATCTTCCACACTTGTCACTACAATTTCTGTACGCAGAAAAGTGCGATTCAGAAATGTAAACGAGCTTATGGCACAACCTCTCTCTCTCGTACATTGCGTGACGTCATTAAACAGATGTTACTGCTGCAGAGTTTCTTTTGCGCCTACACCGCAGAGCCTTCTATTTTAACAGCAACTGAAAAATATAACGATTATTATCTAGGAAGACGTCGAAAATGTTCGAAATTCTATATCGCCTATGGATACTGTTGCCTCTGCTGGCTCATATATGGATTTGTCATTTTTTCCTTATTCCATCGTTCCTTAACTGCTTCAAAATTCATGGAGGTATGTTCCGTCTTTGCAGCTGGATGAAAAGTAGTTCGTTTTTCCATACATGTTTCGCTTCTTCTATTTATGAGGCATCTTCAGTGGTATGTACAATATGTGTGTTTTTCTGTATATAAAAAATGCATGTTATAGTATCTAGAAATAAGTAACTCATTTACGTTTTCTCACGCTCTCTCTTGCTTTTAAGATTAGAAACAACTTTTGTAGCACAAGTTTGGTGAATTTAAATTATCGTTTGATGTTAATTACTATTTCCAGTGTTGCTAGACCGTGTGTATGATCCTGGAGGTGTGTTCATTCGGTCGCCATACCCCAGCTCCCGATTTACGGCGTTTTTTCACACACATATTCCCACGTATTACAACACATAACTCGCACTTTTCATTGTGTGACCACCAAGTGTGTGTTTACAGTGTGTAGTGTTGCCAACTGCCACTGAGTATTTATTTTCGTATTTTGTTTGCATGGATTGATACTTTTCACTTGCTTTGTCTGTATGTATGTGTGTCTGTGTATATTATATTATGTGTGAATGTGCCATTATGTGTGAGAAATAAAAAATATCAAAGCACACACACACACACACACACACACACACACACACACACACACAAAAGACGAAAGATATATGCACAGCGACAATTGGCTACACTACACACTGAACACACGCACATGGGGATCACGCAACGAACAGTGCAAGTGATGGGTTATGGTAAACGTGGGTGAAAAAACTCCGGAGATCAACCAGATGGTGTATAGGGACCGAATGAACCCAGCTCCAGCACCACACACTTGGTCTAGCAACACTGGAAATCGTAAGCAACACCAAACGATAACTTATCCTCACGAAACTTGTTCTACACATGTTGTTTTTAATCTGAAAAACAAGAGAAACCGTAAAAGAGTAACTCATTTATAACTAACACATAATGCATTTAACATATTTAACATATATAGAAAGCCAAACATGTATTACAAGCCACTGAAGATGCTTCATAAGTAAGAGAAGCGAAACGTGAATGCCGAAAAACAAACTGCCTTTCATTCAATTGAAAAGATGAAAAATACCTCCGTCATATGCAAAAGTATGATAACACAGATACCACTCTGAATGAATGTATGAATTTAATCAAGAATACAATGTACAGCAGTGTGCCCTAGCTGCTACATACAGCGGGTACTAATTAGAAGGAACCGTGTCAATGCGACAGGAGGCGAAAAGTGGCATATGAATATTTACAGGTTGTTTCATGATTATAGCAACAAGAATCATCCGCTATTGACAGTTCATATTTTGTGTGTGCTATTGCTAAAGGTTGTGGCGGAACACATCACCTTCAGTTCTGTTACTGATATTGAAATCAACGCATTTCTCTTGACACTTTTTTATGTGTGATAATATCAGAATGATATTTTCACTCCGCAGGGAATATGAAACTTCCTTGCAGATTACAACCGCGTGACCGATAGCGACTCGAACTCTGGACCTTTGCATTTCGCGGGCAAGTGTCCTGTCAACTTAGTCACCCAAGTTTGAGTAACTCCGTTGGTATATCACTAGCACACGAAAGACAAAAAAACCAGTTGGCGTCTTGGTCCAACACACAGGTTTAATTTATCAGGAAGTTAGTAAGTTTCACGATAAGACTGAGTTTGAATTAGGTCGTGTAATAGGGCTACGAGTAAATGGATGCTCCTTCTACGATATCGTAGGAATGTAGACGCTGTTAATTATTGCTGGCAGTGATGGTGGCGAGAATGTACAGTCCCAAGAAGACCAAGCTCAGCACGGTCACGTGGCACCAAGGAGAGATTCGACCATCGTGTTTAATGGGTGGCTCTGGCGTATCGTAGCTATGCATCTGCAGCAGCAATCTAAGCGACACTTGACGTCATAGTGACACAATTAACTGTTCCAAATCGGGATACTCCAAGGACAGTTCCGAGCCGGACGCCTTGTAGCGTGCATTCCACCAACACCAAACCACAGCCATCTGCGACTTCAGTGGTGTCAAGCGAGAGCTCATTGGTGGAAAGCTGAAGATCTCTTTTGCGTTCTTGTTCTGTCCCGGTGCTAGTTATGACCTTGTGTAGTATGCCAGCTGAGGGTTCAAATGGTTCACATGGCTCTGAGCACTATGCAACTTAACTTCTGAGGTCATCAGTCGCATAGAACTTAGAACTAATTAAACCTAACTAACCTAAGGACATCACATACATCCATGCCCGAGGCAGGATTCGAACCTGCAACCGTAGCGGTCGCCCGGCTCCAGACTGTAGCGCCTAGAACCGCACGGCCACTCCAGCCGGCCAGCTGAGGGTCTGCAACCAACCTATCTACCTGCTAAACACACTGGACCTACACTTGGAGTTATAGTCTGTGGTCCGATTTCGTTCGACATAAGAAGCGCTCTAGTGGTTATAACACGCACCCTGACTGCAGAGTTCTACATCAGTCTGGTGATCTTCGGCGTGTCGTACTGCCATTCATGAACAACATTCCAGTGGGTGTTTTCCAACAAGATAATGCTCGTCCAGGCATCGCTGTTGTAACCGAACATGGTGTACAGTGTGTCGACATATTACCTTGGCCTGCTTCATCACCAGATCTGTTTTCACTCGATCATATATTGTACGCCGTAAGACAACTCCAGCGTCATCCACAAACAGCACTAAACACGCCTGAATTGATCGACCGACTGCAACACGCCTACAACGCCATCCCACAAACGGACATCCGGCATCTGTACAACACAAACCACGTTTGCAAGCTTGCATTCAACGGTCTGGCGGTTACACCGATTATTAGTGTACCAAAATTGCCCATTGTCAGTGACTTATCTTGCGCTTACATTAACCTGTAATCTTGTATTGCTAAACACTTAAATATGTTACCTAGATAGATATATCCCCGAAATTTCATTACTGTACATTAGTCATTTCTTGATGCTGCGGTTTTTTCATTCGTCTGTGTATGTCGAGTGTAGTACCTAACCCACTCAGTATTTTTGATGGTGGTAGGTACACAATGGCCATATTTGCTTCTTCATCTGGTAAGTATTTTTTTTATTTTTGTGAGTCACCAATCTTCATACTGGTTTGATGCAGCCTGGCACGAATTCCTCTCCTCTTCATCTCAAAGTACCACTTGCAACCTACGTCCACAGTTACTAGCTGGGTGTATACCACTCTGTCTTCCTCTACAGATTTTGCCCTCTACAGCTCTCTCAAGTAGCAAGGAAGTCATTCCCTGATGTCTTAACTGACGTCCTATCTTGCTGTCCCTTCTCCTTGTCAGTGTTTTCCACATGTTCCTTTCCTCTCCGATCCAGAGCAGAATCTCCTCATTCCTTACCTTATCAGTCCACCTAATTTTCAACATTCGTCTGTAGCACACCATCTCAAACGCATCGATCCTCTTCTGTTCCGGTTTTCCCACAGTCCATATTTCCCTACCATACAATGCTGTGCGCCAAATGTACATTCTCATAAATTGCTTACTCCTTGCTCCATCCGTCATTGATTATTTTGTTCCCTACGTAGCAGAATTCCTTAACTTCATCTACTTTGTAAAAATAAATCCGGAAGTTAATTTTCTCGCTGTTCTCATTTCTATGCTTCTCATTACTTTTCTTTCTTCGATTTATTCTCAGTCCTTATTCTGTACTTAATAGACTGATCATGCCATTCAGCGATTTACGTAATTATTCTTCACTTTCACTCAGGACAGCAATGCCATCAACGAATTGTATCATTGATGTCCTTTCACCTTGAATTTTAATTCCACTCCTGCACCTGCCCTTTATTTCCATCACTGCATGTTAGATGTACAAATTGAACAGTAGGGGTGGAAAACTGTATCCACATCTTACACCCTTCATAAATCGAGCACTTCGTTCTTGGTCGTCCAGTCTTATTATTCCCTCTTGGCTATCGTACATACTGTATGTTGAACGTCTCTCCCTATAGCTTACCCCTATTTTCTCAGAATTTTACATGTCTTTAGTCTGGCTTCCATTGTCAATAGCAACTTCAAAATTGCCTCTCTGGTGCCTTTACCTTTCCTAAAGCCAAACTGGTCGCCATCTAAAACATTCTCAATTATCCTTTCTATTCTTCTGTATATTATTCTTGTCAGTGACTTGGATGCATGAGCTGTTAAGCTGATTGTGCGATAGTTCTCACACTTGTCAGGCCTTGCAGTATCCGGCATTATATGGATGATATTATTCCGAAAATCAGATGGTATGTCGCCAGATATGTTCTGATGGAATATTATCTATTCCTACGGCCGTATTTTATCTTAAGTCCTCCAAAGCTCTCTTAATTTCTGATTCTAATACCTGTATCCCCAATCTCTTCTAAATCGACTCCTATTTCTTCTTCTGTGATATCAGACAAATCTCTCCCCCTCATAGAGGCCTTCAACGTACTCTTTCTACCTAGCCTGTCTCTCCACAGCATTTAACAGTGGAATTCCCGTTGCACTCTTAATGTTACAACCCTTCTTTTAATTTCAGCGAAGGTTGCTTTGACTTCCCTGTATGCTGAGTCAGTCCTTGCGTCAATCATATCTTTCTGGATTTCTTCATATTTTTCACGCAGCCATTTCGTCTTAGCAATCTTGCACTTCCTTTATATTTCATTCATCAGCGACTAGTATTCCTGTATTCCTGAATTTCGCTAAATATTTTTGTACTTCCTTCTTTCATCGATTTCTTCTGTTATCTATGGATTCTTCGCAGTTGCCTTCTTTGTACCTATGATTCTTTTTCCAACTTCTATGATTGCCCTTTTTAGAGCTGTCCATTCCTCTTCAACTCTACTGAGCTATTCCTTGTTGCAGTATCTATAGCCTTAACGAACTTCAATCGCATCTATTCACTTCTTCGTAGTTCCGTATTCCACTTCATTGCGTATTGATTCTTCCTGACCAATCCCTTAAACACCAGCCTACTCTTCATCACTACTAAATTGTGATCCGAGTCTATATCTGCTCCTGGATACGCCTTACAGTCCAGTATCTGACATCTGGATCTCTGTCTGTCCATGATGTAACTGAAATCTTCCAGTATCACCCGGCCTTTTCAAGTTCACTTCCTAGTGACTCTTGTATAGAGTATTCGCTACTACTAGCTCAAATTTGTTCCAGAACTGAATTAGTCTTTCTCCTCTCTCATTCCTTTTCCTAATTCCCTGTTCTCGTGTAAACGATCTTCTGTTTCTTCCCCCACAAGTGCATTGCAGCCCCCGTCGCCATTAGATTTTCATCTCCTTTTATGTACTGTATTACCCTTTCAGTACCTCATATATTTTCTGTATCTCTTGATCTTCAGCTTGCGACATCTTCATGTATATCTGAACTAACGTTGCCGGTGTTGGGGTGCTGTCGATTCTAATAAGAACAACCCTATCGCTGAGCTATTCACAGTAACACATTCTCTCGTTACTCCATTCTCTGCTGCTGTTGATATTCCCCTATACTCATCTGTCTATAAATCCTTCTCTTCTTTCCATTTCACTTCACTGACCCCCACTACATCTTGATTGAGTCTTTGCGTTTCTCTTTCGACTTCTAGCTTCACTACCATGTTCTAACTGTAAGTAGGCTGTTTAGGCATTTATGTTGGTAACACCACGTAGCGTTCTGTATAAAAATCACTGACTGTGCTGTGTGCAGTCTGTGGCTGGTTTGCATTGTTGGAATATTTGGTAGTGTAGTGTTGGGCAGGTGGACGTGAACAGCGCGTAGCGTTGCGCAGTTGGAGGTGAGCCGCCAGTGGTGGTGGATGTGGGGAGAGAGATGGCAGAGTTTTGAGAGCGGACGATCTGGACGTGTGTCCGCCAGAAAAAGGAAATTTGTAAGACTGGATGTCATGAACTGATATATATATATATATATAATGACTTAAAAACACTATTAAGGTAAATACATTGTTTGTTCTCTATCAAAATCTTTTATTTGCTAACTATGCCTATCAGTAGTTAGTCCCTTCAGTAGTTTGAATCTTTTATTTAGCTGGCAGTATTGGCGCTCGCTGTATTTCAGTAGTTCGAGTAACGAAGATTTTTGGAAGGTAAGTGATTCATGAAAGGTATAGGTTTTGCGTTTTGCTGGAGCAGAGTTAAAGATATTAAAATAATTTCGATCCCTATCTAATAAATGTCAACGGCCTTGCACTGTCAAGTTGGGCTAGCACTGGGATGGATGGCCATCCCACATGCCAAGCGCTGTTGACAAGCGGGATGCACTCAGCGCTTGTGAGGCAAACTGAGGAGCTACCTGATTGAGAAGTAGCGGCTCCAGTCTCGTGAACTGACGTACGGACGGTAGAGCGAGGTGTTGACCACATGCGCATCAAGTGACGACAGTGGGGTGAGGATGACATCGTGGCCGTTCGGTATCGTCGGGCCTTCATGGCCTGTTTAGGTGGGATTTAGTTTTTTAGTATTTAATAAATAACAGAGATGTGAAACCTGACAAGGAAAAAACTTATGCAGCTACTAAAGGAGCGTATTAGAGAGAAAAGGCATCAAGAAATAAATATGCAGGTTGTTCGGAAATTCGCGTTGCAGACTTCTAGTACTTGTTGAGGGGAGTGAATGCATCATATTGTAATAATAATCCATGTCCGTAAACATAACTTTTCCATTCCATTACGGTTACAGTTCAAATGTTTAACTCATCCCTCTCTGCTTGTGGAATTGAATTAGACAGGACGCAGTACGATTATTAGGAAACAGTTTTATGGGAAACATAGTGACACATCTGTAACAACAACGACTCTGTACTATCGTACATATGAGTAATTCTTTCCATCTGATTTTTCGATAAACTTGTGTAATTGACGTTCTTATTTTAATTTTTATGTTTCATGCCATTGTGTTAAGAAAACTGTAAATAGTTTCAATGTGAATATTAATGTTTATGTAAAATGTCAAGTAATATTGTAATAGAATTGAAATGTAACAAATGTTGAAACTGTTGTAAAACGTTTAAAATTGTAACTGTGCGTCTGGTTCATACGTAGGCAATGTGTTAGGATATGTAGAATGCAAAATCTCGGGTGAATACCCAGTCTGTCAGGGAGCGGTAAAAGGCGGATGGCAGGCGAGCGCGGGAAAATGCGCGCAGGCACTGCACGGCACAACGGGCTCAGTGGTTGTTGGAGTTTGGCCCTGGTCTGAGCAACACCTTCTGGAGCGAGTAGGCTCTCCTGGGAGACATAGTTTCACTGAGCCTCGCGTATGCCGTTCCAACCCCTACACAGCATGGCAAAATTCCATAGGCACTGAATGGAAAAGTATTACGGCGCTAAGTAGAATTAAAGTGCCGATACGTCAAGAACCATAACTGTGGCTGTATGTGTACTCTGTGCCTCGCCATCTTGCCGCCCGCCAACCGACGCATCGATACTAGCAGGTTGAAACTTTTAGTACTGTATTCGTATGGATCAGAGAGTGAACTGTGTTTGTTTGGTGCAATAATAACCTAAATTTTACCAGAACTTTTCCATCATTTAATTATCCCCAAAACTAACCTAGACAGGGTCCTTTCCAAACGTTGTCCAATCCGAGTGTCACGAAATGAAAATTAAAAATTGTGTTAATAATAATTATTTGCAGAACAAGCTATATTAGTATAGCGTTTAAAAAAATGTCTTGTTAATGAACCAGTAAATGAATAACGAAGGTCTAACGAAGTTGAAAATTAGTATTGATATAGTAATGAAGTTTATTATTCCGAAACAGATTTAAAGGCATTTAAATGAGCAGTAAATAAAGTGAAAAGAGTAGTGACTTATATACTGGAAATCTTGAATGAATAATAAATTCAGTAACCATTTTTTTTTTAAATACAGCGATCATAACAGTTTCAGGATCCCCCCCTTCATTCATTTGAATTCTGAAGTGTTCTAAATTGGTTTGACCAGCAAAAGTTAAAGTCAATATAAAAGTCAAAATTTATCAGTGTTTTATGTTTACCAAAATTGACATTTTGTGTGTGGCATGAAAGTACAATTTCTAGGGTGACCTATGCCCGATTTTAATCAGATTAATAGACAGTATAAAGTTTTGTAGTAAACATTATAGTGTAGTGTTATATATTCATGATTTCCCGTATCAGTACAGAACGTGAAACTATCAGTTCAATAGATTTTCTGCTTCTAAAATTGTACTATATTCTGTAGTGTTACAACTTGTTGTTTTCCATGAATATATACCAACGTTTACAGCGAAGAAAATCAGTTAATGCCTAACTAGGCTGGCGACCGTATTATTGTCACATTGGTAGCATCTTCTGGTTTGCTTTTGGTCTATCCTGATGTGTAATTGCATTTCGAACTTGCTTGACGGATCATTGTTATTATAGAGTGGATGTAAGTCTGATTTGCCACCATTCAGGTACACGCTGTCGATTCTATGCGAAAATCCTTTCTCGTAAGGTGAGTCCTGCTCTCTTACCATAGCAAAGGCTTTAACGAGTACTGTGTCAGGGATTACACATCCATTTATCACTCAGACAAATCTGTTTGTTTTAACATTTAAAAATTATGTGTTTACATTGTTCGAAAACAAAAAAAGAACCAGAATACTAAACGTACAGAGCAGTACTGATGCATTACAACAGCGGCTCGATGTGGCGACCACCAACGTTGTTACAGACATTGTACCTACGAAGCTTGTTCTCTCAGCCTCACCTGCTGTCTCTTCAGTTTCTAACGTGGCGACCAGAACTCGAGCCAGCAGATCTTCCTCCGTCTTTACAAGAGTCTCGTAAATTGAAGTATGGATACGGCCCTACAAGCAGCAGTAGAAGTCATCCTGTCTTCTTTGTTGCGTAACCCAGTTGTATACCAGGACAGGCAATTCTGAGACTTTCCTCTTTCCCTCAGCATATCTGGACGCGTTGCACTTATGAACTGAAACTACCGTATAACGGAAGCACTATGTTTCCGGATATGGGTTCCTGTTCAAAATAGTATGTACTCTCTCTAACAGTCCCAGAAGTGTGTAACGGTAATTTCCGAGCATCATGTATACTGCTATTATTGACGAGATAATTTTATACAACTCAAATGTGTAGGGGATAACTGTAAAATAAGTGAAGAATTTACACACCATGGAGGGAAATGTTGCAAGAAGAAGTTGCAGTTGAAATATACACTCCTGGAAATAGAAAAAAGAACACATTGACACCGGTGTGTCAGGCCCACCATACTTGCTCCGGACACTGCGAGAGGGCTGTACAAGCAATGATCACACGCACGGCACAGCGGACACACCAGGAACCGCGGTGTTGGCCGTCGAATGGCGCTAGCTGCGCAGCATTTGTGCACCGCAGCCGTCAGTGTCAGCCAGTTTGCCGTGGCATACGGAGCTCCATCGCAGTCTTTAACACTGCTAGCATGCCGCGACAGCGTGGACGTGAACCGTATGTGCAGTTGACGGACTTTGAGCGAGGGCGTATAGTGGGCATGCGGGAGGCAGGGTGTACGTACCGCCGAATTGCTCAACACGTGGGGCGTGAGGTCTCCACAGTACATCGATGTTGTCGCCAGTGGTCGGCGGAAGGTGCACGTGCCCGTCGACCTGGGACCGGACCGCAGCGACGCACGGATGCACGCCAAGACCGTAGGATCCTACGCAGTGCCGTAGGGGACCGCACCGCCACTTCCCAGCAAATTAGGGACACTGTTACTCCTGGGGTATCGGCGAGGACCATTCACAACCGTCTCCATGAAGCTGGGCTACGGTCCCGCACACCGTTAGGCCGTCTTCCGCTCACGCCCCAACATCGTGCAGCCCGCCTCCAGTGGTGTCGCGACAGGCGTGAATGGAGGGACGAATGGAGACGTGTCGTCTTCAGCGATGAGAGTCGCTTCTGCCTTGGTGCCAATGATGGTCGTATGCGTGTTTGGCGCCGTGCAGGTGAGCGCCACAATCAGGACTGCATACGACCGAGGCACACAGGGCCAACACCCGGCATCATGGTGTGGGGAGCGATCTCCTACACTGGCAGTACACCTCTGGTGATCGTCGAGGGGACACTGAATAGTGCACGGTACATCCAAACCGTCATCGAACCCATCGTTCTACCATTCCTAGACCGGCAAGGGAACTTGCTGTTCCAACAGGACAGTGCACGTCCGCATGTATCCCGTGCCACCCAACGTGCTCTAGAAGGTGTAAGTCAACTACCCTGGCCAGCAAGATCTCCGGATCTGTCCCCCATTGAGCATGTTTGGGACTGGATGAAGCGTCGTCTCACGCGGTCTGCACGTCCAGCACGAACGCTGGTCCAACTGAGGCGCCAGGTGGAAATGGCATGGCAAGCCGTTCCACAGGACTACATTCAGCATCGCTACGATCGTCTCCATGGGAGAATAGCAGCCTGCATTGCTGCGAAAGGTGGATATACACTGTACTAGTGCCGACATTGTGCATGCTCTGTTGCCTGTGTCTATGTGCCTGTGGTTCTGTCAGTGTGATGATGTGATGTATCTGATCCCAGGAATATGTCAATAAAGTTTCCCCTTCCTGGGACAATGAATTCACCGTGTTCTTATTTTAATTTCCAGGAGTGTATTTCGCATACGGCCACTGAACAAAATATTTTAATACACGTTATCGAAAACAGGAATTATGCGTATTCCATACAGGCACTACACAAGGACAGGAAGACAGGTTTTAAAAGTGAGGAACTAAAAATCTGTAAGTAGAAGAAGAAGCAGAAGGAGAATAATGATCGCAAGCTGTATAAGAAGTAACAAAGAGCAGGAGATGTCGCCCGAAGCTGCGTGCGACATTTTTGTGTGATTTGCATGGTACCAGGGCTATTCGGAACATAACATACGTTTTAGAGTAAAAATACATGAAAGAAAAATTTATATGATTTACATTCAAATGCACATTGCTCAGCTATTTTTCAACATAATCATCATATAAGTAAATACACTTATAACGATACTCCAACTTGTAATTCCATCGACGCAGAATGTCGCCGCCTTAGACCTCAACCAAGCGTGGACGCCTGCTTGCAGTTCCTCATCATCGTCCGAAGTGCTGTGTTGTGAGCCAGATCTGGTATATATGAAAATCTCTCAGAGAAAAGTCGGGACTACATGATGGATGAACAAAACGCTCCAACATAGAACCATTTAGTTCAAATGGCTTTGTGGGTTTATGCATTGTCACGAATGAAAAAACCTTTCCACTCAACTTCCCTTGACGCTTGTTTTGTATCTTCTTAAGTTCTTTCATGTTTCGCGATATCTGTAATTATATATTGTTTCACGACGTTCGAGGGAATCGACCAGAAGAACATTGAGCCTTGCAGGTTCTCATATCAGTATCTTTGCTTCTGGAATATCTTTCGGTTTCGTTACCTAGCTACAGTTTCTCTGACGTCTCGACTGGGATTTCAGAATGCGCGCTGCTCACAGTAGAGATCAGTGTGCTGAGGGCTCACTGTCTGGGAAAGAGTACGGATCGCGGCCTGAGGTTGCTAGCCGTGGAGGTCCGCTCACAGCGTTCGGATGGCGGATGTTTAGTTTGAGGAGTGCACCTACAGCTACTGTAAGGTCGCCACTTCCCACAGCTCGTGCGATCGCGGAGAGTACTCCCGAATTTGACCAGGCCTGTTTCTTTCTTTCTAATTCTTCTAGGCCTCACGCAGTAAACGGTCAGCACAATTTCTTGTGAGCAGTAAAGTGTGTGCCGCTGTTCGTGAAAACCCTTGTGCTTTTGCTCCTGAATTTAGCTTGACGTTCTTTCGCAAACTAATATGACTGATACTACTGGCCATTGTTTTGAGTGAAACCCTTAACTTCGTCAGCGTCCCAATGATAAAAACACGATTGAGTTAAGCAGTTACTCGGTTTACTGTTCTGTCTTTTACCGACGCTACTGGTGCGAGTGTTTTCTACTCTTTTTAGTCATCTGTCTTCTGGCAGGTTTGATGCAGTCCGTCATGAATTTCTCAGGATTCATCCCAATGTATCACTTGCACTGTCCGTCATGGGATGTTTAGCTGCCTAGATAGCAGAATTCCTTAACTTCATCTACTTCGTGATCATCAATCCTAATGTTAAGTTTCTCGCTGTTCATGTTTCTGGTACTTCGCATTACTTTCGTCTTTCTTCGATTTACTCTCAATCCATATTCTGTACTAATTAGAATATTCATTTTATTGAACGTACCATGTAACTCTTCTTTACTTTCACTGGTGATAGCAATGTCATCAGACAAGCTTATCATTGATATCCATTCACGTTGAATTTTAATTCCGCTCCTAAACCTTAACTTTACTCACATCACTGAGTCTTCGGTGTATAAATTTAACAACAGACGCGAAAGGCCACATCCCTGTCTTACACCCTCCTTAATCCGAGCTCTTCGTTCTTGGTCTTCCACTCTCATTATTCTCTCTTGTCGTTTTTACATGTTGTATATTACACGTCTCTCCATATAGGTTACCCCTATTTGCCACAGAATTTCGAACATTATTCGCCATTTGTTTACATATCTTTCAACTTTTTTCACTGTTTCTTAACCCTAATCTAGAAATATATCTCTCTACGTGCCCTACTGGTGCGCGTACTTTCTGGGTTTAGGTATCTTTAAATTTTTTTTTGTCAGTTAATTCTGATTTAGAAGGCTTTGCCTTTAACAGTAATTATGATGCATGTACTGTCCAATCATGATTTAAAGGACCATATGTGCGCTGTAATTCATTTAATTATGTACGTTGTGCTGTATAGCAGCAAGTACTTGGTGGTCAGACAGAACGCACTGGTTTGTCACCATTTTCTCTCTCATGTTTGGATGCTTGTATGTTATTTATATGTTATTTAAATTTAATGTATTTTCGTGGTTGTGCTTTAGAATCTGTACTGAATCGAGTAACTATTCGGTGTGCGGACTAAGCTAAAGTCGGTTACCATGCGTTGGTTAATGCATTTGCGCCTTTATTTACTTTGGATTTGCCCTGGGCTGCTTTTATGAATAACTGCTTAAGCTTATCGTTTTCCTAATGCTCATTTTCTAATTCTAGGGCTTGCATAGAAAAAGCAAATAATGTTGTAATAATTTTTGTATGTTTAAAATGTTTGCACACTGTTGTCATTCTAATGATTTCCAAGTAGCAGAAATTGATGTTAGACCCAATAAATTCCTCTGGGACTATCTTTAATGTTTATAGAGTTCAAAGAGTTTTTTTCAGTTACAAAGAGAAGAATTCCTGGTACTACATTGTAGTGGCAAAAGCACTGGGACAGGGATACGCGCGTATACAGATGGCAGTAGTATTACGTACACAAGACATAAAAGCGCTGTGCACTCGCGGAACTATCATTTGTACTCAGCCGATTCATGTGGAAAGGTTTCAGACGTGATTATGGACACATGGAGCTAGACGAATGGGACATTCCATTTCGAAAATCCTTAGTGAATTGAATATTCCGTGATCCACAGCATCAAGAGTGTGCCAAGAATGCCACACTCCAGACATTACCTCATCACGGACAACGCAGTGGCCGACGGCCTTCACTTAACGACAGAGAGCAGCGGCGTTTGCGTAGAGTTGTCAGTGCTAACAGACAACCAACACCAGTGAAATAACCAAAGAAATCAGTGTGGGACGTACGACGATGTGGCGGTGTTCAGCGTTAATGGGCTACAGATACCGTGATGTAGGCGAAAAAAAAAAAGAAAAAGAAAAAAAAGAAAAAAAAGAAACGGGAAGAGCTGAGTCTTCGGTCCTGGGTTCGAACCATACCACCGATTAAATGTTTAATAAAAATCATCAGCAATGACGGCTGAAGACTTCCGGCATAAGCAGTCACCCTCATTTCAGCCAACGGCCGCGTCACAGAGGGCGGAGGAGCGGCCAGAGGTTCAGGGCACTCTCTTGTCCTTTGGGTGGTAAAGTACCCCTAAAGGCATAAGAATCAGCAACGATCAACGGCATGAAAATGCAGAAGGCAACAGGTACAACTGCATTAAAGACAAATAATGTGGATCCACAGGACGTGCGGCCCGTAATTGAAAAAGTAGCATAATTATATGTCTACGTGATTACTGTGCTATTCAAAATATCTCCATTTTCAAAAGATTCAAGAATATTCCGCTATTCGCATCTCTGGGAGGGGAGTGTCAAGGTGGAGAAGACCATGAGAAAAAGAACCAACGAATAGATAAAGTTCTACAAGTAAGCACGCAGAATGTCAGAAGTTTGAACATGGTAGTGAAACTAGAAGATCTGAAAAGGGAAACGCAAAGGCTCAATCTAGATATAGTGGGGGTCAGCAAAGTGAAATGGAAATAAGACATGGATTTCTGGTCAGATGAGTATAACGTAATATCAGCAGCACAGAAAATGGTATAACGGGAGTAGCATTCTTTATTAATTGGAGGTTAGGGCAGAGAGTATGTTACTGTGAACAGTTCAATGATAGTGTTGTTCTCATCGGAGTCGACAGCAATCAACGGTAGTTCAGGGTACATGCCGACACCACAAGCAGAAATTGAAGAGATAGAGAAAGTACATAAGGATATTGAGGGGGTAATTGAGTACGTAAAGGGAGATAAAAATCTAGTAGTCATGGGGGACTGGAACGCGGTTGTGGGGGAGGAAGTAGAAGAATGTGTTACGGGATAAATTGGGCTTGATACTAGGAATGGAAGAGGAGAAAAACTAATTGACTACTGTAACAAATTTCATCTAGTAATTGTGAATACTCTGTTCAAGAATCACAAGAGGGGGGGGGGGGTATACTTGGAAAAGGCCGGGTGGTTACGGGAAGATTTAAGATAGACTACATGACGGTCAGACAGAGATTCCGAAATCAAATACTGGATTGTAAGACGTACACAGGAGCAGATATACACGGTCATTCACGAAGATATGCAAATACTTTAGTATGTTATTCTACAAGTAAAACTGAAGAAGAAAGTTTATATGAACATAGGCCCGCAAATGTTTCGTTACGGAGTTACGGCTAAAGAAAAGCTTTTGCCTGAAATTTAGCAAATTCGCTAATTTGAAGCCATCGCATAACTGTACGAGGTTAAAGTAAAGCTCGATTTCTATTTATTTTGTTGTTATCGGTCTGGTGAATCTAATAAAACATGTCCCAGATGTGTATCTGCAGTAGTTTTCCAGAACATCCAGTAAGCAAAGATTATTATACAAGTAAATTGGTTTACTTGCCATTAAGAATGTAGAAACGTTTATGTCACTGTTGGCAGCCGTTAGTGAGTTGTTTCAGTCGTTTCCTAACCTTGAAACGAGTTAGTTTTCTGTATTGTTCAGTGAAAGAACATAATAATAACAGTATATTTAAGTGAAACCATATAGGGACTCTTGTCATTTGTAGATTATTTATGAAATAGGGATGCCTTTCAAATTTCCAACAGAGGAATACACCGAAATGGTGTTTATTTATGGCAAATGTGATGGCAGTGCTACGACTGCAGTTAACGAATATCGCGTACGTAATCCAACTCGGAGGATTCCGGATGCACGAACCATTAGTGGAGTATTTCGAATGTTACGGGAGACAAGTTCTCTGCCCAGGGTTGATAATCAGTACGTGCACTCGATACGTGAAGACGACGATTTGGATATTACGGATATTGTTCAACGTAGCTCGGGTACCAGTACACTACATATCTCTCAACGTATTAGACATTGCACAATCTAAAGTATGGCGTACACTGAAGTACAATAATCTGTATCCTTACCGTAAACAAAAAGTGCATATTTTACATCCGGGAGATCCTGCTCTTTATTTATGATGAGGCACAGTTTACTCGAGATGGTATAAGCAATTTACATAACGAGCACGTATGATCTGAAGTAAACCCACATGCAACATTGCAACGCAGTTTCCAGCAGCGATTTAGCATAAATGTGTGGCGTGGTATAATCAACACACACTTTATTGGATCATTCATTTTCCCAGGACGTCTAACTGGCGAGACATCCTTACAATTTCTTCAAGAAGAAACGCCCCGCTAGCTCGAATATGTTCCATTTGTTACAAATGTATTTTCAACATGGCGGCGCGCCTCCACAACGCCGTAACCACACATTTAAATGAACATTTTCCCTAGAAATGGATTGGTAGAGGTGCTACACGTTTGTGGACACGCAGATCGCCTGATTTAACACCAACAGATTTTTTTGTATAGGGATGGATGAAAGACGTAGTTTATGAGAACGAAGTCAATATTCGTGAGGCATTACTTGCTCGAATTATGAATGCAATAGACGAAATTAAGAACAACACTACGAAACTGAAACGAGCAACAAAATCTGTTCATACACATGCAGCTAAATGCTTTTATCTCGGCGGAGACATTTTTGAACATTTATCATAAATGTATTAAATTCTCTACAACTTCTATTGAAATTTCGTGCAATTTTCTGCAATTTAAAAAACAAATTGGGTCAAGTAGTTAATAGATTTAAAAAATTACGAAATTACTTCTTTGCTTCTCTGGTTATTCTGGAAAATTACTGCAGATACAGCTCTGGGACACGTTTTATTAGATTCACCAGATCAATAACAAAATAAATAAATAAATAGAAATAGTGCTTTATTTAACCTCGTACAGTTTTGCTATGGCTTCATGTTAGCGAAGTTGGTAAATTCCGGACAAATCTTTTATTAGCCGTAACACCATAACTAAGCATTTGCGGACCTAAGTTTATATGAAATTTTTCTTCAGTTTTATTTGAAGAATAGCATGTTAAAATATTTGCGTATCTTCACGAATCGCCCTGTAGACTCAGGTCAGAATCTAGTTGTCATGATAAGTAGGCTGAAGTTCAAGAGATTAGCCAGGAAGAATCAATACGCGAAGAAGTGAGTCTCGGAAGTACTAAGGAATGAAGAGATACGCAGGAAGTTGTCCAAGGGTATACATACTGCAATACGCAATGGCTCAGTAGACAGTACAATTGTAGAGGAATGGACATCTCTCAAAAGGTCAATCACAAAAATGAAAGAAAAGTAAGTACAGAGAAGGTAGGTACGAAATATCCATGGATAACTGAAGAAATATTTCAGTTGATTGATGAAAGAAGGAAGCACAAAAACGTTCAGGGAAATTCAGAAATACAAATCTCTGAGGAATGCAATAAACAGGAAATGCATTGATGGTAAGATGAAATGGCTGCATGAGAAATGTGAAGACATCGAAAAAGATGTGATTACCGGAAGGACTCACTCAGTATATAGAAAAGTCAAAATATTCTTCGGTGAAATTAAAATCAAGGGTCGTAACATAAACAGTGCAATGGAAATTCCTATGTTAAAAGCAGAGAAGAAAGCCGATAGGTGGAAACAGTGCAATGAAGGCACTGTGAAATGGAAGAATCGCTTGATGTGATAGAAGAAGAAACAGTAGTAGATATAGAAGAGATAGGGGATCCAGTATTAGATTCAGGATTTAAAAGAGCTTTGGAGGACTTAACATCAATTAATACAGGAGGAATAGCTAACATACCATCAGAATTTCTAAAATCAACAAAACGACTATTCACGTTGGTATGCAGAATGTATGAATCTGGTAGTCTACCATCTGACTTCCGGAAAAATATCATCCACACAGTTCCGAAGACTGCAAGAGCTGACAAGAGCGAGAATTATCGAACAATCAGCTTAAAGCTCATGTATCTAAGTTGCTGACATGAGTAATGTACAGAAGAATGGAAAAGAAAATTGAAAATGTTTTACATGGGGATCAGTTTGACTTCAGGAAATGTAATGGCACCAGAAAAGCAATTTTGACGTTGCTATTGATAATGGAAGCCAGACTAAAGATTTGTGGACCTGGAAAAAGCGTTTGACAATTTCAAATGGTCAGATAGTGCAAGACGTTCGAAATTCCGACGAACGTAGGGGTAAGGTATAGGGAGCGATAGGTAATATACAACATGTACAAGAACCAAGAGTGGATAATAGGAGTTGAAAACCAATAATGAAGTGTTCGGTCTAACAAGGGTATAAGATAGGGATATTCTCTTTCGCCCCTACTGTTCAGTCTATACATCGAGGAAGAAATAACGAAAATAAAAGAAAGGTTCAGGAGTGGCATTAAAATTGATTGTGAAAGGATGTCATTGATACGATTTGCTGATGACGCTGCTATTCTCAATGAAAGTGAAGAAGAATTACATTATCTGCTGAATGGAATAAACAGTGTAATAAGTAAAAAATACGGATTGAGAGTAAATCGAAGACGCCAGGCGGTGTGGTCGAGCGGTTCTAGGCGCTTCAATCTGGAACCGTGCGACCGCTACGGTCGCAGGTTCGAATCCTGCCACGGGCTTGGGTGTGTATGATGTCCTTAGGTTAGTTAGGTTTAAGTAGTTCTAAGTTCTAGGGGACTGATGACTTCAGATGTTAACTCCCATGGTGCTCAGAGCCATTAGAACCAGTAAATCGAAGAAAGGTGAAAGTAATGAGAAGCAGTAGAAACTTAACATAATAATTGGTTATCACGTAGTAGAAGAATTTAAGGTACAGTATTCTGCTAGCTGTGCAGCAAAATAACACATGACGGAGCAAGGAGGACATCAAAAGCAGACTAGCCAGCAAAAAGGGTATTTCCGGCCAAGAGAAGTCTACTGATAACAGACATTGGCCTTCATTTGAGAAATAAATTTCTGAGAATGTACCTTTGGTGCATAGCATTTATGGTAGGGAAACATGGGATGCGGGAGAATCTAAACAGAGCGGAATCGATGCATTTGAGCTGTGACGCTACAGACGAATGTTGAAAATTAGAAGGACTAATAAGGTAAGAAATGAGGAGGTTCTGCACAGAATCGGAGAGCAAAGGAATATGTGGAAAACACTGACAAGAAGAAGGGACAGGATGACAGGAAATCTGCTAGAACCGACCTCTCGTTTATGTCCCATAAATGTTCAGTGTGGTTCATGCTGGGCGATCTAGGTGGCCAAATCATTCGCTCGACTTGTGCAGAATGTTCCTCAAACCACTCACAGACAACTGTGGTTCACTGACATGGCATATTGCCATACAGAAAAATTGTCCCGTAATGGCTGAAAATGGTGTCCAAGTAGTCGAACATACCAAAGGAACCAGTCGATTCCATGTAAACACAGCCCACACCATTATGGAGCCACCACCAGCTTGCACAGTATCTTGTTGGCAACTTGGGTCTATGGCTTCGTGAAATCTGCACTCACCCGAATCCTACCGTCAGCTCTTACCAACTTTAATCGGAACTCATCTGACCAGGCCGTGACTTTCCATTCGTCTAGGGCCCAATCAATATCATTAGGGTCCCAGGAGAGGAGCTGCAAGTGATGTCGTGTTGTTATCAAAGACACTCGCATACGCCATCTGCTGCCCATGCCCATAGAATTTTTTTCTTCTGACTGGTTTGATGCGCCTGCTACGAATTTCACTCCTGTGCCAACTTCTTTATCTCAGAGCTGCACTTGTAAACTACGTACTCAAATACATGTGATCCAATATCCTTCATCCACTACAGTTTTTACACTCTGCAGCTCCCTCTGGTACTATGGAAGTTATTGCATTAAATTCTTAGCGTACGTATCGAACCAGTCAGAAAAAAAATTGTCATGGGCTAGGGCACCGGATGGCCAGTAACGGGCTATAGTCGACGCTACTAAGTCTAGCATCGTTGAAAGTTACCGATAGTGCTAATGTGATAATCGTAACCAAGTAGATATACATTAGGTGTAAGAAGAAGCTATGGCCCAACTATCAGGGAACATTCTCATACGTTGAAGAATAAATTATGTTTAAAGAATACTGATCCGGCAATGTTCTATTTCCATGTTACAGCTTGGTTTCCTGAACACATTAATCATCTACTTTCTACTTTGAAACGAAGTCCACATTGAAACAGCATTTTTGCATTAAAGTGGGGTCTGAAACACTGCTGAATGAGTCATTTGCGAGAGTATAGCACTTCAGGAAAATCAGCCGCTGATAGTGCTTGGACACGCTGTACAAGGTACGGATAACAGCAGTTTCTCACGTAGTACTCTCCAGACAGTCATCTTGTCAACGTCAGCTGTTGCAGCTGTTGTCTCACGCTGGGATGTCGTCAACTGCAAGAACTCTAGGTGAAATGTCCTCGTTCTTGTAGGCTTCCTCAGATCGCAAGTAGTAGGCTTAAACGTCCAGCGGCCTCTAAGAGGGCGTTCAGTTGCTTCAAACTTCCTCTCGCGGGGGCACCACCATTCCTCAAATCGCACTGGCCGATACCATCTGCTTATCCGTAAAGCAAACGGGCATCTACCGACATCGCTCCATTGGACAGTACTAAAAACCAAGACCGTGATGAACAGTAAACAGTTGATGCTGTCCCCTTCATGTTAGTAGAAAAATAGGGCAATCGCTAGTCAACACAAGCAACGATGTAAATTGCATGTCAATATTACCTTGGTTCAATTGAAGCAGCAAACACCGATTAGCGTAAGAATTACAACGCCGTACTTGATAACCAGTCGTAACCAAGAAGGCACTTTGAATATTTCATGTAATAAAAGGTTTCATGTCATGCTGCTGCATTCTGGTTCTGTGTGTTTCCCATGATTACTACATTTGAAAAGAAAAGAAGAAACGAACTTTAACATGGAAATAAAGCATTCCCGGACACATGACCGTCTAAAACATTTTATTCCTCTGTGCGTAAGGAATGTTTCACCGAAAGTTTGGCCATTCCTTCTTGTTACACCATGTATTACGTTGAGCATCTCTATCACAATAACATGTTAAATAAGTAATACGGCAAGAACGCTGTGAACTGCAGAGCAGTTAAACCAAAAGATCCAAGTGACAGAGGCTACTCTGAGGTCCTCCTTTCCTTAACTTCCAAAGGTCGTCCGGTGACGGCCATTCTGGCAAAACGCTGTTGGCAATAACGCATGCGTCGCTTGTGTGGCCTTGTAACGCGACCACCTCAAGACTGCAAAACACTCCTCCAGTTCCCAACACAGAGATCAAAGCAAAAGGACGCTACGCAGTAATAACCAAGGTCTGCAGGCCTTGCATCAATACGACCATGGGTACATGACTACAACACAAGCTATCTCGTCTCATAGAAGATCAATACAGATATTCACGAAATCTACAACAAGTTAACGCATTGTTTACAATCTGACTTTACATTTGCAGTCTTTTGGCAGCCCGTGACTGACCGGAACTTTAGACAGTGGACAGAATACCGAAAGCTATCAACATCATCTTCATCATCAGCATCAACAAGGCGTGCCACATGGTCGGTTCCGTTTGTACGCAGTTAGATTGCACAATACGACAACACCATCCACTACCATATTTTTAAGTAATTAACCCCATCTTTGGTTTCAATGGCCTCCTCCTTCTCTTTAGCACTTGTTCTGCTGCAGAACATGTAGCTAAGTGCACTATAGAGCGCACCTGTGCCACTATGAAGAATTTGCAACAGCTGCAGAGTTTCCAAGTAAACCGTTCGATTAACTATACATGGAGAGAGTTGAAAAAAAGCATAAGACTATTTAAATGACTTTGAGAAACGGTTAATGGTTATGGCATGCGTGCTGGCCACGAGTATCATGTAAATACCGATGCTCGTTGGCAGACCATGTCGTACCTTCACTCGTCTTTCCTGAAAGAGGACGAATAACAGTAAATGAAATGATATTTAAATCAAGACCCTAAGCTGCTGACAGGCGTTGACATACATCATTTCATTCTAGAGAGCTGTACGGTCACCAATGGTATCTGTTCTTTCGGACACGTCCTAAAGAACAGGTGCCATCTTCGTATATTCATATAAATAACAGTAAAGGATCGACAGGATGAAAAAGAATTTATCATCTGTGCCTCATGTCAAATACAGATTTTTTTCTTTTTCATTTTCAGGGATCGGAATGTTGCACTCTCATTACATGTACCTGTTTCGTCTTTGTGTCGCACTCGTAAGATATGTAAGAGCCTAAGTTACTTTATAACCCGTCAAAGACGTAAAGTATCACAGCTGACTGCTTCCTCTTCCAGGAACAGTTTTGCCTACATCACGATAGAGAGCTTATCAGAGTATGTCGTTTAGTGGACGAACTGAATCTTGACGCTGGCGAACGCGATTGAGTGATGCCGTTTTATTCACGCACATGCTGATGTTGCACTCCCCCGTGATCACACTACAGGAGGGAGCGAAAGAGGAGGTTTGAAAAAGCTTAAGTACTTTCTGCTGCTTCAGATTACGTTCAAATTTCGTCGAATTCTTTTGAACCGTTCCTGTTGATTCCAACGTGTAAAACAGAGCACTACACTCTAAAAGCCTCAGGTGACTTTCAGCGCTGTTGCAGTCCCATTATTTCCTTATAATAATGTTGAAAAGCCCAGGGGTCGGCAGCAGTGTAAAGAAAGTCGACCTGTTGCTTATCGCACTGGAAGCTGTCGTTTTTTAGCGTGAAATGTATGGGAATCAACGTCCGAAGGAAAGATGTGGCTTCATTGACGCTCTTTATGCTATACGCTGATGCTTTTTCATGTCGATTTTGAGTAGCGGTGAATCTGAATTGTTTTCCTCGGCGATCTGTTAGAAAACCGCGTCATTTCAACGTTGGAACTCACAGTTCTGGCCTCCATCGCAGAGGTGTCAAAAAAAAAAAAAAAAGGTGAAATGTGTGTAAGAGGGGCTGTGGCGGCGTTCCTGTCTTTTGACCGTCCACGATAGAATCGCGCACAGTTGTGGTGAAATTTGGTGCTAATGTGACACCGTTAACACTTACAGCTAACATGGACTTAGGAACTGCGGTGTTTCCTCGCCTGTACCGACGCCGTGCTATTTGAAGAGCCGCCAAGCCGCGCTTTTTTCACCATCACGTAGAAAGGTTGTAGCACCCTCTCAGCTAAGTTTCAAAGTTACGCGCACCAATGGAAGGCAGTTACAAAGTTTCGAAGAAGTGAGACTTAAACTTTGTTGCGCAGTATATTAGCGTGCGCATCATTGCTAATATATAGCAATTCCTACTGGAACAGGTAATGTGTCGTCTTAGCTTCTTCCCAACTGACAAGGGGAAGCCCTCAGACACGGCCAACCGATCCGGCTCAAATTTGGCAGGTCGCTTGTGTACACCCTAAAACGAAAGAATCTAAGATATTTTGGGTCAACACCCTCGAGGTTTTCAGAAAATAACCCCTAAATGTTATGACGAGCAATCGACTCAAAATTGGCGGGATCGATAGATAATTGGAAATAGAGTATTTTTCATAATCCCAGAAAGAGAGGTAAGAAACTTTTACAACTGCCACTTCTGTACCAACATGGTAAAAGCTTTACGCCGACAGCACCGATAGAGCAACGGGAATGGTAACTGGTTGGGAATCGGATAACCCTGGTTCGAATCTCGAAGAAACATGACGGATGCTCTTCTTTTCGTTTGTATTTTTCCATATCTCAATTGATAGGGATATGTGGGTTAACAGATTCGAACCCGGGTTTTCCGATTCCCAGCCAGTTACCTTGGCCATTGCGCTGTCGCCACTGTCGGTGTTGAGAGTTTACCATATGGGTACAGAAGCGACAGTTGTAAAAGTTTCTTTCCTCGATACCTGGAAATGTTAGCGTTTGCGGACCCCATACCCGATGATGAAAAATGCTGTATTTACAATTATCTACGAACCCTCCAATTTTGAGTCGATTGCTCGTCATAAACTTTAGGGGCGATTTTCTCAAAATTGCAGGGGTGTTGACCCAAAATATCTTAGAGTCCTTCGTTTTAGGCTGTACACAAGCGACCTGCCAAATTTGAGCCGAATCGGTTGGCCGTGCCTGAGGCCTTCCCCTTGTGAGTACAGAATTCACGACCACAGTATCTCAAAATAGTACTACAATGATTTGAAATATATAATGATGAATTTGTGCGTTGTCATCTACAGCCGCACAGGAATTATTGAGACTAGCAATTCACGAAGAATTTTAGATCTACCCCAGTCAAAGATAGACCAATAATCATTGAGTGGTGGTAAGAACGAGTCGGGTGATAGTACTGACAGCTGTGTCAGTCCTGCTGATTACTTCACGTGATGTTGTAGAGCTACTGCACAATTGTATGTGTATTAGTCAATCGCTACATATTTCAGATTACTCGTGATAAACGACATACACTATCTGTTCCGTAAGAGTATTCCAACCATGCAAAAATACTGCGTCAGTCATCTTATCGACTAGTTCATTCTGAAACAGACTGATAAAAAATCAGTGCACAATTAAAACCACGTGACATGGTGAAGTTACAGTTTCTGTGTATTTATGAGGGTTGTGGATAATCCTTAAAGAATGAGAAATATTTAGATGTCAACAACAGTGGAAATGTGAATAATGTACTCAGATAACGACTAACAATTTAACAATTCCACACACTCCTGATAAATTTAAAGCCTGCTGCACCATGTCCGATTTACACAAGGGGATAGCTATAGGCTGATTTCTTTTTTCCTCCTAAGGCATGACGTGTGTAACAGTTGCTATGATTACACCAGAAGTCTACCAACGTGCACGTGAGCCTGGTATTAATAGACGAACACAAGCAGTAGCACTTTTTAAGTGCACGATTCATTGTTTCTTCCGTTCGTTACACACAGACGAAACTGGTCGATGGCTGTAGTAACTGGGAGGGAAAGACGGAGGCGGAGATGCAAGAGGATGACTTACAAGGAAAATAGTTGGGTAAAAAATATATATATTTAGCTGAATGAAAGAGTAAATCAGTTATGTTTACCTGCCCGGGGAAAAACGATCATTCATCACGAAAGAGAGGTATGGGTTCTCATACAATGCTGTCTTCAGACTATGCCTTTTTGAAAGCAAGTTTCATGTCTCAATAAATGATAACCACTGCCAACATAATCACAATTTACACTCTAAAGGATAGGTTTTGTAATATACGTATTAAAGATACCAAGAACTTTTTATACACTTGTACACTTTTATATTCTTCTTTTTGACTTTTCTGAATTGTACATACACAGTGTGTATACACCGCTAGAGGAATTGCATCATAAAATAAAGCTAACACAAGGAAAAACCCTTACGATTTTGTGTCGGCGAGGTACACTATGTGATCAAAAGTATATGGACACTTAGCTCAAATTGACTTACTAGTCCAAGGCGCGCTCCATCGGTAATGCTGGAATTCAGTATGGTGTTGGCCCACCCTTAGCGCTGATTACAGCTTCCACTGTCGCAGGTATACGCTCCATCAGGTGCTGGAAGGTTTCGTGGGGAGTGGTAGGCCTTTTTTCACGGAGTGCTGCACTGAGAAGAGGTATCGATGACAGTCCGTGAGGCCTGGCACGAAGGTAGCGCTGCAAAACATCCCAAAGGTGTTCTACAGGATTCAGGCCAGGGCTCTGTGCAAGCTAGTCCATCACAGGGATGTTATTGTGTAATCACTCCGCCACAGACAGCATTATGAACAGGTGCTCGATAGTGCTGAAAGAAATCGCCATCCCCGAATTGCTCTTCAACAGTGGGAAGCAAGAAGGTGATTAAAACATCAATATAGGCCTGTGCTGTGATATTACCACGCAAAACAACAAGGGGTGCAAGTTCCTTCCATGAGAAACACGACCACACAATAACACCACCGCCTCCGAATTGGTACTACACAGGCTGGCAGATGACGTTCACGGGGCATTCACCATACCCACACCCTGTTATCAGATCGCCACATTATGTACTGTGATTCATCACTACACACAACGTTTTTCCACTGTTCAATCGTCCAATGTTTACGCACCTTACACCAAGCCAGGCGTTGTTTGGCATTTACCGGCGTGATGTGAGGCTTATGAGCAGCCGTTAGACCATGAAATCCACGTTTCCTCACCTCCTTCTTAACTGTCATAGTACTTGCAGTGGATCCCGATGCAGTTTGGAGTTCCTGTGTGGTGATTTGAATAGATGTCTGCCTGTTACACATTACTATGCTCTGCAATTGTCGGCGGTCTCTGTCGGTTAACAGACGAGGTCGATCTGTATGCTTTTGTGTTGCACATGTCCCTTCACGTTTCCACTTCATTATCACATCGGAAGCAGTGGACCTAGGGATGTTCAGGAGTGTGGAGATCTCGCTTACAGACGTATGACACAAGTGACACCTAATCATCTGACCACGTTCGAAGTCCGTGAGTTCCCATTCTGCTCTCTCACAATGTATAATAACTACTGAGGCCGCTGATATGGATTACCTGGCAGTAGGTGACAGCACGAAACACCTAATATGAAAAACATATGTTTTGATCACATAGTGTATAATAGTGTCTTCCTCAAATTACGCTACCCATCACTAGATGGTCTGCAGGCAGTTGTTTCTTTCGAGCCGTGTTGTAGGCTACGTTTATTTTGCATCGTGTTTGTGTACCTTACTGTACAGTACTTTCAACCCTGGCTACCTATCATGTCGTTTTAACTTTTTCAAAATGCGCATTCACTTATATGTTTACTGTTACTGCGCTGTTTGTACGTACAAATTATGTAGCAAAATTACATTTTCTCTCATCCAGCATTTGTTAGCAATGGAAGCCTACTAATCGACAAGAGAAATGGCAGATATGGTATTGTGCTATGGTTTAACAAATAGGCGTAGCCTGCAAGCCTGTACGCTGAAAAACATCCAACAGCGCAGAATGCCCTCTGATTAACTCTTCGGCAGACTTTTCCAGTGCCTGAAGGGCTCATGTGCTTTTGGACCTTGAAAGACTGACAGTGGAAGGCCCCCCAAGGTCCGCCGACTGGCATGGAGGAGCGTTAGCTAGTTCGGTGGAAGAAACCCCTGAGACCAGTATGCAACGATTAACAGGAGCAGAACGTGTGTCTGACTCTCTTATCTGGGGGACCGGGTAGGGAATGATTAGCTCACGAACAGTTGCTGTACCTTATCATCTACAGCGCGTTCGGGCCGTAAGGCCACAGGGTCATTATGGAAAATGGTGGTTAGGTCAATGGCTGTTGCAGAAGTTTGCCGCAGTCCACTGTTCGCATCCAAGATTCTGTTTATCGATGAGGCAGGGTTCACAAGAGATTGTGTTGTGAATTTCCGTAAGCAGCATATTTTCCCAGATGTAAAGCCCAAGCAAATCAGGGAAGACGGCATCAACACTGATTGTCAACCAACGTATGAGCAGGCTAACTTGGCGATAGACTAATAGGGCCTTACGTACTACCTCAAAGGTTAACTGGGCGTATGAAGTTAACTTTCTCTTTATGTATTGTCTTTGCCGGTCTTTCCGGGGACTGCGCATTGCAGCAACGATTACAAATGTGCTCCATACACGATGGCGCAAGAGCACATATTCGTCACAATGTAAGCGAACATCGCAGTAGACTTCTCAGAGTCTTTGGATTGGTATCAGATTGGTCTGCTCGTTACCCAGACCTCAGTCCCCTAGACTTTTGGCAATGAAAACGCTTGAAGGAACTGGTCTACGCCACGCCAATCAAATATATGCGGACACTACAGGGTGCATCTTCAAAATGTAGGCCAGCAGGTACAAAAACAATAGGGTATACGTAAAAGGGTGCGTCATTGAGTATGCCAGAAGGCAGAAGGGTGCGTTGTCATGAATGGACGCCACGTCGAACACTTCCTGTAAACACTGTTTACCGCAAATAGTAAGCATTTCGGGACCCATGTTCATTGGATTATTTTTCTTGTTTCAACTATTACTACCACCTCTCAAAATATTCGACACATTTTTTAACTCCCTGTATATGATCGAACTGAAACCTCACGCCATAAAAATTTCAATATCATCCGATGCCAGTTAGACAAAAATATAAAGTGGTGAAACACTATCGCATACCCCAGAAAACATTACATGGAGGAACCAAAGTGTGAATCTCATCGTTCGTTAGGGGTAACTGGGAAACCTCACACTGAAAACCCGGTCAGAATATGTGTGCTTCTTTCTTCTGGAAGTAGTGAATTTTGACCATTTCTTTCTGAGTACGTTCATTTTCACCCGTTCGTATTCTTTAGGGTTCCGTGCCTCAATCCGTAAAAGCGTAACTCTTATAGCATCACTTAGTTCTCCGTCAAACTGCCTGTCTATCTGTCTGCTCGATTCTTAGGAACTCTTTTTTTCTCAGGGACAAGTAGACTATCAAGTTCAAATTTATCTAACATATTAAGGTGTATGATCCCTTAGCGGTGTACAGATTTTAAACTTCTAAGTCAGTTTAGTCACATATTTTGGTACTCGAAAACACACTCATCAACACCGATAGAGTATTCTCGTTGACTTAGAATCATGAAATTTGGTATAAAGCAAGGTTTCAGAGTACAAGGAAAGGGGAAAAAATCGGGAAATTCTTAATCTGTGATATCACGCAAAAATATTTTTTGTCTGTTCGTCTGTCCGTCCACTAAGACCCTTTTTGCCTGAAACTATTTGCCGTATCAAGTTGAAATTTGTGTCAATACTAAGATCTAAAGTCTTTGGTGGCTTAAAACGTTTAAGCGTCTAAGCCAATGCAATCAAAAGATACGGCCGTTTATGTCTCATATACTGATACTCGAAAACCACTCATCAAAACTTATGGGATGCTTTCGTTCACTTAGGAGCATGAAATTTGGTACGAAGCACAGTACCATAGTAAAAGCAATGGAAAATATCCGAAAATTCTTAATTTGTAGTTATATAACGTGAAAAAAATATTTTTTTGTAGTTATTAACTGTCCGTCTTTCCGTCTGTCCGTCTGTTAAGACCCTTTTTCTGTGGATCAGTTTTGCGTATCAGGTTGAAATCTGTGTCGTATACTAAGCTGAATAGTCCATTGGCGGTGTAAAAATTTTACACTTCTTAGTCAATTCAGTCAAAAGATATGGCCATTTAGGTCACCTATTTTGATATTTGAAAAGTTGCCCATCACAACCTATAAGATATTTTCCTTTTACCTAGTATCATGACATTTGGCGATAATCAAGGTTTCACACTACATGTAAAGGGAAAAATCAAAAATTGTTAATTTGTAATTATATCACAAGAAAAAATGTTTCTTTTGTCACGTGTTATCCGACTTCAAACATGAAATTACAACTTTTCCAAAAGCCTTGGAATCCTTCGGGCTGATATCTTTCCTGTATCAATGTCGACAACAGGCGAAAATTGTAAGTATTCTCGATTCCCGTAAGGGATAAACTGCCTGATACATATTTAAATTCGTACTGAGCCTTCAGTGTGCGGATCCTGCAGCTGGCGAATCTTTCATATAATTGATTATGCTAAGTGAACTAAAAAAGTCTCAAAATGGGAAAGCTAGAAGTACTGTGCGCAATAACTACATAGAATTTTAGCTGGGGGAGTAACATTTGGGGACGGTGGAGGGGGGAGGACAGGGGTGATCGGTGAGTGTGTGTGTGAGAGGGTGGAGGGGGGGGGGGGGGAATGGAGCTAAGTATATTACTTTGTCAGTTAACGGTGAAGTATTTTTGAGACTTCACTCCTTGTGGTTCCGGGTACTCTTGCTATTAGTCAGCGTCAATTACAAGTTCTGCCTTTCTTGAGATTGCTGCTGTACATCCGCCCGTGTTACTGGGCACGATGCGACTTCATTTAACGAATATCAGTTCCCCTCTAGGAACGCCAGCGCAGAATTTTTTAAAATGAAAATTCATAACATTTTTCAATGAAAACCCTTACTCTTATGACATGGACACCATTAGAGTAAAAGACAAGACAAGGAATTATCTGAATGAGTGTTGTATACTCCTGGAGATCAAACTCAAAGGAAATATAAAATTTTCGTAATTCGAACAAAAACAGTTGGTAACCTGATTCAATGAATCTTAGAATTGAATGTCCTCTAAGCTGTCCGACTGTCCTTTAATGTTTTCAAATGATTACCAGCTGTACTACAAAAGCTGGAAGGTGAAAATGGTTCATGGAACTGTTTTAATAAATTCATTTAATTTAATTTTACAGTTTCATATTTAAGAACTCGTAGAACATATACAGGATGTTACAAAAAGGTATGGCCAAACTTTCAGGAAACATTCTTCACACACAAAGAAAGAAAATATGTTATGTGGACATGTGTCCGGAAACGCTCACTTTCCATGTTAGAGTTCATTTTATTACTTCTCTTCAAATCACATTAATCATGGAATGGAAACACAGCAACAGAACGTCCCAGCGTCACTTCAAACACTTTGTTACAGGAAATGTTCAAAATGTCCTCCGTTAGCGAGGATACATGCATCCACCCTCCGTTGCATGGAATCCCTAATGCGCTGATGCAGCCCTGGAGAATGGCGTATTGTATCACAGCGGTCCACAATACAAGCACGAAGAGTCTACCTTTGGTGCCGGGGTTGCGTAGACAAGAGCTTTCAAATGCCCCCATAAATGAAAGTCAAGAGGGTTGAGGTCATGAGAGCGTGAAGGCCATGGAATTGGTCCGCCTCTACCAATCCATCGGTCACCGAATCTGTTCTCGAGAAGCTTACGAACACTTCGACTGAAATGTGCAGGAGCTCCACCGTTCATGTAACACATGTTGTGTCGTACTTGTAAAGGCACATGTTCTAGCAGCACAGGTAAAGTATCCCGTATGAAATCATGATAACGTGCTCCAATGGGCGTAGGTGGAAGAACATACTGACAAAACTAAAATGAGCTCTAACATGGAAATTAAGCGTTTCCGGACACATGTCCACATACCACCTTTTCTTTACTTGTGTGTGAGGAATGTTTTCTGCAAGTTTGGCCGTACATTTTTGTAACACCCTGTATACATACAAATGTAAACATTACGACTGAGGTGCGTTATTTGTGGATACTAAATGGAAATTACGGGTGCTTTGTTTCCAGAAATACAGGCTAGTATGTCGAAAAGAGAGTTCGAGGTAACTGGGACTTCTTATTTTAATTCGATGTCAACCGGCCGTCGTGTTATCCTCTACCATGTGGCATCCATGTATGATGTGTGGAGGGGAATGAGGTCAGCGCACCGTGCTCACACACAAAGGACTAGAAGTGTAGGTTCGAAACTGACCAAAAACGGACAAACCTAATGAACTCTGTACTGAATAAAGAACGGCAAAACTGGAACTAGGAAGTAGTGGCCACCTCACAAACTATGATTACGACTCAGAGAGACCGAAATGGAAACTAAGAGCGGTGGACAGGAGCCTGAAGCGAACGATGAACTTCCTTTAATTAGAAGTCGTACCTCATTCTTTCCGTGCAGCTTACTGAACAGCCCCTTTAGACTTGATTCTTTGCGTACGAGCAACTTCTATACGTCCCCCGGTCAGATGCCTTGTTGATCATGATCATTTTATACCAATTTTCTCCTGTTTATGGACACATGTGTCTAGAAGGGCCACGTAGTGTCGAACACACCAAAAATGAAATTTCGTTTGCTGCGGGCAGTCGGACCTAATTAGCGCGAAATGTAGTGTCATTGTGAGCCTGATAAACCCATGAAAGCCAGATTTTTCTATAAATTATGATAAACGGCGAGGAAGATGCACGCAACGTTGGGGCAAGAGCACGGAACAGACTCACAGGCGGTAAATACTTCCACAACAGGTTAGACGCTTACAGGTCGACTGACAATACACATGGCAGGTGCAATACGCTTGCGCAGCAACTGTCCATTTCCTTCATATTCGCTCTTCCGAGATTCCCACGGGACGTAGACCGTGTTTGTAGATATCCACGAGAGAACATGCATTCAGTGCCCAGCGATGCCTATGAAATTATAGGAATGTATGCTGTCTGATCTTTCGGGACGTCCGACCTCCTTTGGGGATCTCGGAAAAGCGAATATGGAGGAAATGGACAGCGGCTGTGGCGCTCGATGGGAGTGTGAATCGGCCGCGAGGCGAGCCGAGATGGGGCGTGCAGCTGCGATAACGCTGTGTCGCGGGGGGCGCACTTCAAACCGCACCTGCCTAGTGAGCAGGAGAGCGCAGATTCGAATCCCGGTCCGGTACACATTTCTGCGTAATGTCCCAGTGCAGCTAACAGCAGTTGTAGCGACTGCTGATTCTTGCAGTAAGTTTTGTTACGTTATGGCAAGATGTTTTGGGAGCCTGTAGTATAGTAGCATTCGGCGGCGGCCGACTTGTGGCCTGCCGTATGCGTCATAGCCACACCTGTCTCTAAAGCGGACCGTGAGAGTGCTCACTGTGGCGTGTACTAAAATCACTTATTCACCTCACCTAAGAAGCCAAATAACTGTGTGAAATATGATCTGTTTTATTCCAAATTTGGTACATGACCTTTTGTTATTCAGTCCAACTTTGTATCAATATTTGATACCGCTACCTATAATAGTTTCAGAGATATAAAAAAAAACCATTAAAAAGTACTTAAACGACACTTGAAAAGTAAATTCAGATATGAACATTAACAGTTTACATTTCTTTTGTTATTTGAAAACTGTAATAGCACTCTGACTGATTTATTTTGTAAAGGGTTTCAAATTCTAAACTTTCGATACTTTTTCTTTCTTAATGAAAATAACGGTATAAAAGTTTATATTTTGTGTTAGGGTGAGAGTAAATGACAGTGAGTGTGAGTGTGCATGTGGGACATACGTCAAATTTCAATTCTATATTGCATTACACATTACGTAACCATCAAGTGTTACGCCACGAGGCTGTCATGAAAACTGTAAATCCCACTAACTGGCGCATGACGTATGTCTACGAGTGTTTGCCTTCCAGTTCTAAAGTATATTTAAAGCATAGTTTTCTCTTAGTTTTCGTTTTGTTTGGTTTGGTGGAACATTTTGTTAATATTTGCAGCATGAAATGACTGTAAATTCATCTGCGAATGTTGATTGGTGTAAAACAGTTTAAGCGCGAATATGATCTTGAGAAATTGATCTGATTGGCTGTTCGTTTTGATCAACCAATCAGAGAAAAGTCTTTCCTGCACACTGGAATGAGTTATATGCCCTGAAAGCAACGGCATTCAGACAGTCGTGGACTAGCTGCCGGTCAAGGTCATGTTAGACGTGTCCGAAAAAGTTATTTGTAAAATGATGAAGTGACGCGCTCAGTCCGGAACCGCGCGACTGCTACGGTCGCAGGTTCGAATCCTGCCTCGGGCATGGATGTGTGTGATGTCCTTAGGTTAGTTAGGTTTAAGTAGTTCTAAGTTCTAGGGAACTGATGACCATAGATGTTAAGTCCCATAGTGCTCAGAGCCATCTGAACCATTTGATGAAGTGCCTATTATTTAGCGTTCGGTTTATACCGCCGTGAAAGCAGATGTATTTACGGACAGTTCTGTGAAGTTTGGGAGATTTTGGAGTGTTTGTTGTAGAGAAAACGCCTTGTGAAACTGTTGACCTTTGTGAAGAATTCTGTGTGGAGTGTTCGGTATGCATTTACAGAACATTTTTTGACGAGCATCCTCCTTTGAAGAATCCACTGAAAAGGACCTAGCGTGATGACTGGGTGTGATGTCCTTAGGTTAGTTAGGTTTAGGTAGTTCTAAGTTCTAGGGGACTGAAGACCATAGATGTTAAGTCCCATAGTGCTCAGAGCCATTTGAACCCAAAAGGACCTAGCATAAAACTCATTTCGTAGCAGAGTATTGACTGTATCAATCTCGCAATATTTTGGGTTGGACTTAATACGTTTCTGGCTGTCTTGCGTGTGATATAAGCTCCATAAACTAGTAGTAGATGTGCTATCGACGTAAATGTGTGATTGTTGACACCATAACTAAAAGACAATAAAAAACTTTAGTATCGGGAAGCGGACATTTTCAGTGAAGGGGGGAAGCATTCACTTTTGCCCGCTGTTTCTGGAGATTTACAGGTTTATTTTGTTACCTGAGTTACGCGGACTATGCAGTCGTAAGTATGGAGGACTGTTTTATTCAACGCTGCTTTTAACATCGTCTACATAGTACACATAGTATTTAAGAATGCAGTGCAACGGATGGCGTTCGGACGCTGTACTGAGGTAAGTGTACATTAATTTGCAGCACGCATCACGCAGTGCTAGCGACCTTTATAACATCGCTCCGCTGCATAGTGATCCCTCAATTTTCCTTTCCTTTCTTCACCTCTCCACCTTCAATTTACATATAATATACTGTATAACACCTGCGGATTCTACGTGCTGTCTGTTCTTTCGGACATGTCCGAAAGAACAGACACCACACATCCTTACTAGTTCATTATGTAATAAATCTTCAAGTTTCTTCTCCATTACTTTTCTCAGCATCTTAAGTGCCGGAGCTGATAAGCTGATCCAGAGACAGTTCCGGCCCTTATCTGCCTTTGCTATCTTCGGAATTGTCTGTATAATATTTTTCTGAAAGTCTGACGGTATGTCTCCAATCTCATGGATTCTATACACCAACTTAAATCCCCAAATGAGTTTAGAAATTCAGAATGAATGCTCTCCGATCCTTTTGATTATTTGATCTCATGTCTTCCAAAGCTCTAATCCATATGACCCTTGGGGTGCGATTTGTCGATCACGCTTCTGGCTAGTCAGTGATCTTTGCTCTTGCTGGAGAGGTGGCGTCTTCGGTGGTTGTCTTTAGGGGACAGGGTGAAGGTGGGTGGACATAGAGCCGCGTAGCCGAGGGTAGAGCTCTCTGGCGACAGTGCTATTAGACTAGTAACAAGTGGTAGTGCTTTGGTCTGCAAACATAGTGAGCGCGATATTCTCGCAAGAACGCTCAGCTGTGTTTCCCGGTTTGGCCTAGTGCAGGGAAGGGTAGTGCAGTGGGGAGTGCGTTTCATAATAAGCAGGAAGCAGCAGGGCCCAGTCTCCTCAAGAGGTATGAATTCTCCAGGGGGTTCGCTGGCCAGGCTCATAATGGACGGATTTACCTCTTCAGCGGTTTGTGTTGGCAGGAGCCGTCGCAAGAACAGCTTAGCATTTCGGCAGTGTATTCAAACTTGCACTCGATCATGCTGTGGTTCGTACTATGTTGTTGGACCAGCTTACTTTGATAGGACTGCGTCTGTATTAGTATGGTGAGCATCTGCCTTTACTAAGTTCCTTCAAGAATTTGCCGCTCCGTCTAGGGAGCTTACTGGTTATCCGATCTGTCGCACAGTGGTTTCTTAAGAGTTCACCGAGAGTGCATTTAATCTAAGCTGTATTCAGAATAACATGCGTCATCAAGTAATACCGATATGTGTCCCGTTGCCTTGCACAGAGGGGCGTTTTGCTATTTACCAAAGGTTCCTATGTAATTCTTCCTCGACTGACGGGCGAGTACTGTTATAATCAACTTATAGCAGCGGCTAATCTTAACGTCTTTGTTTCAGTCCTATAAACATCCTGAGCCGTTGGAAAATTATTTCAAATAAAGTACTTTAAAGCTGGTAGCTCACTCAGCTTTGGCCGTTGTGTAATAATTTTGTCTTCATGTTTTATGTACTTCCGGCTGCTGAAGTTATTTGTTGTATGTGCTGTATCAACTGTGTTTATGCTACTATATATTTTACGTGTTAAAGATAACTTATCAATTCTATTGTAAAAGCCTTGAAACTATAAAAGTTTACGTGCACTCCGTGGCATACGTATACTGAACAAAAGTGATTCGTTGATATCCCACTGCAGTTGTAGTCTCCACTTTGTATGGCAGAGCATGCAGCCCCCTGTTTCTGGAAATTACAGCTGTAAATCTAGTAGGTTCTTTTCTTTAAAGAACGTCTTCTAAGCATTAATGATTTACTGCCTTATAGTTCAAGCATCATCATTGAATTATACGAGCTTTTATTGGCTGAAGAAATTATTTAAATTGCTTAAAGTTTTTAATTGTGAGTTCAATAATTGCTTTTAGTTGTCGTTGACTAAATTAAACTCGTTGCGATCAAAATTATTATTACCTATCATTCACTACGATCGTGCTGTATTGTAATAGGGAAGACTAAAGCTGTGTCCACACTCTGGGTTTTTCAATACTTCAGTAAATTTGCTTAAATTATGATGGATTTTTATTAAAGTCCAGCACCTTACCAGTCCACTACCCACCTGCGTATCACTTCAACTTGATCCCCTATGTCTTACGTATGAACTCCCATTCATTCTTCTATTACGTCATCAGACTAGCATTCAATATACTCTTTCCTTATACCCGCTCTCTCCTCTGCATTTAACAATGGAGTCCTCAATGCATTCATAATGTTGCCGTCCTTGCTTTTAATTTCAACGAAGGTTTTCTACAAGCAGAATCAGTCCATGCGGCGCCCTTTTTTTTAATTTTTCCAAATCTTTCCTGCACCCGTTGAACCTGATTTCCCTGCACTTCCTACTTACTTCTTTACTAAGTGACTTATAAAGGGCGTCCCAAAAAGACACCAACAACGCTTGGTATGTTCGGCAAAAATGCTCAATGATCGGTTTCCTAGAAGGAACCCATAACCAGTAAGGCACGGCTTGGGCGCTGGAGAGCGTCGCAGTTGGAGATGTGTGTGCGTTCCACATTACGTCAACAACCCCACCAAGAGTAACACATCTCACTGTCAACGTTACAAACGGGCTTCGAACTGCGTGCCTCCTATAGCAATGCAGAGCCTACAATGGCGTGCTGAGTTTGCTCTGAGCACTATGGGACTTAACTTCTGAGGTCATCAGTCACCTAGAACTTAGAACTACTTAAACCTAACTAACCTAAGGACATCACACACATCCATGCCCGAGATAGAATTCGAACCTGCGACCGTAGCGGTCACGTGGTTCCAGACTGTAGCGCCTAGAACTGCTCGGCCACAACGGCTGGCGCAATGCTGAGTCTCTCGCATATAAGGCAATACGAGCGGTTGTCTTTGAAGTATTTCAGTCACACCGTGGATTCGAGCAATAATGTCCCCCACTCACGTAACAAGTGTGCCATTCACCATACTCTTCATACCATACCACCCCACAGGAAACAGACGAGAGGTGTAAGATCTGGCGACAGTGATGGCCATGGAACTGCTCCATCCGCACCAGACCATAAACTGGTGCATGCCATGTCGAGGTAATTCCACATATCTACATCAAAGTGTGCCGGAGCTCTTTCGTGCTGCAGCCACATTTCCATCCGATCAATTACTGTCACTGCATTTAATAGGGAAGGCAAAACATCTCTAATAAAAGCGACAGTTGCAACGTACCTGCAACAGTGTAACATATATGCACCAAATAAGCCCATGTTAGTCTGTGAAAATGGACACGATAAGCAACTTGAGCTATTAGTAATCGGAATCTAACGTGCATAACACTGTGTGCGTGTTGTATGAGTGTCAGTTTCACTGTCCTTTAAACCCTCAACAGATCGTTACATGGAAAACTTAAAACTAACATTTGGATAAGCTATCTGTCTATGTATTTGAATATGAAAAACTACAGCAACAAATGAACCTGTAACAACGAATACCTAAGCTATATCATTGCGTTTTTGAACAAAAATTTACAAGCGATACCGAAGCTGGCTTGTGCAACGAAATTCACTGGATTAGAGAACATGACATGTTGTGGTGCGTTAGTGTCTCTGCTTTGATCCTCGGTTTAGCACTCACCTCTCCCGATGACTGCCTTTTTTCATGTAGTTTGGAGCAATTCTCAGCAGAATGTAGTAGCAACGGCTAAAGCTCGCTGCTACTAAGAATGAACGTAATAAAAAGGAGTTTTTTTGGGTCCCTGTTAACCAGTAAATAACTAATAAGAAGGGACTTCACAAATTAAGTCTCTTTAAAAACTTCAGAAGTCTCATGAGCAATAATAGGCAATGACAATTACACAAGTATCAATAATGGCAGAGTTCCAGATTAACAAATTATTTCCAATTCAAAGTCACATTAACGTTTAATAGCCATAGCATATTATTTAGATGTGAAGAATAATTATTATCATTTGGACGATAAGGTGGCTTCTTTAACTGACCAGCATAACGTGGGATTATTGCGAACTCGGTCTAACTATCACCCTGCAATTGCAGATTAACAAATTATTTCCAATTCAATGTCGACCACTCTCACAGATAGACCTCGTCTCACAACAATGCTTGGAATCGCGCTCTCATGACTCGCGATAAGCGGGAAATCCATGTGTGAGTCCTGGCCTGGCACAAATTTCTAATTCTGAGGAAAAAGTGGTAATGTGTACCAAGAGACACGTAATATACAATATGTACAAGAGCCAAGAGGGAATAATAAGAGTGGTAGACGAAGAGCGAAGTGCTCGGATTAAAATATTGTGTATGACATGGCTGTAGTCTGTCGCTCTCTTGTTCAATCTATACATCGAAGAAGCAATGATGGAAATTAAAGAAACGTTTAAGATTGTGATTAAAATTCAGAGTGAAAGAATACCAGTGATAAGATTCGCTGATGACATTGCTATCCTGAGTGGAGGTGAAAAAGAATTACAGGATCTGCTGAATGGAATGAACAGTCTAATGCGTGCAGAATACAGGCTGAGAGTAAATAGAAGAGAGACGAAAGTAAAGAGAAGTAGCAGAAATGAGAACTGCGAAAATCTTAACATCAAAATCGATGGACGTAGATGTATTTAAAGAATTGTGCTACCTAGGCAGCAAAATAACCAGTTACGGTGGACGCCAAGAGCAGACTAGTAGTGAAAAAAGTGGCCTTCCTGACCAAGAGAATTCTACTGATATTAAGCACAGGCCTTAATTTGAGGATGAAATTTCTGAGAATGTATTTTTGGAGTACAGCATTGCATGTGAGAGAAAGACGGACTGTGGGAAAATCGGAACGCAAGAGAATCGAAGCATTTGTGATGTGGTGCTACAGACGAATGTTGAAAATTGTACACGGATGGCTCTTTTTGGTGGTCTCTGGTGTCGTAAATTTCTATTTTCACTCTTCATTAATGTTATTTCTTTATTTAACCTGATTTGATTAGCGACAATAGGCCCTATATTACATCGGCCCGGGGTTTCGCGCACATTTTTAACATCGTGGTTTCCTTAGAATTAACAATTTTAATGTCACAAATAGATTTAAAATGATTTGTCTGTTCGAAGTTGCAATGAGAGTAAATATTGTTATGAACTAATAAAGTTAAATCTGGCAGTACTTGCACTGGTGCAGCTGCTGCTACCAATAGCGATAGTAATCATAATAATAGTAATAATAATAATAATGACAATAACAACAGTACTCATGCTGGCATATGTAAAAAGACTTTATAGATGTACAAGATAGAAGTTTCCTGATAAAGCTTGTTCTGAGAAAAGGAAATTTAAGGAGACTGCACCGACTAAAAACACCGGTGAAAGAGGTGATCTGGTGGGGAAGAAGGATGTACGAGGGCAACGAATGGGTACAGGGAAATGGTAATCCTTATGATTACTTTAATAGATAAGTCATTAGCTATTTTCTGAGGTGGGAAATGTTACTCAGTTCTCTAATATACTGCGGAAAGTTATTCCAGAGTCAGGCTCCTGCAACTAAGAAGGACTTCGAGAAAGTGGCAGAGCGATGGAGTGGGACAGAAAGAATTTGCTCTGATGGAAACGGGTGGTTTTGCCACGTTGTTCAGATATGGGCGTTAAAATCGAGGAAAGATATGAGGGACAGCGTTCATTGGTAAGAAAGTAGAGAATACACAGTGTATGAAACTCCCTGCGATTGTCTACATGCAGCCAGAATAGCTGTGCCTGTAATGGTAAAAATATGATCAATGAGTTTAGCATTACCGGTAGAACGAATGCAGACACTCAGCCAGACCAGGTGCCGTGAGTTCTCCTCAGGAAGGTTTTGCGAGGCGACATGGCTGTGATCAGTAATATCATCTTTGCTTTCAACATCATCGAAGGTTGTTTTGAGTTTTCTATATGCTGACTGAGTTCTTCCAATAAACTTGTTTTTTTTTTTTAGATTTCTTCACTTTTATGATGCATCCATTTCGCCTTAGGTACCCTGCACTTCCAGTTTATTTCATTCCTCATCGACTTGTATTTCTGTACTCCTGAACCTCCCTGAACATATTTGTATTTCCTTCTTTCATCGATCAAATGAAATATTTCTTCTGTTAGATATGGTGTCATTTCAGTCACCATCTTTGCACCTATGCTTGTCTTTAGATTTCGAGATTACCCTCTATAGATATGTCGATTCCTCTTTAACTGATTGCCTACTGAGCTATTACTTGTTGCAGTATCCATAGCGTTAAAGAACTTTAAGCGTATCTCTTTATGCCTTAGTACTTCTGTATCTCACTTCTTTGCGTATTGATTCTTTCTGACTAATCAACCTACTCTTCATCACTACTAAATTGTGGTCAGAGTCTATGTCTGCTACTCGGTACGCCTTATAACCCAGCATTGATTTCGGAATCTTTGTCCGACCATGATGTAATCTAACTAAAATCTCCCCGTATCTCCCAGCCTTTTCCGAGTATACCACCCCCTCTTGTGATTCCTGAACAGAGTATTCAGTATTACTAGCAGAAAGTTATTACAGAACTCAGTTAGCCTTTCTCCTCTCTGATTCTTGGTACCAAGCCTATATTCTCCCGTAATTATTTCTTCTACTCCTTCCCCCACAACCACATTCCAGTCCACCACGACTATTACATTTTGATCTCCCTTTAAGTACTGAATTACCTGTTCAATATCCTCATGTACTTTCTCTTACTATCTCTTGATTTTCTGCTTGCGACGGCGACATATAAACCCAAAGTATCGTTGTCGGTGTTGGTTTGCTGTCGAATCTGATAAGAATAACCGTATCATGAACTGCTCGCAGTAACACATTCTCTGCCCTACCTTCCTATTAATAACGAATTGTATTCCCGTTATACCATTTTCTGCCGCTGTTGATATTGCCTTACATTCATCTCACCAGAACCCCTTCCCACTATATGTAGATTGAACTTTTCATTTGTCTTTTGAAGTTTATTAGCTCCCTATCACGTTCAAACTTCCAGCATTCTACGCTCCGACTCGTCCCTGTCTAAGAGAATCATATGACTACGCCACAGAACCAAAACCAAGACGTCGTACAGGAAGAGAACAGATTTCGCTGATACACTCCTGGAAATTGAAATAAGAACACCGTGAATTCATTGTCCCAGGAAGGGGAAACTTTATTGACACATTCCTAGGGTCAGATACATCACATGATCACACTGACAGAACCACAGGCACATAGACACAGGCAACAGAGCATGCACAATGTCGGCACTAGTACAGTGTATATCCACCTTTCGCAGCAATGCAGGCTGCTATTCTCCCATGGAGACGATCGTAGAGATGCTGGATGTAGTCCTGTGGAACTGCTTGCCATGCCATTTCCACCTGGCGCCTCAGTTGGACCAGCGTTCGTGCTGGACGTACAGACCGCGTGAGACGACGCTTCATCCAGTCCCAAACATGCTCAATGGGGGACAGATCCGGAGATCTTGCTGGCCAGGGTAGTTGACTTACACCTTCTAGTGCACGTTGGGTGGCACGGGATACATGCGGACGTGCATTGTCCTGTTGGAAAAGCAAGTTCCCTTGCCGGTCTAGGAATGGTAGAACGATGGGTTCGATGACGGTTTGGATGTACCGTGCACTATTCAGTGTCCCCTCGACGATCACCAGAGGTGTACGGCCAGTGTAGGAGATCGCTCCCCACACCATGATGCCGGGTGTTGGCCCTGTGTGCTTCGGTCGTATGCAGTCCTGATTGTGGCGCTCACCTGCACGGCGCCAAACACGCATACGACCATCATTGGCACCAAGGCAGAAGCGACTCTCATCGCTGAAGACGACACGTCTCCATTCGTCCCTCCATTCACGCCTGTCGCGACACCACTGGAGGCGGGCTGCACGATGTTGGGGCGTGAGCGGAAGATGGACTAACGGTGTGCGGGACCGTAGCCCAGCTTCATGGAGACGGTTGCGAATGGTCCTCGCCGATACCCCAGGAGCAACAGTGTCCCTAATTTGCTGGGAAGTGGCGGTGCGGTCCTCTACGGCACTGCGTAGGATCCTACGGTCTTGGCGTGCATCCGTGCGTCCTGCGGTCCGGTCCTAGGTCGACGGGCACGTGCACCTTCCGCCGACCACTGGCGACAACATCGATGTACTGTGGAGACCTCACGCCCCACGTGTTGAGCAATTGGGTGGTACGTCCACCCGGCCTCCCGCATGCCCACTATACGCCCTCGCTCAAAGTCCGTCAACTGCACATACGGTTCACGTCCACGCTGTCGCGGCATGCTACCAGTGTTAAAGACTGCGATGGAGCTCCGTATGCCACGGCAAACTGGCTGACACTGACGGCGGCGGTGCACAAATGCTGCGCAGCTAGCGCCATTCGACGGCCAAGACCGCGGTTCCTGGTGTGTCCGCTGTGCCGTGCGTGTGATCATTGCTTGTACAGCCCTCTCGCAGTGTCCGGAGCAAGTATGGTGGGTCTGACACACCGGTTTCAATGTGTTCTTTTTTCCATTTCCAGGAGTGTATATAGAGGAAATTCAGAACTTCGCCTTAAAGGAGACCCACTTTAACCTCTCCCGCAGGGGTAAGTAATAAGGTTAAATATGCCAACAGCTCCTCCCCAAGGAAAGAACTACATCTCCAAAACAAAACGAAAATGTCTACGAAGGAAAGCTAACAAATTTCTAAGAAGCAGCTGCTTCGTTAATTAATGTTTTACGACTTCATGGAAGACAGTGAAAGCGTGAAAGCAAAGTCATCTCCAAGAGAGGAAAGGACCTGAAGTTACCCAGCAACGACAGACTGATCAGCCTGCTTTCAGCTCCTTGGAAAATGCAAAGAAGTCTCTGTTGATCGATTTTGGGCGCGAGACAGCGGCTGGTCAAATATTTAACCAGGCAAATCGCCAAACAGCCGTGCGATTTGAGAAATTATTTTATTTGGACTCCCTGTTTCGGCAGTTCAATGTTCCCCCTTCAAACTACATATGCGACTCATGAGGTACACATGGGGCCTGAGAATGGCATATTGAATTGCCGAAAGTGGTTGTCAAATTACAATAAAATAACTTCTCAAGTAGCACAGCTGTTTGTCTATTCTGCTTGTAAAATACGAGAAAGAGTGCTACTAAAACGAATTAAGAGACGCATAAAAGAACGAATCATCATGAGGCCGGACCAGTTCGGTTTTCAAGGCCATAACTACAACTTGTAGGAATTATCGAACATATACAAATAAACTTGAACACACAAAACTCCGCGATAGGAGTACTATTAGATGTAGAAAGAAGCATACGATAAAATATGAAGATAGAATCTGGCAGTAAGATAACGCTAACGCATCCCTAACATTAATATTAAAGAGGGAATGTTAATAAAAGCGACAAACAGGAGGGATGGATTCTTGATGGAAATAAAGGCCCTATGAACATATATCCAGAATTGCATCGTTGCCACGGCAGACGACGCTGACGAATGACAGTTCCTCTGACCATGTGCCGTGTGTTCCTTGTGTGTTGCAGGCTGTGTAATTGACGCAGTGTACTGTAAGTAGCAGCGTGATCCGGTCTTCACGTCAGTAACAAGCCTAGATGGTCGTTGTGTACGGCCAAGCGGATGGAAATTGTCGAAAGGCAGCACGCTTATACCAAAACAAATACCGTCACAGGCAACAACCACATCGCATAACATTTGAAGCTTCTGTTTTGGTCCTTTCAGACGGACGAACGTGCAAGGAGGCGGCGCACGGTGCGCACACCAGATTTGGAGGACCGAGTTTTACAGGTCATTGAGACGGACCCTAGTACAAGCTCCAGACAAGCGGCCCGCCAGCATAGCGTAAGCCAGTGTACGGTTATGTGTATCTTGTATGACAACCGCTACTACCCCTATCACCTGCATTCAAATGGATCGTCTGTTGTGACGTGGATGCGATGCAGCTCTCTACTGTGCTCCGGAACGATTTGATGTCGTTACACGTACACCGTCCATTTCCGGACACATGTTTATTACACCTTTTCTCCTCCATCTCCATACAGGAATTCATCCATGCAGAGTGTCGGTTTTATTAATGTTCATCCTATATGTTACATAAAAACCATCTGCAGCTTTCTACAGGACAGGAAACTTCTTGTACAAATCGAAGACAAAAGCTCAGACCTCAAACCCACGACGGCGGCCACACTGCAGGGACCTTCGATATCGACTCTATGTTTTAAAATACACAAACCGAAAAAAAATCGCAACACCGAAAAAACTTAATGTGGATGAATGAAATTTCTGGAATATGTTTTCTAGGTGAAATATTCAATTGATTAGCATTGCAAGATCACAGGTTAATGTAAGCGCCAGATAAGCCTCAGAAAATGTGAAATGCTGGTACATTAATTATCGGTACATCCGCCAGAATGTTGAATGGAAGTACGCGAACGCGCGTACACCGTGTTTTACAAGTGCCGGATATCAGTTTGTGGGACAGAGTTCCATGCCTGTTGCACGTGGTCTGTCAATACAGGGACGTTTAATGCTGTTTCTGGATGACGCTGAAGTTGTCCGATTGTGCCCCAAATGTTCTCAGTTCGAGACAGATCTGACGATCGACCAGGCCACAGCAATCTGTCGACACTCTGTACAGCATGTTGACTTACAACAGCTGTATGTAGGCGAGCGTTATCCTGTTGGAAAACACCCGCTGTAATGATGTTCATGAACGGCAGCACAACAGGTCGAATCACCAGACTGACATAGAAATTTGAAGTTAAGGTGCTTGGAATAGCCATGAGACTGATGCACGAGACTACTCAAGATGGTTTACGGAATCGTACCCCAGACCATAATTCCAGGTGTAAGTCCAGTGTGACTAGCGCGCATACAGGTTGGTTGCAGGTCCTCAACTGGCCTCCTGCTAACCAACACAGCCATCATCGGCACCAAGGCAGAGCCAGCTTTCATCAGAAAACGTAAGAGACCCACACTCTAGCCTCCAATGAGCTCTCGCTTGACACCAATGAAGTCGTAAATGGCGGTTGTTTGGGGTCAGTGGACTAGACTCTACAGGTAGTCTGGCTCGGCGTTGTCCTCGATTTGTCCTTGATTTCAGACGGTTGTTGTGGCACTGTGATCCCCACTGATGCTCATATTGCTACTGCTGTTGTAGCACGATGCGCCAGAGACATAGGCGGAACACTATGGTCTTCCCTCTTGGTGGTACCACATGGCCGTCCGGTCTTTTACGAGCGTACATTCTAGTGACCACCGCTGCCATAAATCACGTTCAGTGGCTATATTCCTGCCAAGCCCTACTGCAGTATCGCAGAAGGAACGGTCATCTCTTAGCGCTATTCCACAGCCTCATTCAAACTCAGTGAGGTGCTGATAATGGCGCCTTTGTCACCTTAAAGGCATTCCTGTCTGACATCAACCGACCAAGTCCAGTCTCAAAGATCACTGACGCTCACTGCCGTTACCGCGTGTATTTAAAGCAAACTTGATTTGTATCCTCATAGAGGCGCTACAAGGGTTATTCTTATGCAACTGGCGCGAAATTTGAACCGACATCATCTTTAATTTCTAGAAACGTAGAAACACACCTACCAACTTTCGTTTCTGTTACACAACTCCCCCATGGTATTTCGAATTTTTTCATTCAATGTATATGTCAACGACGTGCCAAACACTCCCCAAGCTAGAGCCAGCGTGTATGCCGAGAGGAAGAAACATTCCACAAGGAATAATGGCAAAGAAAAAAAAATTGAGTCGTCATTCTTCTGACTTGTTTGATGTGGCCCGCCACGAATTCCCCTCCTGTGCCAACCTCTTCATCTCAGAGTAGCACTTGTAACCTAGGTCCTCAATTATTTGCGGGATGTATTCCAATCTCTGTCTTCCTCTACAGTTTTTGTCCCCTACAACTCCCTCTAGGACCATGGAAGTCATTCCCTGATGTCTTAACAGATGTCCAGTCATCCTGTCCCTTCTTCTTCTCAGTGTTTTCCACATACTCCGTTCCTCGCCGGTTCTGTGCAGAACCTCCTCATTCCTTACCTCAGCAATCCACCCAATTTCAACATTCGTCTGTAGCACCACATCTCAGATGCTTCGATTCTCTTCCGTTCCGGTTTTTCTCACAGTCCATGTTTCACTACCATACAATGCTGAGCTCGCAATGTACATTCTCGGAAATTTCTTCCTCAAATTAAGGCCTATGTTTTATACTAGTAGACTTCTCTTAGCTAGGAAGCTCATTTGGCCAGTGCTAGTGTGCTTTTGATGTCCTCCTTGCTCCGCTCGTCATGGGTTATTTTGCTGTCTAGGTAGCAGAATTCCTTAACTTCGTCTACTTCGTGATCATCAGTTCTGACGTTAAGTTCTCGATCTTCTCATCTCTGCCTCATCTCATTACTTTCACCTTTCTTCGATTTGCTCTCAGTACGCATTGTCTTATGAGGGCAGAACCATGGGTGGAAATTAACGAAATCCTGATCGACCCAGCTGAGACAGTAACCGTCCTCTTTACAGAAAAGAGATCAATAGTAAGGACCAACTTGGAAGTCCGAAAGAAGCAAAGGATGCCATGGTGTAAGCAGGTCAAATATCCATGGATTGACTAAGACGATCACAACAGTGATACCTTTTTTTCATCGGTATGGTCTTGAGTGCTGTCACGAAGCTAAAGTTTTGCATAGTTACAACACAGCCAATAGCTGTACATGAGACGACTTCATGGGGATCGAACTGTACCTCTATCATCAGAAAATTGCACCCTCTACAGAACAAATGCATAATGTGATGTCTAGGAGCCCACATTTGGATGGTCTCCACTAAGAACTAGGACAGAAATATCTCAACGAAAAGAGCAGAGAAAAAGTAACTAATTTTCAACAAAGTAGCCTCAAGCAAAGACGTTGTACATTAGCTGTGAAAAGTAAGAAGAGCGAGGCCACAGAGAACCAAGAGCAATTATTGAACACTCCGTAGACCAGTGAAGTTAAAGTTACTAAACAACTATTAAAAGAGCTAGATAGCATAAATGGGAATATTCACCAAAGAGAACAGATTGCTGTTAGTAAACCTTTTGGGGTATGAGGTCGTGATCCAGAAAAATGTAGAGAAAGGGGCGTGGCCGGAGTTACACGTGATAAACAGAGACGATCCGTGTCAAAGATAAAATGTAACTGTCCATTGCCGTCTTGTCACAGACAGAAAGCTGTTTAGCAGTTTTGCAGAGCTACTATCTATATGTCGCTAAGTTTCATGGTCCCTTGTTTCCTGTTATCATTATCTCTATGTTTTTATATTTCAATGGCTTTTCTACAGAACCGCGTCTAATAGTTCGTGGTCGTTGGTAAAATTTTTGTTTTAGAAAACTTTGTTTAGTGACTTCCTCGCTGAAGGGCATGCTCTGCTAAATCCGATTTGTTTATTTTCTCTTAAATGTGAATTGCAGAGTAGTCATGTAGATGTAGATGTAGATGTAGAAACCAACAGAATACATAGAGTTTCGTCTTCCTTTATCCGTATAGTCAAGCTTCTCTTGGTTGTTTCAATATAAACTTTACACACGTACGCAGAATTTTATATACTCCTCATGCTGACAAAGGAGGGCGTTTATCCTTCACAGGTCGGAGTGCTTGACCTATTTTCTTTGTTAGTCTAAAACCAGATGAGCAACGCTTCTGAAGATGTACTGCGCAGTTCTGGGCGAAACGTTAGGAACAGAAGAGTTTCGTGGACCACGACCTTTGACCCCGAAGGTTTACCGGTAGCAAAGTCATCCGGTCTTGAAAGTCTTCATTCTATAATAAAGAAGAGAGTTCCACCAACCAGAAGACGAAAGGCCCAAATAGTGTGCCCAACGCTCCTGTCGAAGTGACAGAGGGATAACCTACCCAATAACCCTGTGGCACCAAAGAATTCTTCACGTGAGCCTTGTCCTGGCAAAATTGCCACTGCTCTATGGCATGTCCGTACACTTCTGACACCTACACGCCATGCTTTAATTTTTATCCAGTACAAAAAAGACATATGTTCATATAAATATTTTTATCGCGTTTGTAACCTTATTACGGACACGTGCGAACCCTTACTGAGGAAGACAACGTTGGCCTCTTGGAAAGTTTTAACGTAAAGGAAAATTATTATTCGTATCACCAATTTCATCACGTGCTCCAGCCCAGCAAATTTGTCACAAAGTACGTCTTGATGTACAGAACAATGAGTCCCATCCTTCGATCGGAGTAATAATTTGGTCTTTAATTCTGAATTATATCTTCCAAATCATTCAGTATGGTGTTTCAGTGTCGTTCCAAAGCAAATTCAATTCCTGTAAATTATGATACAGGAAAATAGATATTAAGAATTCTCATCCTGCTACTCTGTCACTTCCACTCATTTTTACTGGATTGTGATGATAGATGACTGGGCTGCCTCGTTTGTGCAAAAAGCCATTGGAGCTGTGAACTTCCCTTGTAACACGAAAATATAGCGCTAATGTCCGCCCCGATAGCTGAGTGCGTTACGGATTGCCATCATGCGGGCCCGGGTTCGATTCCCGGCTGGGTCGAGGATTTTCTCCGCTCAGGGACTGGGTGTTGTGTTCATCATCATTTCATCCCCATTCGGTCCACAGGTCGCCCAATGTGGCGTCGAATGTAATGAGACGTGAACGAAGGCGGTCGGCGTCCCGGCCAATGACGCCAAACGCCCATTTCCATTTCCATAGGGCTAATGCCTCGATTCTGCCGAAATGAAGAATGTCGTTCCGACCGAAACATGTCGAACTACAGTACTAAGTGAAACGTATCGCTCTACCGAATACTTCCGAGAAGGGCGGAGCAAAGCAGTCGGAGCTCGTACATCGGGCTCGCGTGGAGTCTGAGTCTACCCCGCACTAATCTGTCACCCCACAAGAACAACTCACCAAAGCGATAAATCCTTAGAGACGACAGCACACAACAAAGGTATCTAGTGGGCCGGATCTCAAACAGCCCGCATTGCTCCTTGGAGCAGGAGAAGAAAAGACAGCGGACGAGAGCCCGTGGGCGCGGGACCGCGGAAGAACGCCTCGCCGGGGAAGGGGATTTAGGACGGCCGCCCACCCTCAGGAGCTCAGTTCGTGAGCGCACCTGACGATGGCGACATGTCTGATCGCCGAAATATTGGACCGGCAGTACACCCGGGGACTGTTAGAGCAAGAAATACACCGGGAGAAGTTGAAGAATCACAAGACAGATATAGTTGCATAGTTCCCGTGAAGTTTAGCCAACAACATTCACAGGTAAGACGGCAGCCAGAAGGCACCTGAAGTATTGTGTGGGCAGATCCGGCAGGGCAGTTGTGTGTGGGATCTCTGACAGCGTGGAACCGCTTCTGGACCAGGCGGGTGTGTGCTTTCCTCGACAGAGACAGGGAGCATCGGACCAGCGACCAAAGGCGCGTCACGCGTCACGGTCACATCGGCCGACGAGGAAGTGCCTCGGGCAGGGCCGCGCCGTGTGTGCCCGGGGCTAGGGCTGTGGCTGCGCGGTGGCGGTGGCGGTGCTGGGGCATGGCCGTCTCGGCCGTGACATTTGTCGACCCCGCGGCCGCACGCTGCCGCCGCCGCCGCCGCCGCTGCTACTTTCGCCGCTGCGCCCGGTCGGCCAGGTGCGGTGGGCGGCGCCGCCGCTGCAGCCGGCGACCGCAAGTATTCCGGCAGGGCTCCGCGCGAGCCGCTCTTCTGCAGGGGCGCCACAGTACAAGCCACGCGCAACCGCAGTCAGTGTCTGGCCCACACACGCCGCCGAATACGAGGCCAAAAGCCAGTCACGTCCAGCGCGGTTTAGCTGATTCCAGGGTACTAGTTACACTTAAGTAATAATGTGGGACAGATATTTAGTCATCTTCAGAGGGCATCACAAATGTACAATTGTTTGGGCGCCGCAGACACTCCCGTAAGGAAACCGCGGAAATAGCCAACCCTGGCGTAGGGAAACAACGAAAGAGTTGTACACAAATAAGCCGACAAGAGAGTATTCTACGGTTTTGGCTCCTTACTTAGCTCGCAAATCTCTCGCCGAGGGCTCAGTCCCAAGGGACTAGAGAAAAGCCCAGATGACTCCCGTATACAGGGTGGTCCATTGATAGTGACCGGGCCAAATATCTCACGAAATAAGCATCAAACGAAAAAACTACATAGAACGAAACTCGTCTAGCTTGAATGGGGAAAGCAGATGGCGCTATGGCTGGCCCGCCAGATGGCGCTGCCACAAGTCAAACGGATATCAACTGCGTTATTTTTAAATAGGAACCCCCATTTTTATTACATATTCCTGTACTACGTAAAGAAATATAAATGTTTTAGTTGGACCACTTTATTCGCTTTGTGATAGATAGCGCTGTAATTGTCAGAAACGTATAAGTACGTGGTATCACGTCACATTCCGCCAGTGCGGACGGTATTTGCTTCGTGATACATTACCCGTGTTAAAACAGACGGTTTACAATTGCGGAAAAGGTCGATATCGTGTTGATGTATGGCTGTTGTGATCAAAATGTCCAACAGGCGTGTGTTATGGATGCTGCTCGCTACCCTGGATGACATCATCAAAGTGTCCGGACCGTTGGCCGGCTAGTTACGTTATTTAAGGAAACAGGAAGTGTTCAGCCACATGTGAAACGTCAGCCACGACCTGCAACAAATTATGATGCCCAAGTAGGTGTTTTAGCTGCTGTCGCGGCTAATTCGCACATCAGTAGCAGACAAATTGCGCGAGAATCGGGAATCTCAAAAACGTCTGTGTTAAGAATGTTACATCTACATCGATTGCACCCGTATCATATTTCTATGCACCAGGCATTGCATGGTGACGACTCTGAACGTCGTGTACAGTTCTGCCACTGGGAACAAGAGAAATTACGGGACAATGACAGATATTTTTCCACGCGTTCTATTTAGCGACGAAGCGTCATTCACCAACAGCGGTAACGTAAACCGGCATAATATGCGCTGTTGGGCAACAGAAAATACACGATGGTTGCGACAAGTCGAACATCAGCGACCTAAACGGGTTAACGTATGGTGCAGCATTATCGAAGGAACATTAATTGGCCCGCATTTTATCGATGGCCTTCTAAATGGTGCAATGTATGCTGATTTCCTACGTAATGTTCTACCGACGTTACTAAAAGATGTTTCACTGCATGACAGAATGGCGATGTAATTCCAACTTAGTCGATATCCGGCACGTAGCTCGCGTGCTGTTGAAGCGGTATTGAACAGCATATTTCGTGACAGGTGGATTGGTCGTCGAAGCACCATACTGTGGCCTGCAAGTTCACCCGACCTGACGTCCCCGGATTTCTTTCTGTGGGGAAAGTTGAAGGATATTGGCTATCGTGATCCACCTACAACGCCTGACAACATGCGTCAGCGCAATGTCAGTGCATGTGCGAACATTACGGAAGGCGAACTACTTGCTTTTGAGGGGAATGTGGTTACACGTATTGCCAAATGCATTGAGGCTGAAGGACATAATTTTGAGCATTTATTGCATTAATGTGGTATTTAAAGGTAATCACACTGTAACAGCATGCGGCCTCAGAAATGATAAGTTCACAAAGGTACATGTATCATACTGGAACAACCGAAATAAAACTTTCAAACGTACCTACGTTCTGTATTTTAATTTTAAAAACCTACGTTTTACCAGCTGTTCGTCTAAAGTTGTGCGCCATATGTTTGTGACTATTACAGCGCCATCTATCACAAAGCAAAAAAGTGGTCCAACTAAAACTTTCATACTTTTTTACGTTCTACACGAATATGTAATAAAAAATTGGAGTTCCTATTTAAATAGACGCAGTTGACATCCGTTTGACCTATGGCAGCGCCATCTAGCGGGCCAACCATAGTGCCATCTGGTTTCCCTCTTCAAGCCAGACAAGTTTCTTTCTTTGTAGTTTTTTCGTTCGACGCTTATTTCGTGAGATATTTGTCTCGGTCACGATCAATGGACCACCCTGTATAAGAAAGCTAAAAGAACGTCAGGATAACTACAGGAAAATACCCTTAACATCGGTTTGCTGCAGAATTACTGAATACATTCTGAGTTCGAAGTAATAAATTTCCTTGAGACAGAAAATATTCTCTCCCCAAAGCAGCACAGATTTAGAAAGCAACTCTATTGCAAAACTCCAAATGCCCTTTTCGCACATGATACACAGCGAACTATGGGAGATGGGCAACAAGCGGGTTACATACTACGAAATTTACGGAAAGTGTTTGGCACGATGCCTCACTGCCGACCACTGACGAAGGTCTGAGCTTAGAGATTAGGTTCCAAGATATTTGAATGGATCGAACACTTTGTAAGTAATAAGACCCATTACGTTGTCCTCGACGGCGGGTGTTCATCAGAGCAAGGGTATCGTCAGGACGCACCAGGGAAATGTGATAGGTTCGCTCTTTTTCTGTACATGCATAAAGGATTTGGCGGACAGGACTAACAGGTATTTAAGGCTGTTTGCTGATGGAGACGCAGTGTACGGGAAGGCGTCGCCTTTGAATGACTTTAAGGGGTACAAGAGGACTTAGACAGAATGTCTAGTTCGAGGCAGCTAGCTCCAAATATAGAGAAATGTAAGACAACGCAGTTGGGTAGGAAATCATTTCTGTGACGTTCGAATACAGCTTTAGTAATGTGCTGCCTGAGACATTCATATAGATTAAATATCCGGAAGTAACGCTGCCAAGCGATATCAAATGGAATGAGCAAGTCAGATTGAAAGTCAGGAAGGCAAATGCTCGACTTCGTTTTATTGGGCGTACTTTGGGAAAGTATACCTCATCCTTAAAGGAGATGGCATATAGAACGCTACTGCGACTCATTCTCGAGTACCGTTTGAGTGTTTGAGATGCCCACCAGGCCAAATTAAAGGAAGACATCGAAGCAATACAGACGTGCGGTGCTACGTTTAACTGCTACGGAAAAGCTTCGCGAACTCAAACAGGAATCCCTGAAGGGAAGACGACGCTTATTTTACTATGTACTAATGCCCAAAATTTAGAGAACCGGAATTTGAGGCCAACTGCAGTTCAGTTCTAGTACCGCCAACATGTATTTCGCGCAAGGACCACGAAGATAAAATGAGAGAAATTAGGGCTTCTACGGTGGCTTATAACATTCGTTTTTCCCTCGCTCTGTTTGCGAGGGAAGAGGAAAGGAAATGACTAGTGGTGGTGTATGCTACAACCAGCCATGCACCGCATGTTGCCGTGCAGAATATGTATGCAGATTTAGATACTGATCACGCCAACGTCGTTTCTAGACGTGCTTTAGTCATCAGTCTCCTCACTAGTTTGATACTACCTGGCAAGAATTCCTCTTCCACGTCAAGCTCCTCATGTGAGAACAACACTTGCTCCCGTTTTTCACAATTATTTATTGAATGTAGCTTCTTAATCCCAATAAACGGACCACACTCTACCCACTAAAATCCTCCACATACCGCAACACCATCTCTTCCATAGTTCACTTTTGGTATTGTGCGCCATCGCTATTTTTTGGGCGTTCATTTGTAAAACAGCATCTGAGCCATAGTATAAAAAAGAGTCCATAAGCAGCCATCCCGTGCCACTGCCTCTGAATGCCAGTTGCAGTAACCGGACTGCTTGTGCATTGCGAGGAGGCAGACAAGTCCGAGCACCGCAATCCTATCATCGCAGTGGGCAGACTGGCGTGCCGAAGCGCTTTCTACACCGCCGGGACACGTACGTTGTTCTGCACGTGGCTGGAAGGAAAGCGTCGGTGCTTCCTACCAGGATAAATAACCGTCAATTTTAGCAAAGGTGTTTGCAGTCTGGAATCACATACGGCGACTAAAAGATTTCGCCAGATGCTGGACCGATATGGGTCAGCAAGCAGTCATCAAAATATTGGGCCTAGGCTACCGCCGGACCATCTTCGAGCGCCAAGTTCTCCGCTCTGAACGTGATGCCTTCCCACTGGTGGGCCACCTCCAATCTCACTCCAGCAGCAGATCGTGACCAGGGCAGTGCAGCTGCTCGCCCTCCTAGACTGGTGCTGGAGTCCTGGTGCCAAGCAGATTCACCCGCAGGGGAACGTTCTCATTCAGACGCTGCCTTCTCTGCAAGTATTCGGCAATCTTCTGCTGCGGCAGGCACCTTCTGCGATCAGACACTACACAATTAATTGGAGCGAATGCTGCTGAGCGGGCTCTTTTGTGTGTCAACACTGCTCGGCGCAGACGTCACGACCACCTACTGGACCGCCACCTGGAACAATACAGTTCACCACAAGCCAACCACGCCACGCGCCAGTGGGTGTGTGCCGCCGCGCCGCAGCGTTATGAGAGCATCAGCATGAATCTTAATAAAATGTTTGACTTTCTGATGTTGTTTCTATGAACTGCCAACGCCCTCCAACCTTTCCACTATCAAGGCAACCCAGCCTTGCACAGAAGTGGCTATTCAGCCTGGTCCACTTCAGCACTACAATTGATTCTCTGGGCAGGCCAGTCCAATTCAGGAATGTTACTGTCCACAAACCACTGTCTTACAGATGCTACTTTATAACAAGTGAATTTCTGTGCTCATACAATCATTGTCTCTGAAATGTGCCTCTGCTGAACTCAGTAAACAGTTCTGTAAGATATGTTCTTTTAGCATTCAACTTTCTCTTAAGAGTATAAAGGGGCTACATTCTTGCCTCGAAAGCACGACGACCCTCGTACTTCACTGTTGGCACTACACACGATGGCAGGTAACGTTCTCCAGCGATTAGCAAAACCCAAACCCCACAGTGTGTAGCGCGATTCGTCTCTCCATATCTCTCGTTTGCAGCCATGTTCTGTCCAGTAGAGTCGCTCTTTACACCCCTTCAAGCATCACTTAGCACGGCGACCCTCGTACTTCACTGTTGGCACTACACACGATGGCAGGTAACGTTCTCCAGCGATTAGCAAAACCCAAACCCCACAGTGTGTAGCGCGATTCGTCTCTCCAAATCTCTCGTTTGCAGCCATGTACTGTCCAGTAGAGTCGCTCTTTACACCCCTTCAAGCATCACTTAGCACTGACTGCAGGACTGAGTTTCTTGTGAGGAGCTGTTCAACCATTGTACCTCATTATTTTTAATTCGCTACACATTGTCATTGTGTTAGCCGGAACGCTGGCAGCACCTTGGAACTCACACTCATTTCAAACAATTTTTCAGATCCACCCGTCACAACACTAGATGGTTCACGTTCGTCAGCACATAAAGTCTTTCTGCTCTTGGTTTAGCTGTGGTTATTCTTTTGTTTATCCGCTTCTCACTCACATCACCAACAGTCGATTTTGGCGGCTTTAGAAGAGTTGAAATATTCCTGATGAATTTTTTCCTCATATGTATCTACTGACGACACAGCATGCCCCCTTTTTTTATACTAGCTCTCGCAATAGGCAGAGGTCAGTTCCTCATTAAATAGGAATGTGTTGTATCCACGGACCCAACCGAATAGCGCTTGCCACAGTTTCCCGTAGCGACCGCCGGCAGAGCATGGCGTTGCCGTCGACCGAAGACGTAGCGCCATTGCTGAGCTGGGGCCTACAGCGTCCTCTGGCTACACGATATTACAGGAGCGCTGGTCCCGAGTCAGGGAGTCTTGAAGACAGCTCGTTGCAGTCGTCAGTGCCGTCGTTCGTTGTCTGGTTAGCTAGCTCGCTGTGTGATTCAGTATTGTATAACGACTTAGGCCACGAACCAGGAATATTCTTTGGGCACTAATTGGAACTGTATCTACGGTAAAACTCTTCGCTGTCAATAAAGCTGGCGCTTATTTGTCACTAATCGTTTTCCTGCCACCACATTTTAGTCACAACCTGGTCACGTCTTACTCCATATCCAAATTTTGGTTGCCACGCCCGGGCAGCCATAAAAGAGTGTTGCGATAATTTTGTAAGATCAGCATCAACAAAAGTAAAACAAGGGAAATGGTGTACTCTGCAGGTAAACCAGACCATAATAAGGATATAGGGTTCAAAACGGAGACGCTGAAAGTAGTTGATGAGCTATGTTACTGGGGTAGAAAAACAACTGACGATGGCTGTAGTAGAGAGGGCATAACCTGCAGACTGCTTATAGCAAGAAACAGATACACATTTCTGAAAAATTGTTATTATTGAGTGTAAATTTAAAAGTTTGGATGTCTCTAGTGAAGACATTTGTCTGGACTATAGCTTTATACAGAAGTAAAACATGGGTGATGAGAGACAAGGAGAAACAGAAGTTTTTGAAACGTGCTCCCAGACAAGATAAGATTACGTAGGCAGAATCAATAAGTAATAAAATGTACCGAACCGAATTGGGGAAAAAGAAATTTGTGGCATAACTTAACAAAAATAAGGGATGAGTTCAAAAATGTTCAAATGTGTGTGAAATTTTATGGGACTTATCTGCTGAGCTCATCAGTCCTAAGGACAAACACACACACCAATGTCCGAGGGAGGGCTCGAACCTCAGCTGGGACCAGCCGCACAGTCCATGACTGCAGCGCCCTAGACCGCTCGGCTAATCCCATGCGGCCAGGGATGAGTTGATAGGACACATCCTCACGTACCAAAGAATACTGAGTTTCGTAATGGAGGAGGTGAGGGAGGGGGTTTCAGAAGCTGTGCGGAGAAGTACAGGCTTGCACATGCGAGACTAGCGATGAGAGTTGAAAGAAGCCATTCTTCGGACTGGAGACCAAAAGCAGTCATAAGATTTTAATTATCACCTCGAAAAAGTAGAGTACGTAATATAAATTTTGCTTACTTGCAAGTAAATGTCTGAAATAGTTGGTACACATCTAAATCTCCACACATCATACCGATGAAATGTGATGCACTTTCTATGTTTTGTGTCCTCTAGGCACGTACTACAGCACTGCAGTGCTGCAATGGTTTCGATGTCTACCAGGGCTGTATGCATGTTCATGGAAACTAACAAAATACTGAAGGTTACGGGCAAACTGAAACTGTGCACCAGACCGGGACTCGAACATGGGACCTTCCATGAGCAAGTGCAGTACAGAAGGAGCTATCCAAACAGAACTGACGACCTGTCCTCACCCGATTCCCCTCATGAGGTAGTGGAGGATGCGAAGGTGTGAGGGCAGGTCTTGAGACGTGTTTGGATACTTCAGTCGGTGAGCATTTGTCCGGGACGGCAGATGTCCCAGGCTCGAGTCCCGATCCGGCACACAGCTTTAATCTGGCAGGAAGTTTTTAAACTAGCCCGCACGCCACTTCAGTATTAATCAGATAGCTTTATTTCTTCGAGATGATAATTAAAACTACGGGGATATCCCTACTAACGTTAAAAACTGGTAGCTGAAGATCGTCGAACATTAGCAGCCCTACATGCCGGCTGGAGTGGCCGAGCGGTTCTAGGCGCTACAGTCTGGAACCGCGCGACCGCTACGGTCGCAGGTTCGAATCCTGCCACGGGAGTGGATGTGTGTGTTGTCCTTAGGTTAGTTTGATTTAATTAATTCTAAGTTATAGGGGACTGATGACCACAGCAGTTAAGTCCCATAGCGCTCAGAGCCATTTGAGCCATTTAGCCCTACATGACAACCTACCAGGAGTGAATGAGTTACTGAATGTCATAACCGAAGAACTCTAACGACAAGAAATACAGGGGAAGGTTGCTATCGAAGGGCCGGCTCCATCGATGGGCTGGCTTGATTTCTCTGTGGGGAATAACAACAGCATACACTAGCTTTCCTTAAGTGTACCTCGTGTTGCCAAAGATTCCCCATCTGAATGGTGAGTTGTTCTACGAGGACACGAGGCAATAGTGAAAAACTGAAGGATTAGTACTGTTCCTTGTAAGTGACTAGCATTAATGACTGAAATACTGCAGGGATATGGTAATGCCGATAAAATTTCTGCAGCCCTCACTACGTCTTGTCATATTCACAACACGAAATTACGTGCTGTTATCGGAGAATAGTTGCTAAGCGATGCCGTTCCAGTTGTCTTGAATTGGTCACTTCGAATTTTGTCTAATCTTGGGCCTATGTAGGTCACTATGAAAAAAAGTTAATTGGTTTCATTATATGTTTTCTAACAGTTTGTAAGTGTTTTGATAATCAGTCAAATACGTGAGGTACTTTCCCTTCTGTCAGGCACCAGATGTCAACAACAATTTCGTAAAAACAAATAAAAAGAAATATATTTATTTAGATATGTGGAGTACGCAAAAGCTATTTCACTGTAATCGATTCACGGAAACTGCCAGCCCCAATGTAAAAAACCAGTCCCTTTTACTGGATCTATGGGCACATGTTTCTATTTATTAGGTATTTCATTAATAATCAAAACTTATTACTTCTGAGTCTGTTGTAGTGAAATAGAGAAGATAAATATCCAGTTACGCACGACGTAAAGTATTTACTACAATATCCAAGGATTTTAGTACACATTTTCTGTGGGTGGCTCGTCGCCCTAAACCTTCGCTATGCAATGTCAATCAAATCCTATAACAAGCATCACAGAAAACGCATTTGTCATGATCGTTGCAGATTTTTACTGGCGTGGTAATCGACTTATTAAATGATAGTAATAATTTTCTGCAATCTAAACGTACACTTTTCTTATGGTACAAATAAAAGGAAAACGTAAATGGACACTAAATTTTTGGTTTCTTTATTTGTGAGACTTTAGGATGCTTCACTCCATCGTCAGGAAGCATTTCCAAAGTTAAGCTCATGTGAGTTGCTCCTTGGAAAACAATAATGTCGGAGTATGTTCAGTGGTGTAAATCTTCGTTTTATGATGAGAAACCGGTATGTATTGTTACCTGTTACTGACTTCTAACACCGTTGGTTTTCCTTTGAGACAGCATATGGATATTTTCACACTTACCCAAGAATTTTTCGTTTAAATTACAAGTGTGTACTAGTGTATAGAAGAAGAAGCAGGAGTCAATTCTCCTCTGAGACACTTACCTGAGAATTTTTTGTTTAAGTTACAGATGTGGTGTATAGAAGAAGAAAGAGGAGTCGACAGACCGGAGAGAGAAAGAGAGTAAGGAGGCAGTAACAGAATCAGAATTTAAGATAGCTTTGGAAGACTTAAGATCAAATACGCAGAAGGGATAAATAACATTTCTTCGGAATTTCTAAAATCATTGGGGAAAGCGGCAACAAAAACCGAGTCCATTCACGTTGATATGTAGAATGTATGAGAGCCTTTCGGAAAAACATGTTCCACTCAATTCCGAAAATAGCAAGGGCAGATAAATGCGAGTGTTACCGCAAAATCAGGTTGAAAGCTCAAGCATCCAAGTTGGGTTGGGTTGTTTTGGGAAAGGAGACCAGACAGCGAGGTCATCGGTCTCATAGGATTAGGGAAGGATGGGGAAGGAAGACGGCCGTGCCCTTTCAAAGGAACCATCCCGGCATTTGCCTGGAGCGATTTAGGGAAATCACGGAAAACCTAAATCAGGATGACCGGACGTGGGATTGAACCGTCGTCCTCCCGAATGCATCCAAGTAACTGACAAGAATAAGATACAGGAGAACAGTAAGGAAAATTGAGAATGTGTTTGATGACGATCGTTTTGGCTTCAGGAGAGGTAAAGGTACCAGAGAGGCAGTTCTGACCTTGCGGTTGACACTGGAAGCAAGACTCATGAAAACTCGAGGCACATTTATAGGATTTGGCGATCTGGAAAAAAAAAATCGACTATGTAAAACAGTGCAAGATGTTCGAAATTCGGAGAAAAATAGATATAAGCTACAGGGAAAGATCGATAATATAGAAAACGTACAAGAGCCGACAGTAAACAAAAAGAGTGAAAGAATAAGAAGGAAGTGTTGGGATTATAAAGGGTGTAAGACAGGGATGTAGTCTATCGTCCCTACTATTCAATACGGGCATCGAAGAAGCAACGACGGAAATAAAGGAAAGGTTCAAGAGTGGGGATAAAATACTGGGTAGAAGGATGTCAATGATAAGATTCGCTGATGACATTGCTATCCTGAGTGCAAGTGAAGAAGAATTACACGATATGTGAATGGAATGAACAGCCTAATGAGTACGAAATATGGATTGAGAATAAAATGAAGGAAAACAAACGTAATGCGAAGTAACAGAAATGAGAACAGCGAGAAACTTAACATCAGGATAGATGGTCACGAAGCAGATGAAGTTAAGATATTCTACTAACTAGGCAGCAAAAATAACCAAAGACGCACGGAGCAAGGAGGATTTCGAAAGCATACTAGAAATGGGAAAAGGGTATTCCCCGCCAAGAGAAGCCTACTAGTATCAAACATAGACCTCAATTTGAGGAAGAAATTTTTGAGAATATACGTTTGGAACACAGCATTGTATGTAGTGAAACATGGACTGTGGGAAAACCGGAACAGAAGAGAATCGAAGTATTTGTGATGTGTTGCTAGAGATGAATGTTGAAAATCAGGTGGACTCGTAATATAATGAATGAGGAAGCAAAAAAAAAGTGTGTGTGGTGTATGTGTGTTTGTGTGTGTGTGTGGGGGGGGGGAGGGAGAGAGAGGGGGAGGAGAGGGAAGGGGAGAGAGAGAGAGAGAGAGAGAGAGAGAGAACAATAGAGAGAGAGCGAGAGAGAGAGAGAGAGAGAGAACAAGAGAGAGAGATAGTGTGTGTGAGAGAGAGAGAGAGAGAGAGAGAGAGAGAGAGAGAGACTTGCTGTTTTCAGTGAAAGCTTTTGTGAGTCGTGCTAGGCGACATCACGGCAGGGAGAAGAGCGAAGGTGGGAAGTGGCTGGACTCGCGTGCGGGCGTCGGCGCAGGCGACTGCTGGGAGCGGATACCGCGCTCCGCTGACGGGCAGATTACGGTAATCCGCGAGGTAATGCCGCTGCCACGGCTGTGACTCGCCAGATTAGCTCTCGACACCTCCCCCGCCTCGCCCCACCACACGACCCGGCGTCACGCGAACGTGCCCCGCATGACGTTCCTCGTGCGAGTGACGACCGGAGTCCCTTGATATTAGCCGGTGAAGGTGCTGCGGACCTGACATTAGCCCGCAACGACGTGCTGTCGCCTGTGGCGCAGCCGTACATCGTGCTTTATTAAGGCCTTTCTCTGCGGAGAAGATTAAGAGTGGAAACTTAGCGAGTAGTTACACAACGCGCTACCGACAATCAGAAAATGCTACGTCAGTTCACTGCACGACATCCACATTAAGAGAAGGTTAAGGGTCATTTCTTGGATATGCCCTAGAAATATTTCTGATGGAAGTGCGTACATCGTTTTTGGGTGTAATCTACTTGTGTGTGATTGAACTGGCTCCCGTTCTGACACCTGACAGTTTAAATTACAATTTTAACATTATGTGTCTCGTTCAGCCTCAAATCTTCACTCCTGTTCCACTACGCCAAACTGCATAAAACCGTATTGCACACTTCATTCAATTTCATAAACCATAAGATAAAAAAGAAAATTGAGTATCTATTAGATGTCGATCAATGTCGTTTGAGGGAAGGTAGCCCTCAAGTTACGCGTGACAGTGCAAGCAACACTGAGGACAAGAACAAAAGAAGTGAGAGATAACAGAAATTAGAAAACCGAGAAATTTGGCATCAAAATTCAATCGATACGAAACTGCACTGCCTGTATTGTGGAAAAGTAAGATGCAATGTTCCTTCGCACAAGCATGCATGTATGCGTTACAGAGCTGAAGGTGACTTATATTCGCAACTGCGAATACATTTACCGTCTAACAAAAAAAAAAAATTGTGATCACGAAGTAGACAAACTTAAGGAATCCTGATAACTTGAAAGCGAAATATCCTATGAGGGACGAAGTAGGGTGGACGTTAAAATCAGACTAACACAGCCACAGATGGCGTTTCTGGTCAAGAGAAGTCTGCTGGTATCAAGCATACGCCTAGATTTGAGGAAGAACTGACTGAGAATGTACGTTTTGAGCACAGCGTTGTATGGCAGTGAGTCATGGACTGCCGAGACCCAGAAGAAAATCGAGGCACTTATGATGTGGTACTGAAGAAGAATGTTGAAAATTAGGTGGAGTGATCAGGTAAGGAAATAAGAAGCTGTCGGCACAACCGGCTAAGAAAGGAAAACACTGGCAAGAAGAAGGGAAAGGATGTTAGGAAATCAGTTTAGACATCAGGTACTACAGGGAACTGCAGAGGATAAAAGCTGTGGGAAAAGACAGAGATTTGAATACATCCAGCAAATAACTGAGGACATAGGGTGCAAGTGCTACTTGTCCATGAAGTAGTTAGCTCAGGAAAGGAATTCGTAAGGGGCGCCATCAAAATAACCACAAAACTGATTACTCAATAAAAAGCTGGGCGTTGGATTAGTTAGATTAGATGACGGTTCTAGACAGAAAATTCTGACAGGACATGGAACAAAGTGATTTTGCCACTAACTGTAGTAGATGGGAGATTGCAAACTAAGACAGCTTCCAGTAAATGATTTACTCCTTCTTACTGCATGCAGCTACTTTCTAAACATATGCAGTTACCGGTAGAACTGCATTCTACATTTCCTACAATCCGGTACAGATCGTAGATCTAGATCTCTCTCTCTCTCTCTCTCTCTCTCTCTCTGTCTCTCTCTCTCTCTCTCTGTCTCTCTCTGTCTCTCTCTCTCTCACACACACACACACACATACACATACACAAACATACAGAAGTCATAAAGCAGCAGCGATTAAAAGAGTAGAGCCCTGAGCATACCAGGCATGGAACAATATACATCAGGCACACGGGTTACGGAAGTTTTAGGCGAATCATCAGTGTATGAGATCATCAAATAAAAAAAAGAAACGAAGAAAAAACAAATAATAACGAAACGTTTTCCATACCCCGACACTTTAACTTCCACACTCATTAGACTGGTTTATAACAAAGCACAGACACTATTTCCAATCATACGTTATTACCAGAGATTTATAAAAATACCTTATAAATTATTCAGTCCAAGATTCAAATAAGACGACCACAACACTGTGAAGAGAATAATAGACAAATGTGACCAGTCAGTACAGAATGAGACGGTACCAAAGCAATTTCAGCTTCAGGAAAACAGACGGTTCGACACGTGAGACTAAAGTACCTTCCAAGAGTTATGCGGATCCGTGGCGCCTCCAACATAATACTTGTCCATATATTCTGGTGAGGTGTCTGGATCACTATCAGAAAAGGAAACAAAAGTAATCGCCTGAAGTGATTTAAAGAAACTGAGGCATACTGTTATCAAAGAGCAAAAAAAAATTTTCCGCAACTGTCAACAGCACTGAGATAGTTGGTGAAATGCATGACACACATTTTGCTCTTTTCTAAAATATTTATTCTCAACCGGTTTCAGTCACTGATCATCTTTACAGCGGTGGCACAAAATTGAAAAAAATCGAAAATTATGAATATCAATAAAAATTACATTTTCATGATAGTTATTAGTAGGAAAAACTGAGTCTACCTACGAAAAACATCTATTCTGACTTCACATATTATATGTGCTACATAGCCAGAAAAGTGTGTGAAATAGCTGACTTGATAACGTCAGACAATGACACTTAACACCATAACACCGGCTTAAGCAAGCAGAAAACATTGAAAACATGTAACAGTAGTAAGTGCACAGCCCCATTGTTCAGGCACAACAACACCCAGTAGGTTAACACACAAGTGTTGATCAAAGAAGCTACAAGCCAAAGTCAAAGAACAAGATCGAATATCGAGGTCAAAGGATACTGCAGTAGCATTATATGACTATTGTATTTCATATTATTGTATATGCCATTGTATTTTTTCTTTTGTGGCGGTTTTCACCAAATGGTTTGTTTTTATCATGTGATATAATATCATGTAACGTAATGTGACTATTGTAATACATAATATTGAATTTAACAAGTTACAAAAGAAAACATGAAACAATAAATAAAATTAGAGGGAAAAATATTTTTATACATTTGTACCTGCTGTAATCTTATTTCTTTTATTGTAATTTTAGGTCATGTCTATATCTCTGTGACTCATTATAGTGTACACGTATTTTGGAACTTGTTCTTTGACCTTCATCTTTGTCCCTGATCTTTGATATTGTTCTTTGAATTTGGTTTGTAGCTTCTTTGGTCAACACTTGCGTGTAGACGTCCTGGGTGTGGTGAGCGCTCGTTGCTGTTGCATGCTTTCACGTTTCCAATGTCTTCTGCTTGCTTAAGTCGGTATTATGGCGTTAAGTAGCTTTGTCTGACGTTTGCAAGTCAGCTATAGAGTATAATCTTATGGCTAAATAGAATGTATCGCATGTGAAATTGTCACAAAAGTTTTTTTTTTCGTAAGTACACTCAATGTTTCCGACTAATAGCTCTCATGAAAATGTAATTTGTGTTGATATTTATATCACTTTGTCTCCATTCTTCAGCCAGCACTGTGAAGATGATCAGTGGTCTAAACCAGTTGTGAATAAATATATGGTAAGACAGCAAAAAGTGTGTCACGTATTTCTCCAAGTTAATGAAAGAGACTAGACGGAGATTTCAGTCTTGCTCCTACTTGACATAGAGGTAGGCAGAAAGACAATGACGCAGGCAGGCCAAGGACCCAGGGGTGGTGGGGTGTGTGTGGGGGGGTGGGGAGGGGAGTATGGAAAAGTGGAAAGGGATGTGAAGGAACTAAAGTAGTATTCACAAGTAGACAGAGAGGGAGAGAGAGACAGACAGACAGATAGGGGGGCAAACAGAAAGAGAAAGTGCATAAAAAGGGTGTGAGATTAAACTAGAAACAAAATGTATGTATGTGCTTGTGTATGAGAGAGAGAGAGAGAGAGAGAGCGATGTGAGTGTATGTGTGTGTGTGTGTGTGTGTGTGAGAGAGAGAGAGAGAGAGAGAGAGAGAGAGAGAGAGAGACAGACAGAGAGAGAGAGAGAGAGAGAGAGAGAGAGAGAGGCAGAGACAGAGAGACAGAGAGAGAGAGGAGGGTGAGAAGAAGTAGAGGAAAGTATGGAGCAAGAGAAGGACGAGATTGAGAAGCGAAAGGAGTGCGTGAGAAAAGGTGTGCGACGGGGTCGCAGGGGGAAAGCGGGCGGCTGGAGCTTTGTTGGGGTGCGAAAGACATACAGTTTTCTCCATATATTAAGACCTTAGTGATAATACCTTTTGTCATAACTAATAACCAATAAAAATTCTAATTTCATGAACATCTTAATTATGGTTTCATACCAAACCATTCATTTGTTTTCCGCGCATGAGTTATCTGGGAAACGTCCATAATGTTTGGCAGCGTCAATGAGTGCGACCTTGGGATGGAAAGTTGGAACGCAACGCCTACTTGATTGTCAGCGGCAGTGAATGCTTAATTGCTGTTGTAAAAGGAAGATAAGCATCGTCTACACTTAATGTATACTATTTTATGACGCCGTAAGCTAATGTTCGCTGACGGAACACGGAAACATCTGTAAAACAACGGGAATGCAACTATTTAAAAGCTTGACACAGACACGGTAGACAAAGCCAGAAAACTGGTAGGAAATTTCAATTCATGGTAAGTGAACAGAATAACTTATTTGTCTTAGATTCTCGCGATAATCAATGTAAAGGAGGAGAAAGAAAGGGACAAAGGAAATCAAGAGAGAAAAATGCAAGTCAGATTAAAATATAAAAGAGAAACGTAGAAACCAGGAACAAAAAGTGGAAAGTGGAGACATGATCAAGAGTAAAATGTAGAGTAAATAGAGGTTTGTTTTCCTTCTTTCTTACTGTTAATTTCGTACCACGTTTAAAACACAGAATTTAGTTCTAAGCCCGCTAAATCAAGTAATTTCCTCTGATTTTTATGGGTACATTATCCCCACCTCTAGTTTTTCTAGAATAAAATTAACTGCTTTATATGCATCCAAGGAAACGTTTTGTTTTCCATTCCTTATTCGTCAATATGGTTTTTGAAGAGCGAATTGCTCACTACTCGAGAAACAACTCACGCTTACAGCTACTGAAGCGCTCAAGGTTTAACAGAGGAAAGAAAGGAGAAGGATAAGCCAATGCCCTCAGCTGGCCTTGTCCTCTCGAATAGCTCGTTAAGAGCCCTTTACGCCCTCAGATGCTTCCACTGACTTACCTGCACAGAGATCGAACAGACAAATCGTTGCACTTGAAAGAAGCCTCGACTGAAAAGATCGTATGTGTTACTATGTCTTCGGCCTGTGCGAAGTCTGGCGGTGCTTCAATTGAAGCTGGCCAGATGAAGACATTTACTACTTCATCAATGGCACGGCATGTTTCCGGAATGCTGTGATTCAAAGAGGAAGGTGAAAGAACAGCAGAAAATTTCAGTAAAATGGTTCAAATGGCTCTGAGCACTATGGGACTTAACATCGCAGGTCATCGGTCCCCTAGAACTTAGAACTACTTAAACCTAACTAACTTAAGGACATCACACACATCCATGCCCGAGGCAGGATTCGAACCTGCGACCGTAGCGGTCTCGCGGTTCCAGACAGAAGCCCCTAGAACCGAGAAAATTTCGGATAAGCATAACTTCTACCATTTTCCAAGTACCTCAATGTTGTAAGTAGCGTGTTTGTATGTTGGCAGCGCTTTTGACTGAGTGAATATCTCTGACAGCGCTCTGTGCCCTCGGCAAGAGATTCTGTGGTTGGACGGACTAGCAGTTAGCGAGTGGATAGGGAAGTGTATGAACATGATATTCTTAGTGGAGACTCTGTTTTGGTAGGACAGGCATTGTAAAGTGAGATGAAATGATGTGTTTATAAGAAAATATTCAAGGGAGTGTATGATGATGTAAGATGTATGGTTGATAATGCTTGGCCTGTGGAATTATTGACAACTGTATAATTTTTGGAACTGAATGCCTCATGAACAATGTAAAATTTTCTAAATACGTTGTTTGTTCTTCAACAAAATCTTTTTTTTGCTAACCATATGCCTGCTAGTAGTTAGGGTCTATAGTAGTTAGAACCTTTTTACTTAGCTGGCTGCTGTTGCTACTTTCTGTAATTGCTGTAGTCCGTGTTATGAAGATTTTCTATGAGGTAAGTGACTTATGAAAAAGAATGGGCTTTCCACTATCGAGTTTCGTGACTGAAGTGAGTTTAGGCAATTAACAGAATAGGAGGTAGTTTCATATTTCTTTAATTTAATGTGTTTTGGATTTGTATTAGTTATACGATTTCTTGCAATTCAGGGCCATCCTTTTGTGTTAATTGTTGGAAGTCACTTTCTCAATTTATAGCAGTCAGATTGCGTTGGGCTCGTATTTTGTGGGTAATAAATGAATAGGTTAAGTTTAAGTTGTCTTTGTCGGGGAAAATTCTGTAGGACAGTGGTTAATAAAAAATTAATTAAAGAGGTAGTTTCACGATACGCTACATGTACATCGGTCAACTCTGCATCATTAAACCTATCCATACTGCTACCTATCACTAACTAACATTGTCGTAAGACAAATGAGAGACCGAACCGAGCAGTACTTGTTGTATGCTACACTACTGCCCATTAAAACTGCTACACCACGAAGATGTGCTACAGGCGCGAAATTTAACGCACAGGAAGAATATCCTGTGATATGCAAATGATTAACTTTTCAGAGCATTCACACAAGGTTGGTGCCGGTGGCGACACCTACAACTTGCTCACATGAGGAAAGTTCCCAACCAATTTTCGTACACAAACAACAGTTGACCGGAGTTGCCCGGTGAAACGTAGTTGTCTTGTCTCGTGTACGGAGGAGAAATGCGTACCATCACGTTTCCGACTTTGATAAAGATCGGATTGTAGCCTATCGCGAATGCGGTTTATGGTATCGCGATATTGCTGCTCGCGTTGGTCGAGATCTAGTGACTGTTAGTAAAATATGGAATCGGTGGGTTCAGAGGGAAATACAGTACGCGGTGTTGAATCCCAACGGCCTCGCATCACTAGCAGTCGAGATGACAGGCATCTAATTCGCATGGCTGTAACCGATCGTGCAGCCACGTCTCGATCCCTGAGTCAACAGATTGGGACGTTTGCAAGACAACAACCATCTGCACGAACAGTTCGACGACGTTTGCAGCAGCATGGACTATCAGCTCGGAGACCGTGGCTGCGGTTACCCTGGACGCTGCATCATAGATAGGAATGCCTCAATGACGTACCTGGGTGCACGAATGGCAAAACGTCTTTTTTTCGGATGAATCCAGGTTCTGTTTACAGAATCATTATGGTCGCATCCGCGTTTGGCGACATCGCGGTGAACGCAAATGCAAAGCGTGTGTTCGTCATAGCCATACTGGCGTATCACCCGGCGTGACGGTATGGGGTGCCATTGGTTACACGTCTCGGTCACCTCTTGTTCGTATTGACGGAACTTTGAACAGTGGACGTTATATTTCAGATGTGTTACAACCCGTGGCTCTACCCTTCATTCGATCCCTGCGAAACCCTACATTTCAGCAGGATAATGTCCGACGCATGTTGCAGGTCCTGTACGGGTCTTTCTGGCTACAGAAAATGTTCTACTGCTGCCCTGGCCATCATATTCTCCAGATCTCTCACCGACTGAAAACGTCTGGTCAATGGTGGCCGAGCAACTGGCTCGTCACAATACGCCTGTCTCTACTCTAGATGAATTGTGGTATCGTGTTGAAGCTGCATGGGCAGTTGTACCCTTACACACCATCCAAGCTCTGTTTGACTCAATGCCCAGGCGTATCGAGTCAGTTATGACGGCCACAGGTGGTTGTACTGGGTAATGATTTCTCAGGATCCGTGCGCCCAAATAGCGTGAAAATGTAATCACATGTCAGTTCTAGTATAATATATTTGTCCAATGAATACCCGTTTATCATCTGCATTTCTTCTTGGTATAGCGATTTTAATAGCCGATAGTGTATTTCATGATAAGGAAAAGTGGGCTAGATGCAGCTCGTCGTAGGGAAGCTGGACAGGAGAAGAAATGATGAGCGAACACGTAAATACAGTAAGCAGAAGTTTTACTTTACATGTAGCTTCCTCCAAGCGTTGTGAGGAAACTTTACAAAAGAACAAACAGCAATAAAGTCCAGCTATTACAAGAAGCAACCTGAAAAGCGTCGGCCAGTGTGGGGCTCCCTCTACTAATGCACGATCGAAATGTTGAGGACGATTAAGACTGAAGACTGTCGAAGACTGCGACTGGACTGGGCCGGCCACCCTGTATCGCAGCGGTAGAGCGCGCTCGCAGTTGGAGCCGCCGAAGGCGCGGGTCAGGAGGGGAGCGCATCTTTGTGTCCGCCGCGTCCCCAGGCGACTGCTATCGTTGGCCGGAATCGTGCCTTTCTGTTGTCAACTGTGCGACGCCGGTGGAGGTGATATTGACCTGCGATACCACTGTATTGAATCGATGCTTGAGAGCGACCAGTAAAGTAGGCATTAGGGCTACTGTTATCAAGAGCAAGTATTGCGAGTGAATGTAACAACTTTGTTTCCAAAAAACAGACACAGGTAATAACGTAGAAATCTGCAATGTTGTTCAGATATTTTCAGTCAAATATATATATAAAGATAAACTGGGGTAAGGAATCAAACGAAATGCAACTACTCTATACAGATCCACTGGAGACTGCGCGTCCCGTCTACCAAAATATTCTGAAAATAACATTGCACAAACACAGAAAATTCATCAGATTTCAGCTTCAGCCTGTGTTTAATTGAACTCCAAATGAATTACGAAAATTCACAAAATCGAGAGGTGTGCTTATACTTTGTATTGGCCAGTACGAAATGTGGCAAGGCAGTTGGGGAGCCACGCAGAAATGAATATACCGGATTACGCGGCGCAGTAGACTTAATAATGAAGAACTCATCCGAAATTACAGGTTGGGAACGACTTTCTAATACGCAGAGTCCGGCAGTGATGTCATCCACCCGCAACTGGTGACGGCTGCTGCTGCTTGTAGCACCGCACACAATGCCACAGATGGCGCAATAGCCTTCGCGGACCGTGCAGCTTCCGTAAAAGCGAGAGAGCTCGCCAGGTCCGCCTAGCGCACTGTCAGCTCAAGCGCTGGTCGCGTTCTCCGCTTCCGATACGGACCGGAAAGGGAGGTAAAGGACTGCTGGAAATTGCGGCGCTAGCTCTGTTATACGGAACCTGGGATATTCGTCTTAAAAATTCAGTGTAAAGAAATAAAAATAGTGGCACTATTGCGTGAGTCCAGCTGGCAAGACAACTTTCCCAAGTGTAGAAGAATGATCTTCATGAAACATGGCGCATGTGAAGAGGGGGCAAAACAATGCAATATATATATTTTTTGTTTGTGCCGAATTTCACATTTAAGGGGTAAAAAAAGGGTCAAATGGCTCTGAGCACTATGGGACTTAACATCTGAGGTCATTAGTCCCCTAGAACTTAGAACTACTTAAACCTAACTTGCCTAAGGACATCGCACACATCCATGCCTGAGGCAGGATTCCAACTTGCGACCGTAGCGGTCGCGCAGTTCCAGACTGAAGCTCCTAGAACAGTTCGGTCACTCCGGCCGACTTTAAGGGATAAACCATAGTATGAAAGATAATTTGGTATTATAGGTTAGAGGGAATACCTTTGAAACGATGATACCTACAAAACGTTTTTCATATGAAAGTTGATACGTAATTAACCCTCTCGATAACTGTGTAATCAATTTAGGCAATTATTTCAAATTTTGCTAAACACCCCACCACGATTAATTGATTTTGAAAAATTAAAACATTTGTTGCAAGATAAATTAAAGAAACTTTCAAGATGCATGCACCGATGTATAGTAAAGCTGGTTTCTATAACACTATTATTTGAAAATAATACGTGCACAATGTGCTGTCAGAGTATTTTCAGCTTACGTAATTAAAATACCTAAACATTCATTATTTTTGGAATTATTAATTTTGCTTATATTTGTTTTATGATCTAAATTGGTTTTACGATTTAAATAAATGTTTTTTACGGTTTCAAATAGGCTACGTGTACTTTGTTTATTGAAAATAGTAAGCAACTCACTATTGTGATACAAAATCATTACACTAATGATAATTTGTAAAGAAATGCTTAAGACCTCACTTTCTCTTACATCACGCACGCAAATTTCTTCAAATAATATACACTATGTGATCAAAAGAATTCGGACACAAAATGACTTACAAGTTCGTGGCCCCTTCGATCGGTAAGGCTGGAATTCAGTGTAGAAATGACCCACCCTTCACCTTGATGACAGTTTCCACTCTCGCAGGTATACGTTCAGTCAGGTGCTGGAAGGTTACTTGGGGAATGGCAGTCCATCCTTCACGGAGTGCTGCACTGAGGAGAGGTATCGATATCGGTCGGTGAGGCCTGGATCGAAGTCGGTGTTGCAAAACATCCCAAAAGTGTTCTACGGATTCAGGTCAGGATTCTGTGCAGGGCAGCCCATTACACGGATGTTATTGTCGTGCAACAACTTCGCCACAGCCCGCGTATTATGAACAGGTGTTCGATAGTGTTGAAAGATGCAACCGCCATCCCCGTATTGCTCTTCAACAGTGGGAAGCAAGAAGGTGCTTAAAACATCAATGTAGGCCTGTGCTGTGATAGTGCCAAGCAAAAAAATTAGGGGTGTAAGTCACTTCCATCAGAAACACGACCACACAATAACACCACAGCTTCCCAATTTTACTGTTGGCACTACACACGCTGGCAGACGATGTTCACCCGGCATTCGCCGTACCAGCACACTGCCATCGGATCGCCACATTGTATACCTTGATTCGTCACTCCTCAGAACGTTTTTCCAGTATTCAATCGTCCAATGTTTACACTCCTTACACCAAGCGAGGCGTCGTTTGGCATTTACCTGCGTGATATGTGGCTTATGAGCAGCCGTTCGACCATAAAATCGAAGTTATCTCACCTAATTGTCATAGTACTTGCGGTAGATCCTGATGCAGTTTGGAATTCTTGGGTGATGGTCTGGATAGATGTCTGAGTATTACACACTGTGACCCTCTCCAACTGTCGGCGGCCTCTGTCAATCAACAGACGAGTTCGGCATGTACGCTTTTGTGCTGTACGTGTCCCTTAACGTTTTCACTTCAGTAGCACATTGGAAACAGTGGACCTATGGATATTTACGAGTGTGGAAATCTCGCATACAGACGAGTGACTCAAGTGGCACCAATCACCTGACCAGGTTCGAAGTCCATGAGTTCAGAGGAGCGCTCCATTCTGCTCTCTCGCGATGTCTAATGATTACAGAGATCACTGATATGGAGTACCTGGCAGGATTGAAAATTGTCTCTGCTGATTCTCTAAATATCGTGATGTGTATCAGGCAGGCTTCAGCACGTTAGTAAGGCTTGGAGAAGAGAACAGATTGTGTAGTAGTGACTGCAAATTGATTATGTTGCTTCTCAAATGGACATCATAATCATACAAAGGAACTAGATCTGAAAAATCTTCTCATGCAGTTTTTCCAACACCGAAAACGTATACATACATATACGTCCCACAGTTGTAGCTATGCCCCCGAGGTCTTTGAGATCACCAGACAGACAAGTCCTCAGGTGCCATGCTCTGAACGGTTCTTCCTCACTGACCAGTCGATGTCTAACAATAATACAGATTTTTCTCCCTCACTGGGAAAACAAATATTTTCCATGTATCTGTTGTCATGGTCGATGGTGTCACAAGGACATTTCTGGCTTCGAACACGGATTCTGGAATTCTTAGTCCAAACTCGCCATTAACTTCTTTTAAAACTATGAAAATGCAGGTCGTTAGCGCAAAAAAAAAAGTTTTAAGCGTCTTACCAGAAGACAAGAAACTTGTCTATTTGGTGATTTCAAAGGGCTCGACGGCCGACGCACAGTAAGTGAAATAAATAGTACGAATAAAAATAACAGATAAAATCTACTTTTCAACTGTATTCTTCCTAAGTTCGTCGCAGTAATCTCTTGAAGCTCCTTGGAAAATTTATTATACAGTTTTATCCTTGGTAGAAAATGTTGTTTTGAGTTACATGTTTATTCTTTCATGGTTCAGCTCTGGTGTCGAATTGATTCTTGTACAACAAGCCGCAACCGAAAGCGAACAAACCAACTTGTAACATCTGCATAACATATCTATGAAGTAACATTACTGACACTTCATATCATTTGTGTAAATATTTCTGTTTTGTAAAAGAAATTTGTATGCATTCATACTTGTGTATTTTAGTTACGAAATTTATTTTCTTTTGTATGCAACTACGCTGTTTCATGCAAAGGGATCTTAAAATTGCAACTGGTAGGAGAAGGTAAGAGAAGTTCCAGTGGGTGGTCGGTGGACGCGCCAATGGTAATAGCGGAAGGGACGGAGTTAGTGCGCCAACACTAGGGCGAGTAGTAGTCTGAGATGGGTGCAACTGAAGAGCGAGGCGACATCTTATCTAAAGTTTATTAACTGAGTCTCTGCTTAAATTGACATTTATGTGTAGCAACGTGGGGTATTATGGCTTACTGCAAATTGTGCTTCCGTCACCAAGAGCATATTGGACAACGAGCTACTGTTACATCTACATCCACATATACATCTACACCTATATTCTGCAGACCACTGTGATGTGCCTGTCAGAGGGTACGTCACGTTCTGCCAGTTATTAGGACTTCTCCCCATTCTAATCACGTATTGTGTGTGGGAAGAACATACAACCTTAGTTCTCAGTTATTTCCTGGATGTTTTCCAATCTCTGTTTTCCTCTACAGATTTTACCCTCTACAGATTTTACCCTCTACAGCTCCTTGTAGTAGCATGGAAGTTATTCCCTGATGTCCTAACAGAGGACATTCTGTAACTTCTTCTTGCCAGTGTTTTCTAAATATTCCTTTCCTTTCCGATTCTGCGCGGAACCCTCTCATTCCTTACCTTATCAGTCCACCTAATTTTCAACATCTTTCTGTAGCACCGTATCTCAAACACCTCGATTCTCTTCTTTTCCGGTTTTTGCACAGTCCATGTATCACTATCATACAGTGCTGTGCTCCAAATGTACATTCTCAGAAATTTCTTCCTCAAATTAAGCCCTATGTTAGAAGCTAGTAGACATCTCTTGGCCAGGAATCCCATATTTGCCAGTGATAGTCTGCTTTTGATGTCCTCCTTGCCCCATCCATCATGGGTAATTTGCTGCCTAGGAAGCAGAATTCCTTAACATAATCCAAAACGTGACTATCAATCCTGATTAAGTTTGTCTCTGTTCTCATTTATGATTCTTCTTATTACTCTGTCTTTCTTCGACTACTCTCAGTCCATATAGTGTACTCATTGGAGAGTTCATCCATTCAACAGATTCTGTAATTCTTCTTCACTTTCACTGAGGATAGGAATATCATCAGCTAGTTTTATCATTGATATCCTCTGTCCTTGAATTTTAATTCCACTCTTAACGATTCTTTTATTTCCATGTAATTAATCTAACCAATCCTGCCCTCACGATGCTTATTTAAGCGATGTGTGGCAGTTGTAGCAGATTCCTAAATCATTTTTTTAAAGTGGATTCTTGAAGCTGTGCAAGAAGACTTTCTTGATATCGCTTACGTCTATCTCCAAAAGTCTTGTATTTGAATTTATTCAACATTTCTGTGACACTTTCCTTTGGATCAAACAAATCTGTGACCATTCGTGCCGTTCCTCTTTATGTATGTTCAATACTTCCTGATAGTCCTATTTGATAAGAGTACCACACACTTGAGCAATAGTCCAGATAGGGTCACACGTGCTATTTGTGAGCAGTCTCCTTTGTAGACAGACTACATTTTGCTAATATTCTGCCAATAAATAGAAGTCTACCACCTTCTCTACCCGAGACAGTGCTTAGGTGATCATTTCAGTCCATATCCCTACAAATTGTTAAACGGGATTTGTAGGAGTTGGCCGATGCCATTTGTGAGTCACTGTTGTTCTAGTTATGGGACATTACGTTTCTGAACATTTAAAAGCAAGTTGCCAATCTTTGCAGCACATTGATATCTCATCAAGATCACACACACACACACACACACACACACATACACACACACACACACATGCACGCGCGCGTACAAATTACAGTCAACTATATTCAACAGAAACAAGAAACTCACACTGTCATAAAGAGAAACGTTCCCTATTTGATTGCTGAACCTTCCCCACGGGGTTTTCGACCCGACGATGCCATAAGGCTTTACGTGTTTTTCAACAACGTGTCAGTCAAAAGATAACGCGTCTGACACTTACCGTGGTCCTTCGTAGGGATGGGAAAAACCAACCGTTTAAAACCGATGCCGGTATTTAGTTCTGACTAACCGATATTTCTCGGTATTTATTTGGTCTCGGTTATGGTTTTTTTCTTTTTTCTTTGCTAATAACCAGAGAAAAAAACGACACAACAATTTTCTAGAGCAGCAGTAGTAAGATTTCTGGTTTTTAAATGAATGAAACATCTTTTTTTTTAAAAAAAAAAACGAGTAAAGCTTATTGTTAAAATTTCCATTGCTTTCAAATATTGTGTTATTATAGCACACGGGAAAAGCGATCAGCACTATTTTAGTAAAAACGCCGACTAGCAACAAACACGTGATGTAAGAATCGTTATGGAATTGTTAAAGACAGTATTGTACCTGTTGCCATGTGGCGTGGCCTGTTAGACAGTTCTTCCATGCGTGTACATGCATTGTGCAAAACTTACCCCAGCTGGTCTATACGGTAGTTACTCGGTGTAGTCGTTGGACAGCGACTGTGTTGCATAATGGTACCATACCTAGTATAAGAGTATTTTACGAAGTGCAGTAGCAATGAAGTGCAATCTTACATTTGCTTTAAAAGATTAAAGAAAGGAGGAAGCACAAACAAAATTGTGACGTCATACAAGGAGAAAACGCCCTCAATATTCTTCAGAAAAGACTGGCATTTGACTGATGTATCCACAATTTTATTTTCGTACTATAAATTTGTGACAATAACTAAAACCTTAATTTTGTGGTTGCTGTAGGATGAGAAACTAGGAAAATGGTTCAAATGGCTCTGAGCACTATGGGACTTAACATCTGAAGCCATCAGTCCCGTAAAACGTAGAACTACTGAAACACAACTAACCTAAGGACATCACACACATCCCTGCCCGAGGCAGGATTCGAACGTGCTACCCTTGCGGTCGCACGATTCCAGACTGTAGTGCCTAGAACCGATCGTCCACACCGGCCGGTGATGAGAAACTGATAGTTTCCAAAAGTCATCTACCTGTGACATTTCTCTCTTTAGGTCGCCACGCCGGCCTCCTTCACGCTCGCCTGCTGTTCTGGAGACTATGAGATCAATTTCTGCTACAGCCCATAACAATCGAGATCTCCTACTTCTTCACCTACGTTAGAATTTTTCACCCTCTGTTCGAAGTCTATCTTTACTACTGGGAACAATAGCAACAAAAAAACCGAAAATCAGTTATTTCAGAAACGGATTATTTTGAACGCTTTTAACATTTGGGTTAAAACGGTGACGAATAAACAAGTATTACAGAAAATCGCTTGTTTCCGCTATAACTGATATCTTTAGTCCTTCCTCGTCTGTCGAGACCCTATTCTGCGCTTCCTTTCGTTACGCCTCAAAGCTCTTTGACTGTTGGCTGTTCTTTTCGAAAACCATGGATTAGTAACAGAAAGAGCAAAAATTGGGGTATTCTAAAGAGCAACCAAAATGCAACTGAAAGGAGTCCCTTTTGAAATATTATGCTTTGTGTTATGGGAAATTCCGTAAGACCAGTACTTAGGTCACAGAACAATTTATTTGAAACTGCTCATATAAATCTTAAAATTGTTTAATAATCTGACGCCAAGTATATCTGAAACAATGCTGAGTTAATTTACAATGATCTGACACAGTTTTATTTAACTATACAACATGGAGTTTTCTGCACCAGGTCTCAATTGGCACATTTTCATCTTCATTATGCGGTACCTGAAACTGCGATGTACGCAGCGTTACCATGCAATGGAGTCTCTGTTTGAACGGAGCACAATTACTGAGTTGTTAATGTTCTTCTTTGGAGAACTTCTATAGTATAGCGTACTGGTGAAACACGTCGTGCCACTCTCATGCGGAAATAAGAAACGTCTATAACAGAAAGTATTGTGCTGAATAGGTGAAATAATAATACATGTTCAATTTGTAAAATATACAATAATAAGTTTAAATTTGTTGTACACTGTCTTTTTTAGAAATTTCCTTCTCATGTTTCGAGGAGTCAGTAACATATGGCGCATTCAAGTGATCTGCGACCCATTTGCAATCAGCATGAATGGTAAAGCGTTGTCAGCAAAGATGGCTGGGTATTGTAGGTGCAATGGGCTCACGACTTTTCTCAAAACTATTCAGAGAAATAGGATAGCACGCATAACACACAGAAAAGCAAACATCTTCAACTTGTACGGTAAACAGAATGCAGTCGTAAGCATCCATGATGTTCGGGAGGTAAGAAAGAAGCGGGGACGGGGCTGTAACCTAACCTTTAAGTCAGTCGATCTGTATAACGAGCAAGCAGTAAAAAATACCATAGAGAAATTTGGAAAGAGAATTGAGGTTCATGGAAACTAAATAAAAAGTTTATCGTCTTTCGACGTAATTGTAATTCTATCAGGTGGCAAAGGACTAGGAAGATCAGTTGAACGGAATGGATAGTTTCTCAAAAGCGCTGTGATATGAATATCAACAAATATGAAACATTGGTGATGTAGGGTAGACAAATTAAATCAGGTGACGCTAAGGAAAACAGACAAAAAAAAATGAAATATTCAAAGCAGTAGACTTGTTTTGGGATTTGGGGGAAAAGTGACCGTATTGCATTGAAGCACTGTTACGGTATGTTGCTCATTTTTACATAGGGAACGTCTAATAACAACTCAGTGAAACACAATTTCTGTGCCATACGCTTTTCTCCTTTATTGTCTGGAAGACATCTACAATAGCATATTTTTTACAATATTTACTTTACATTTACCGTGATATTATACGCAACTGATGACGAGACTGAAAAAGTTCAACCATGTTGAAATATTGTTCTTATTTCTCTGTTCTTCAGAATATACAAATTAGATTTCTGAGCTTACCCCTCGTTTTAAAGAACTAGCGTCTGATAATTGATTACCTTGCAGGGAGGAATGGATCAGGGTGCATTCAGCCTCGTTATATCAATTAACGAGCTACTTGATTGAGAGGTAGCGGCTCCAAGGTCGGAACGTCGGCAACGGACGGGCGTGCGGTTTGTGACCCCTTGACGCTTCACACCGCTTCCGATGACGAATGAGGATGACACGGCGGTCGGTCAACTACCGCGTGGTATTCAGGAACTCATCGAGGCATTTTCACTTCCTTTCGTTTCCCGATAATTGAAGGCATTGGTGCACTAACCAGATATGTCCAGCTCTGACCGGAAATAAGATTTTACACCCATTGTGGAGTCTGAAATTTCGTCGAAAGTGTGGCGCATGGCGCAAGAAAAAGACCTGTCCATGAGACGAATTCGAATAACATAGGGATTGGACTTGTCAATGTCGGGTGTTTGGGGCAAGAAACCGGTTTGTTCAGGGCTTGCCTTGTCATTGCACCAAAGTGTAGTCAGATTTTGGTATGCAAAATACGTCCAAGAACTTCACTGCCGTTGATGTTACAAAAAAATTATATTTAGACTTCTCATACCGCCTAAAACGCTGTTTCGATATAATATTAATGGTGCCGATATTGAGAAGTTTACTGGTTCATAGATGTTGATAAGTTTATTGGTTCATAGTGCACGTTCTTTGAATACTGCAACGTATAGAAACATGTAGTGCGCTGTAGTGCATCATTATCAAAATTTGTGTATCATGAATTAGTCACTCAGAAATCTTCCAGTACATTGAATTTTTCTGTGGGAAAAGTAAATAAAGTGCGTCTCTCAGCTATAACTTAAAAATATAAGGATGCCCTGAAACTTCCCAAGGAGTATGTGCCAGCGTTAGACATGGAGTTTTATAATGGTTATGATTGTTATCAGGATATCTTTTTTTTTAATTCTCAGTCTTGATAACATTCAGTAATCTGTAGTGCTAATAACTGTTATTTCTTTAGTTACTTGTTTATTTATTTGACACCATATTAAAAAAACGTTGTTTGGTACAAGAGCGAGACAACTCTAGCAATACGAAATTGAATTATTATCATAATAAATCTTTTTCTGCTTATATTATAGGATATTACGGTGTGTTAGTGGTCTAAATGAAGATGGGGAAAACAAAAAAACAATTAAAATTTTTTCTAATTTGTGGACAGTTTCTTGAGTTCTACTTTAAATTATACAAAAGTGACTTGCCTCGTTATTGTACTAAGGCCTTCAATTTTTTTCTGATTGTATTTATGTTGGCACTGTTTTGTGATTTTGCACTTATATTTGAATTAACAGCACCATGTACCTATTTTTCATGTCCCCGTAATTTTATAAGTGGTATCGCAACTTCAGGTTTTTAAATTTTTTTTAATGAAAACTGTAACTGTGTGCCTTCATGAGCCACCTGCCAGTTGTAACTACCAAATAGCGGTGTCGCACGAGCAGCGATTGTCTCCTACTGGTTTCACGGGCTAAAAGTCAAGCTTTGATCTACCCCAACATAGATGTTGTCGTTAACACTGCACTTAGGTGTAGTTATAGCGTAAAGATCGCAGGTTTATTAAAATTTATATTTTTTGTAAAAATTTACGTTTTTGAAGTATTTTTAGGATATTTTCAAATTACCTGGAAGGTTATTTTTCATTTTACTTAAATAAATCTGGAGATTGTTGCCAATCAACAGAAACCGGTTATTATCTAGTTATTATTGCATTATTCTGTAATAAAGACAATGAAAATTTATGAAGATGATGTGTGCAGATCGTAAGAAAACAGTTTCTTGAATAAAAGAAAGGGCGTTGCCCACAAAAGGTAAGGTTAAGGCTTTTGCTCCCGATCTGACGCACAGTTTTAATGCACTAGCAAATTTGACAGCATGTAATGTAAATTTAAGTGTTAGAAAGTCTCTTCCGAGAAGATCTGTCCAAAATGTAGAGTTGTATGATAGTGAAACGTGAACGATAAGCAGTATAAACAAGAACAGGATAGAAGCTTTTGGATCATGGCACTACGGGAGAGAGCTGAAGATTTTATGCGTGGATCAGATAACTAATAAGGATGCAGTGTTCTGAAGGAGGGAGAAAAGGTTAAGATATATAACGGAAGGAACTGTGGTTCAAGTGGATGTAGGTTGCAGTAGTTATTCAGACATAAAGAGATCCGCACGTGATAGACTAGCGTGTTGAGGTGCCTCAAACCAGCCTTATTGCGAAATACCACAACAAGAATAGCGACGCCACCTCCGGAGACTTGCAGCACGCCGTTCCATTCAAAAGTGGGGCAAATAGTGGTTCTGAAAGACAATGAGGTGCGTCGCAAACACGTGCAGTGGTGTACAGGTTTCTTTGGCTGCGAAGTATCGCAGGGAAGGCGCAGCGGGTGCTTCGGAGTTGTGTTGTAACTACAGTGACGACGGATGGTGAAAATAAGATCTCTGACCTCACGCCCGCCGCAAGCGCACCGGGTTGAAGAACAGACACGCCGCGGCGGAACCATCGACTTAATTGAAGCAGTGTGCGCGACTTCTGAAATGCCAGAATATTACGGCACTGGCTTATATACATAAAGCGTAATGTCAAGGCGGACGAGGGGCATGTCCCGCCCGTCGTCTTCTTCCTCACTGAGCAGCCGACACTACTTCTCCAAGTATTACATCCCCCGTTCTACGTAACCATGCCTCAAATGTCTCCATCGTCCACTTTCCCGAAATAAATTTAATTTCATGCAAACATGTTTCTCAAATCGGATTTCACTGCAGAATGCACAATGTTACTGCGTCTTGGTCTTGAACAATATAAACTGTAGAATGGCACACACGGGGATACCCTTATGCGAGCTGTTGACATCGTCTCCCAGTTGATGGAAACGACCGTCATTCTAATTCATATTAGTCGACGTTGGCCTAAAAGTGTCATTCTTCATACGGACAAACGTGGTAATGAGTAATGAATACTTCTTCATAGTACTTTCAGGTTAATTCAACAAGCTTTATTCGTTCTTTTCACTGCTGTGCATTGGTAAGAGTTTCAGACACAGGCGCCGGCCTCGGTGGCCGAGCGGTTCTAGGCTCTTCAGTCCGGAACCGCGCCTCTGCTACGGTCGCAGGTTCGAATCCTGCCTCGGGCATGGATGTGTGTGATGTCCTTAGGTTAGTTAGGTTTAAGTAGTTCTAAGTTCTAGGGGACTGATGCCCTCAGCTGTTAAGTCCCATAGTGCTCAGAGCCATTTGAACCATTTTTCAGACACAGGCAGGAGACCATCTTTAGTCGGCCAGAGACACCGCGAGTTTTCTCAGTCAATATAATTTTCTCGAGTCTATTAAATATACGGAATCAATTGAAGGGATATACAAGAAGGACAAATGTGACATATAACAAAACATTATTTGTTTTGTCTGTCTACCAGCATGAGCCCAGCATTTAATTTTCGACGAATTGAGAAAGACAAATAAACGTCACTTTCTTTTTCTTTAGTGTTTCGTGCTTCAATCTGTAAAAACTCATCCCTTATACACTGAAAAGCCGAAGAAACTGTTACACTTGCTTAATATTGTGTAGGGCATCCGCAAGCATGCAGAAGTGCCGTAGTACGACGTAGCAAGTACTTGACTAATGTTTTAAGTCCCATAGGATTTCACACACATTTGACTAATGTCCGTAACAGTGCAAGGGGATGGAGACCTCTTCTGCACTGCATGTTGATAGGCAGTCCAAATATGCTCAATAATTTTCATGTTTTGGGAGTTTAGTGGCCGGCAGAAGTGTTTGAACTCAGACGTGTGTTCCTGGAGCCTTTCTGTAGCAATTATGGACGTGTGGGGTGTCGCAATGTCCTGCTGGAATTGGCCAAGTCCGTCGGAATGCACAATATATATCAACAGATGCAGATGATCAGACAGAATTCTTAGGTACATGTCACCTGTCAGTAGTATCTAGACTTATCAGGGGTCCAATATCACTCCAACTGCACACGCCCCACACCATTACAGAGCCTCCACCAGCTTGAACAGTCCTCTCCTGATATCAGGGTCCAGGATTCATGAAGTTGGCTCCATACCCGTACACGTTCATCCACTCGATGCAATATGAATCGTGACTCGTCCGGCCAGTCACCAGGGGTACACGAGTGGTCCTTCGGCTCCGGAAGCCCATACTGATGATGTTTCATTGAATGGTTCTCACGCTGACGCTTGTTGTTGGCCCAGTATTGAACTCTGCAGCAGTTTGCGGCAATGTTGTACTTCCGTCATGTTGAACGATTGATTCTCTTCAGTCGTCGTTAGTCCCGTTCTTGCAGGATCTTTTTCCGGCTGCAGCGATGTACGAGATTTGATGGTTTACCGGATTCCTGATATTCACGGTACACTCGTGAAATGGTCGTACGGGAAAATTCCCACTTCATCGCTACCTCGGAGATGCTGTATCCCATCGCTCGTGCACCTACTATAACACGACGTTCAGACTCGCTTAAATTTTGATAGCCTGCTATTGTAGCATCAGTAACTGACCTAACAACTGCGCCAAACACTTGTCTGATATGGGTGTTGCCGACTGCAGCGCCGTATTCTGCCTGTTTAAGTATCTCTGCATTTGAATTCGCATGCATATTCCAGTCTCTTTGGCATTTTAGTGTATATAAGGCGTTTGATAACTTGGGACTCAAAGCATAGAAGGCAACATAGACAGGCCGCGATGAGTTTATTCAGAAATATGGAAATGAATTTGTGCAATGTGTAACCACATTCAGAAAGACCCGTTTTGAAGTCCTAGTTCACTTCACACGCCAATGTTAAATGATGTTGATGACTTGTCCGTATAGCTCAACGAGCCGCGCTCGTTTAAGACAAGAATAGAAGAGACAAATCCGAAGCGGGACCTCGCAACGCATTAACGAACTTTGGTCTGCTACACAGGGCAGGATGACTGTGGTTTTTATTCATTCTTCCATGCTCTGTTAGATCAATGTTGGGCTGGTCCCAAATTTCCACTTCAGAAGATACGTTACACGAACACTTAAGAGAAGATAATACAAACAACACACATTTACACGAATAAAAGGCAGACGGCGCAGAGCATCGTTTGGTTAATTGGCGACTATGACGACAGGAGGAGTATCCCGCCTTAAAGTTGAAATGAAACAGTTTTACCAAGTGAGAACACAACAATGACACACTCAAAACCACAACTGTCCCTGAAGCAGAATTTAAACTTGCGGTCCCCTGTTTAACAGCTCCCCTCCTTCTCCCAAAGCGGATTTTCCTCCTTCCTTCCCTGAGTCCCTGCACCCCTCCTCGGCTGTTTTCCTCTCCTGTCCCTTCCCTCTCCGGCCCCACTTCATCCCCCTTTCTCTCCCCTCCCCCTCGCCTCTTTTTTCCCCCTTTTTCCCTTTTCCCTTATAGCCCCCTCCCCCCCCCCCCCCCCCCTTTGCAGATCCTACCAGGCTTTTATTCGTTATCAGTGTGAAGCGTTAGTGTTGTGTTTCGGTGACGTTATACATTGTCATCTAGTGACGTTGTTTTCAATGTGTGCTCGACCTGTTTTCGTCCGTGACAGTTCCATGCTACGCCGTCCATCAAGTGGCTGTTTTCATCGTTCTACGACTTTTATGCTCCGGCCGTACTTTGCCTGGTGCCTTTTAATGTAGTGTGTGTTTTTTGTGTAACATACTTTTTTTTTATATTTTTATCACCGATTTACAGTCACCGCTTTGTATGCTTTCTTTTCTTCTGCTCCGCCTTTTTTGCTTCTATATTCCGTCATGTTTTCTTCTTTATATTGTTTTACATGTCTTCCTATTTATGTCTCTTGGCTGAAGTGCAGCGCTTATGCTACTGCCAGCCCACAAATTACAATAAAGAAAAAAAAATTAACAGCCAGCGACTCTTACTCGAAACAATTACGGCTGGTAAGTGAAAAAGACATTAACTGTTCGTAATTATAAAATTTATTTCACTCGGTGTTGCATCTGTAGTTGTAGGCAGCGCATTCCTGCTGGATATTTGTAGTACAAGTACAAAGACTTAGAGTTGCAAGAGGAAAATTTATTCACTTTTACAATGTTTAGATGTAGTCAAAGCTGTTCTGTTGGATTTACATTAGTTAGTCTTAGGACATATTGTCCTCGGTTCTGAGTGGCCGCTTCTAGTATCCGATGGTAGTGGCCCTGGCGCCCCAGGTTCGTCGTACCATCGGCGTATCTTTCCCCTGTCTTCTGCCGGCTCTCTGCACGTGCCGCCTCATATAGAGGTCCGGAAGTAAACTAACTGCTGCGTTGTGGGCGCGGTCATTCGCAGCGACCTCTGTCTTCATATCTGATGCCGCCGAACAGTCTCTCGGCGAGTGATGGAGAATACCGATCTAGAGTGACGCCCGCAGGCAGCCGGTCTGCAGTTATTTTACTCGGCTCCCTATATAGCGGCGCTCATTAAACGTTATTTGCAGTACGAAAGGACACTGACCGTCCAGCAGTCCATTTTCACACAAATACACCGCGCAAAATAATTACAGGGATAAATTTTTAAACCCCGTCATTTTCCCCTGTTGCGATATAGGAGTGTGAAATTTGTCTCCAAGGTGCCTACAACCTTCCTCCGTAACTTCATACTCAAAGAGGGTGGCGCCACGAGACATCAACCCTGGGTTCGGCGACCCTTCAGTCAGCAATGTGCGAAAACGGAGCCAAAGCCCAGAAGTTCCTATGAGGAGTAAGTGGGTTACTGACGTCACATTGGCACCAATTTCACTACAGTTTCGCCCAGCGCCAAGTGGACGTGTCACACGATGGTAAGGTCATTACGCCCCCCATCCTTTCACAGCATCTCACCCTTTCTCACGACACCTCTGCAATGAAGGTCACAACCACGATGCCCAGGGTTTAAATTTCGCGACTTTCTTGACGGTGGTTGGGGAAACTACTTCAGACACACCACCTCCCAGAATCGACCCGAAAAGTCCTCAGGAAAGCGACAACAGCTGTGGTGCCACCGCCAGACGCCACACTTGCTAGGTGGTAGCCTTTAAATCGGCCGCGGTCCGTTAGTACACCTCAGACCCGCGTGTAGCCACTATCAGTGATTGCAGACCGAGCGCCGCCACACGGCAGTCTAGTCTAGAGAGACTCCCTAGCACTTGCTCCAGTTGTACAGCCGACTTCACTAGCGATGGTTCACTGTCTACATACGCTCTCATTTGCAGAGACGACAGTTTAGCATAGCCTTCAGCTACGTCATTTGTTACAACGTAGCAAGGCGCCATATTCAGTTACTATAAGAAATACCTTCAAGAATGTATTCTGAATAGATAATACTGTAAATCCTGTACCGTCAAGAGCGGCGTTCATCACTAATGGATTAAAGTTAAGTATCAAATTAATTTCGTCCGCTTTCTGAATTCTCAGTCCTTGTCATGTTCCAGACCTCACGTCAGTATAGTGCTTCCCTCCACACGCCAGCCTGCGTGAGCTAAAACGCGTGGATTTCGGCCTCCATTCGTAACACGCTCTTCTGCTAACACAAGAACAGCCCCAGTGAAACTACCTAATCCCTCAGTCCGTTTACCCCTACAGCACCCTAGAACTGAGTGGCGGTGGCGATATAGTGCAGCTCTAACGCCTGTTTGCAGTCATGAGGGGTGTGGAAGAGGTTTCCTGACAGCTGTGGTGTCACCGCCAGACGCCACACTTGCGAGGTGGTAGCCTCGTGTAGCCACTATCAGTGATTGCAGACCGAGCGCCGCCACACGGCAGTCTATAACTCGCAAAATATCGAAAGAAATGATGTTTTACACTGCTAGAAATATCGATTTCTCAAATTTCCAACGACATATAACATGTCATGCTGTCTATTAACAGAGAAGAGGAAATACTAAGCAGAAGTTAGAGCTGCCCAGTTCGTCTCACAACGACAGTGTAAAAACGTTCTTGAAATCCGAGACCATCCGCGAACCGGTTGCACAAGCCCCTGAGTTAATGGGCATACCGGGTTCGACTGACTAGCCAATATAATAGCTTATTAAGTAGTCAAGATTTCCAGTGGACTCCTACTAGATGAGTGAAATCTCGTGGAAATTTTGACATTCACCACGTCTTGACGCAGCTATAGGCCAAGAAATATTTATAGGCTGTTAATAATTACTAGTCACTCGAAACTGGTATAGCTATTATACAGTTTATGTGAACATCGAATGAAATAAACTTTATAAGTTACAGTAATGTGAACACTGACGTTCTCTGCGAACAAAGCGAACGAAGATTAAGGCGTCCTTTCTAAGTCTCTGCTGTCAGAGCTTCGTCACTGATGATAGATTATGTCACTGATCAGTAACGTCCATGCTTCAAGACGATGGATTTACAGCGACCGTCGGCAGCGTAGCACGAAATGTGGAAGCAGTTCAATAAGGATCGAACTTCACAGAATTGGCAGATCAAAAAGTTTAATATAGGTACCCATATACAAATTAATACAAGATATCTGTCTTGGTACTGCGATTATTCACACTACAATGTCCGGTTCTCTTCTAATGATTATCGTCTTAAACGAGAAACCTAGAAAAAAGTGAGGTCAGTACAAACAAGTTAAAATATGGGATTCAACTTTACTAGGGGTTTTGTTCAGTAGTTTCTTCCGGTGAAGTAGAGGGGCACTTCGTGTGCTTACGTTACATTTCATATTATCTCGTATTTTTAACGTTCCGGTTCGAATCGTTCGCTGTTATTAGCTGGTTCACGTATCTGAATGAGAAATGTGATCCGTGTTTTCTAAAGGCACAGCATTTCACGTGAGGGAAATTAGTATTTCTGTAGTACGAAGTACCCTGCTACAGACTTCGTAAGGGATTTCGTACTTAAGTGTAGAAATACTTAATTTCGCTTCTTAAATTAATTTACTACGGACGTATGTTCACATAAATCGTCTTGTATCTTTTGACTGTATGGAACACCTCTATCGGTTTACCTCATCTGTTCTCGGAATATATCAGCGACGGGGAAGTAGTATTGCGGGTCAGCCGCCAGATGGCACAGCAGGCGCAGGCGGCATGCGTCGGTCTCGACCTGCAACACGAACGAGGATAGTCACTTAATATCTCCGCTGACGAAGTAATTTCTGGAACATCGCATTTATTTTTATATGTGTTACATGCGCCCAGTGTCAATAAGAACGAAAAGCGCGGCAGCCATTAGGACAGATTCTCTGTTCTGAATACACAAATTTCAGAACGTTTGACATGGACTATCAGCAAACCTCGTAAAAAAATTGTTGAATGTTTTTCGCATTTCATTCCGACTTGTAATACTTCTGTCACTTACTCCGTGTCTCAATGTACCGTCAAAACAGCATACACAGGAAATCACACTAAAATATTATAATTAAAAGTAATAAAAATGAAACTAATTAAAAATGACAGAATAATATTGACCGATAAAGTTACTAGTGTCTTACAACTTAAAGCCACTCATTTTTCTATTCTTGTGGTTACTTTCAAGTTTTGATGGTTTTTATCTTCTAATAATTATTCATCTCAGATGAGCTATCTCAAACAAAATGTTCTCCATGCCAACCAACGTGGAGTCCGAAACAGACGGTCATGTTCAACCGACCTTGCGCTTCTCTTGCAGACAGCCTGAAATCTATGGATCGAGCTAAGAGATAGATGGAGTATTACTTTACTTCCGAAAAGCATTTAACTCACTATTAATCGAGTCTTATTAATGGAGTTATGGTTTTTCATCAGTCTCCTGATTGGTATCATGCGGCCGGCCACGACTTCCTTTTCTGTGCTAAACTTCATCTCCAAGTACATTTTCACCCATCTCGTCGATTTTGTGTTGGATACTTTCCGATTTCTATTTTTCTCTACTGATTTTCCATGTGCCAGTAATTTACACGGTATGGAACTAGATGTCGGCATCACATAAACGTCAATGATTTTGGTCAGTTAAAATAACAGTTTCAGGAGAATCATAAAATGGTCTCTGAATAGTTTCCTGATCAATCATAAAAATAAAGATATCTATTTTGTTTCTCGAAATGAATCTTTTTCTCTTTAGTTTATTGTTTCAAAATGGAAGGTGTTTACCAGACAAATACACTGATTTTTGTAGATCTGACCAGATTTCACGAATTGCAACTGAAATTTTAATTTTTCAATTATTTGTTGTTCTTGCAACGCCACGACGTTGTGGCGATTGAAACAGCATCCTAGATATAATTTGTAAATTCTGAATAGCGCAATACCCATCATGTGTGGAAAAGCAGCAAAATGTCAAGAATCAGATGGCAATAGAACTGAAGGAACACATCAGTCTATACCTACATTTCGTCCAAACTTTCCTACATCCTTGGTATTTTGGGAAGTTGTCGGGGGATTTAGCCAAGACAGCTCCTTCGGACAAAAGCGACGTACGTTCACCTCTTCAGTGGCGAAGTTCACTGGAATTCCAATAAATACGATGACAGTCATTAAATTTACTACCAGTACTTTCTAGTACTCTTTTAACTATCCGTTTCGGGTTATGATTACCATCTCTAGTTCTTTTAATTTCACCACACATAATTTCGTCATGATACTCCGCATATGATGCGTATCCGAAAAGCATCGGCAAATCACGGGTGGATTCATCAGTCCATTGAAAGCACTTACTCATTCCTTTGGTATTCATAATTTCTGAAAAGATAAATTTTGGTTAGATAATTAAGAGATCTGAAGACAGCAAATATGCGATGAACCCTGCAACGAAAATGTCGTAAACAACTAAAATTAGCATAAAATGAACCCGTACTAACAGAGAGTTTTGTTGCTTTATAATAACTGAAGTTATTATTATTATTATTAAAAGAATAAAAAATTAAATGAATAAAAGAAAGAAATTTAAAAAAATATTATTTACTCAATTTTTCTTCCTGTTTTCTTTTCCTTTCTTCTGCCCATGTTGTTGTCGATTTCTTATTTCTTCGACTTCAAAGACTTCTAAATTTTGTAACTTAATCTTAAAAAAGCTTTATTTTAGTTACCTCCGAATCTTTGATATTGTTTTCTTCTAGTTCCTTTCTTGTTTCTCGAATCCATGCTGTTGTGGATCACTTTTTTCCAGAAATATTGGAATATTGGCATCGTGTACCTGTTCTCATTCATTCGGTAGAGATGTCCAAAGAAGATTTATTTTCTTCATACTTTCGTAGATCTCGTTACTTCTCAATTTCCGAACATTTTTAATTTTATTGTACTCATATTTTTTTCTAATAATCCATCTTTCAATTATCTTTATTCTTTCCAACTTATAGTTCAACGTTAAGCATTCACATGCACATTTTGGTCTTACCATTGTGGTATAGTTTTTTAGTTTTCTGTTTCTAGCTACATGCTTTTTGTTGTTGTTGTTTTTGGTTAGACCGTAAGCTCTTTCCATCATATCATCATTGTTATTATTATTATTATTATTATTATTATTATTATTATTATTATTATTATTGTTATTACTTACATTAATAGTTAAATTTTTAATTGTTGTCACTTTACTAAGATGCGGAGGTTTTAAAATGGTAAATAGATTGCCAGTAAATACGTTTTTGACTGATTTGTTAATCCATTCTCGATTCTCTTGATAATGTTTCCCTTTTGAACACCAGACCTTTAGTTCTCACTAAGGACTTCAAAAGAGTACTCAAGCAAAGTGAAAAAGTGGCAGAAAGAACAGGTGATGTAATAAGGCTGTTGGAAAATAACTGGTCTAGAGACAATAGAAAACGCCCTAGACCAAAAGGAATTAGTTTAGAATTTGATGACATTTATTACTGATTGTTGGAGACTTACTGTCTGCAAGTTGCGCAGTGTTGAAGAGAACAGAAAAGTCTTGATAGTTTAATGTGAATGTACACACAATTTACGGAAAGAATTTTAAGTGCTATTAGCACAACAATATATTTTTTTGCGTTATCATTTTACACAGTTTTTTTTGTTTCTGGGCAATGTTGCTACAATTTTGTAACACACGATTCCTTTCCGATGAAGGGCGTTCGTACCCTAGGACAGCAACGAAAAGACAGTAGAGTTTATCTCCCGATGACTTGTAGATAATTAACTCGACTGATTATGATTGGGGAAGTAAGGCTCTGTGGTCTCCGAGCCAACGGCAGAGGTGATTCATTGCACCCACGGAACACCTGAATGAGGATGGACTGAGGAAGATCTTGAGGCTAATCCTCCCAAATAATGGTCCAGTTTTTGTACAAAATACCTCAGGTTTGTAGTTTAGTCACGCCGACGTAAATTTCTTGTCGTTCTCGAAAGCTTCTTCAACTGAGGGTGTGTATGATTCCTTAGAGAGCAAACTGTTTCCACTTACATAGCTTTGCTAATCTACCAGCTGTGACAGTTTCACTTTACGCAGGACGAAAATTCCTGTAGTATGTTAATGCTAGCCACTGACTATGGCGCTAATTAGGTGAGTATTATAATTTGTAATACAGGTAATTTTGTATCACAAATTTCCAAGATTATCTGTAAAATGCCCAAGTGTTGTCGTTACAGCACCTGATTGTGTACTAAGCAAAGGATACAACAGTATTCATTTTCAGCAATCGCCTTGAGAAACAGTTTCTGAATACACACGATGGTGACGAAGTCATGAGGTAGCGACATGAACATATGTAGATGGCAGCAGTGTCGCGTACACATGGCATAAAAGCGCATTACCTCTCCCCGTGGATATCATAGTAGGCTACTGTCTTCACCTAATGACCGAGAGTAGTGGCGTCTGCGTGGAGGTGTAATTGCTAAAAGACAAGCAACACTGCGTGAAATACCCGCAGACTTCAATATGGGACGCTCGATGAAGGACAGCTAGGACAGTGTCGCGAAATTTTGTATTAGTGAGCTATGGCAGCAGGCAACGGACGCGAGTGGCTTTACTAACAGCACGGCATCGCCTGCAGCGCTTCTCCTAGGCTCGTGGACATATCAGTTTGACGCTTGACGAATGGAAAACCGTAACCTCGTTAGATGAGTCCCGATTCCAGTTGGTGAGAGCTGATGGTAAAGTTCGAGTGTGGCGCAGACCCCACGAAACCCTGGACCCAGGTTGTCAACAATGCACTATGCAAGCTGGTTGTGGCTCCATAATAGTGTGGGCTGTATGTGCATAGAATGGACCTGGTCCTCGGTTTTGTTCGGCTACTTGGAGACCATATGCAGTTATCCATGAATGTCACGTTCCCAAAGAACGGCGAAACTTCTATGGGTGACAATGCGCCTTGCGACCCGCTCACAGTTGTTTGTGATCGGTTTGAAGAACATTCTGGAAAACTGGATCGAATGGTTTGGCCGCTCAGATCATCTGACATGAATCTCAGCGAACATTTATTGGACATAATCACGCACCGTCACCGGCGGGAGTGGCCGAGCGGTTCTACGCGCTACAGTCTGGAACCGCGAGACCGCTACGGTCGCAGGTTCGAATCCTGCCACGGGAGTGGATGTGTGTGTTGTCCTTAGGTTAGTTATGTTTAAGTAGTTCTAACTTCTAGGGAACTGATGACCTCAGAAGTTAAGTCCCATAGTGTTCAGAGCCATTTGAACCATTTGAAGCCGCACCGTCAACACTTTCGCTTCGCTGTAGAGGCAGCAAGGCTCAGTATTTCTGCAGGGGACGTTCAACGGCTTGTTGAGCCCGTGGCACGTCAAGCCGCTGCACTACACCGGCCAAAAGGAGGTCCGATGCGACATTAGAAGGTACCCCGTGATACCTCAGTGTATAACAAAATGGAAGTGAAATCTGGTTTCGCTGGATAGAGCGGATCAGGTTATGGTTGTGGAGGGGGCCGTAATCAGTTACTGTTAGTTGCGCAAAACACACAAATTTTTATTTTCCTAAAAACCAGTTAATTACACATTGCCTTAACACGATCAAATTAAAACAATACGACTGAAGGCCTACTTAGGAAAAGGTGGAATACATCCTGGGCTGAAGGCCAAAAACAACACAAAAAACAAGAACGGCTGAAGGCCTGAACACAAGTTCTACAAATTACTGTAAAGCATACACGTGGCTGAAGGCATTACTAAAACAAAACAAAAAAACAAAAAGAAACACGTTTCACGTAAATACTCGGCTGAAGGCCACACACAACACATTGAACAACTCAGGGCTTAGGGCCCGCATAACAAGAATTTCAGATAAAGCCAATTTAAAAAAATTAGTTTTAAACAAATCAATTTTCTAAATTCTAATTTAAGACGGCTGAAGGCCTTACCTTAGAAATATTTCATGTAAAAGCTCGGCTGAAATCCACACACTGGACATTGAACAACTCCCTGGATAATAAGAATTTCAGATAGAACACACTTTCAAAATTTTACGAGTTATTAAACAAATCAATCTTCGACTTTAATTTAAGTCTGCTGAAGGCCTTATTTTAAAATTAAAACAAACTAAATTAACAAGCGGCTGAACGCCTCGCACAGTACATTAGAGTGAAATGAATATCACAATCTAAAACTCTAAGTAGGCTGTTTAGGTTTTCTTATTGATAATGCCCCGTTGTGCTTTGTATGAAAATCACTGGCTGTGCTGTGTGCAGTCTGTGGCTGGTTTGCATTGTTGTTGGCTATTGTAGTGTTGGACAGCGGGATGTTAACAGCGCGTAGCGTTGCGCAGCTGGAGGTGAGCCGCCAGCAGTGGTAGATGTGGGGAGAGAGATGGCGGAATTTTGAGAGCAGGCGATCTGGACGTGTCTCATTAAGAAAGAGTAAATTTGTAAGACTGGATGTCATGAACTGATATATATAATGTGACTTTTGAACAATATTAAGCTGGCCATAATGGCGCTCGCTGTATTGCAGTAGTTCGAGTAACGAAGATTTTTGTGAGGTAAGTGATTTGTGAAACGTAAAGGTTAATGATAGTCAGGGCAACACTTTGTAGCGATTTTTTGAAAGTCAGATTGCGTTGCGCTAAAAATATTGTGTGTCAGTTTAAGCACAGTCATGTATAATTGTTCAAAGGGGACGTTTCATAAAACCAACAGAACAGTGGTGCTCAGATGTTTTGCAAGGATCGGCCGTTGGAGGCAGCTCTAACGTGAGGTGAGACTGGCAGCAAAGAGTAAGGTTAAATAATCGGACGGCAACCCGACCCATCGACGGCTGAAGGACCGACCAATAATCTAATCAGTTCCCTTCAGCCCGATCAACGGCACAACAACGGAAAATATCAGCCGACGACGAAGACACCAGCAGCACTTGGTCTTCAAAATTGGCGTCTAAAAACAGCCAAGGCACAATAACCACTGCTGTTGTTGTTGTGTTCTTCAGTCCTGAAACTGGTTTTATGCAGCTCTCCATGCTACTATATCCTGTGCAAGCTCCTTCGTCTCTGAGTAACTACTGCAACCTACATCCTTCTGCATCTGCTTAGTGTACTAATCTCTTGGTCTTCCTCTACGATTTTTACCCTCCACACTGCCCTCCAATACTAAATTGGTGATCCCTTGATTCCTCAGAACATGTCCTACCAACCCATCCCTTCTTCATGTTAAGTTGTGCCACAAACTCCTCTTCTCCTCAGTTCTATTCAATACCTCCTCATTAGTTATGTGATCTACCCATCTAATCTTCAGCATTCTTCTGTAGCACCACATTTCGAAACCTTCTATTCTCTTCTTGTCCAAACTATTTATCGCCCACGTTTCACTTCCATACATGGCTACACTCCATACAAATACTTTCAGGAACGACTTCCTGACACTTAAATCAATACTGGATGTTAACAAATTTATCTTCTTCAGAAACCCTTTTCTTGCCATTGCCAGTCTACGTTTTATATCCTCTCTACTTCGACTATCACCAGTTATTTTGCTCCCCAAATAGCAAAACTCCTTTATTACTTTAAGTGTCTCATTCCCTAATCTAGTTCCCTCAGCATCACCACTCTTAAGAAAAAAAATGAACAAATCACTAAAACGCTGTCGAACCACACGCTGTGACGGACAGCATCAACACGGCGAGGAAAACGACGCTAACGACCCGGGCAGGCAACTGGGGCGTTAACGGCCACAAAACTGAAAATACCGCTGGTGCTCTTCACTGATAAATCACAAACAATGTAACACTTAAAGACCACACAGGAAGACGGCTGCAAAATTTCGCCTACTCCAACATAACATACGTGCTGCTAGCCGGAACGGCCCAGGAAGCAACAACCGGCAATGAACTAAGAGATGTCGCAGCAGTTGAGGTTTGATAACAGGTTAACCGATCACTCAAGTTCAGTGTCCAGGTTCGGTGGGCCACCAGCTTCGCAGCTCCCGCAGCTAACGCCTCACAATCCGACCGCGCGTGCACGCTGCTATCGGTCCTGGCCTGACCTGGAGCCGCGGAGACTACCTCGCTGCTCTGTCCCAACCCACTGACTGCCACACGCATCACCACACAGAAATATAGCGGTCACACCAAATATGGTACAGCAGTACTAGTATTGATAAGCGCTGCTGCAGCCACTGACGGAGGCACGTCAGCATCTCGTTATGGTAGCAACTCAGGGAGAAATAAGACGCCACTCGATTGCGACTAAATGCCAAAGAAAAGACGGCATCAACGCGAGCTGGCCACGGCGCAGGAAGCTTGACTTTGAGAAGTAATTACTGAAACAAACACATAAGTCTGCCACATGGCGAATGCTAAGCTGCATAGATACACTCCTGGAAATTGAAATAAGAACACCGTGAATTCATTGTCCCAGCAAGGGGAAACTTTATTGACACATTTCTGGGGTCAGAGACATCACATGATCACACTGACAGAACCACAGGCACATCGACACAGGTAACAGAGCATGCACAATGTAGGCACTAGTACAGTGTATATCCACGTTTCGCAGCAATGCAGGCTGCTATTCTCCCATGGAGACGATCGTAGAGATGCTGGATGTAGTCCTGTGGAACGGCTTGCCATGCCATTTCCACCTGGCGCCTCAGTTGGACCAGCGTTCGTGCTGGACGTGCAGACCGCGTGAGACGACGCTTCATCCAGTCCTAAACATGCTCAATGGGGGACAGATCCGGAGATCTTGCTGGCCAGGGTAGTTGACTTACACCTTCTAGAGCACGTTGGGTGGCACGGGATACATGCGGACGTGCATTGTCCTGTTGGAACAGCAAGTTCCCTTGCCGGTCTAGGAATGGTAGAACGATGGGTTCGATGACGGTTTGGATGTACCGTGCACTATTCAGTGTCCCCTCGACAATCACCAGAGGTATACGGCCAGTGTAGTAGATCGCTCCCCACACCATGATGCCGGGTGTTGGCCCTGTGTGCCTCGGTCGTATGCAGTCCTGATTGTGGCGCTCACCTGCACGGCGCCAAACACGCATACGACCATCATTGGCGCCAAGGCAGAAGCGACTCTCTTCGCTGAAGACAATACGTCTCCATTCGTCCCTCCATTCACGCCTGTCGCGACACCACTGGAGGCGGGCTGCATGATGTTGGGGCGTGAGCGGAAGACGGCCTAACGGTGTGCGGGACCGTAGCCCAGCTTCATGGAGACGGTTGCGAGTGGTCCTCGCCGATACCCCAGGAGCAACAGTGTCCCTAATTTGCTGGGAAGTGGCGGTGCGGTCCCCTACGGCACTGCGTAGGATCCTACGGTCTTGGCGTGCATCCGTGCGTCGCTGCGGTCCGGTCCCAGGTCGACAGGCACGTGCACCTTCCGCCGACCACTGGCGACAACATCGATGTACTGTGGAGACCTCACGCCCCACGTGTTGAGCAATTCGGCGGTACGTCCACCCGGCCTCCCGCATGCCCACTATATGCCCTCGCTCGAAGTCCGTCAACTGCACATACGGTTCATGTACACGCTGTCGCGGCATGCTACCAGTGTTAAAGACTGCGATGGAGCTCCGTATGCCACTGCAAACTGGCTGACACTGACGGCGGCGGTGCACAAATGCTGCGCAGCTAGCTCCATTCGACGGCCAACACCGCGGTTCCTGGTGAGTCCGCTGTGTCGTGCGTGTGATCATTGCTTGTACAGCCCTCTCGCAGTGTCCGGAGCAAGTATGGTGGGTCTGACACACCGGTGTCAATGTGTTCTTTTTTCCATTTCCAGGAGTGTACATCAATGAAGCTGAATGAATGTGTTATGCATATAAATGCGAAATAAGGTGCTGCAGGTTACAGAACAAAAGTTATGGAAACATTGTACTTACCGGAATTATTTTGTTCGGGGCAGAAACAGTGTTCAAAATGCAGTGCATACAAATTTGCGGCCAATGGGGATGTATATATATTATCACAGGACTGTAATTCTTGGGTAAGGCCTCAAATAAAAAGCAAAGTGAAAAAGTGGCAGAAAGAACAGGTGATGTAATAAGGCTGTTGGAAAATAACTGGTCAAGAGACAATAGGAAACGGGCTAGAGCAAAACGAGTTAATTTAGAATTTGATGACATTTATTACTGACTGTTGGGGTCTTACTGTCTGCCAGTTGCGCAGTGTTGAAGAGATCAGAAAAGTCTTGATAGTTTAATGTGAACGCACACACAATTTACGGAAATGATTTTAAGTGCTATTAGCACAACAATATATTCTTTTGCGTTATCATTTTTCCCAGTTCTTTTCGTTTCTGGGCAATGTTGCGGCAATTTTGTAACGCACGATTCCGTTCCGATGAAGGGCGTTCATACCTGAGGAGAGCAAAGAAAAGGCAGTAGAGTTTATCTCTCGTTGACTTGTAGAAAATTAACTCGGTTGAGTATGATTGGGGAAGGCTCTGTGGTCTCCGAGCCATCGGCAGAGGTAATGCATTGGACCCACGGAACACCTCAATGAGGATGGACTGAGGAAGATCTTGAGGCCAATCCTCCCAAATAATTGTCCAGTTTTTGTACGAAATACCTCAGGTTTGAGTTCAGTCAAGCCGACGTAAATTTCTTGTAGTTTTTTAAGCTCTTCAACTGAGTGTGTGTATCATTCCTTAGAGAGCAAACTGTTTTCACTTACTTAGCTCCGGCCGGAATGGGCGTGCGGTTCTAGGCGCTGCAGTCTGGAACCGAGCGGCCGCTACGATCGCAGGCTCGAATCCTGCCTCGGGCATGGATGTGTGTGGTGTCCTTAGGTTAGTTAGGTTTAATTAGTTCTAAGTTTTAGGCGACTGATGACCACAGAAGTTAAGTCGCATAGTGCTCAGAGCCATTTGTACCATTTTGAACTTACATAGCCTTGGTAGTCTACCAGCTGTGACAGTTTTAGTTTATCCAGGACAAAAATTCCTGTAGATGGGCAAAAACCCAAAACGGGTTTGGCACAAATAAAGATGTATAGAAATGTCTGGTTGCTGTATTACCTCAAGTAATTACATCCATAAACACAGAGCTCAACAATTATTAACAAAGAAAGGCTTCTTCCTCTAACTTAACATCGTCTGAAAATACGTCTGACAAACTTGGAACGCGATACAGCACAGTTGAAGGCTTATAGATACCCTCTCTATACGTTTGAAGGTCGTGTCTGATTCGCTTACGTAACGAAGTTCGTATAAATAGCAATGAAATAAATGGTGCCATGCCTACAAAGAAACAACCGGGCTAAGAAATATTTCTAAGCTACTCGCAATGTAAACGCGTTAATGACAACACTCTCGGGTATTTAAATCAGCCATTAAGTTCGTTAGCATATAGAATTAACGCCGTGTTGGTGACACCGATGACCTCCGAAGGGGGCTCCAAAAACCAGTCCCGCCAACGAGTGAGTCCAAATTTACGCTGCTTCTGCCGCGGCAGACGGAGAACTTCGATAGGGGACACGGATCGGCACTACGTGCCGGGCGCGCGGGCAAGTTGTGCCAACGGACTAACCAGCCAGCCAAGCCGGTGACGCTCCGCAGAGCGGCAAAGTGCGCCGGCTGGCCCTGGCTACGCAGCTGGCTGTGCGCGTCCTATGTGGCTCGCACCGACCGGGCCGTGGGAACACTGCTGCCAACTGCCGCTGCCGGCTTGCGTGGGAGGCGGGCGTCCACCACCGCGCCCTGCACGCTCTCACTTCACACTGATCGCCGGCGTCGCCTACACCAACCTCCGTGCAAGCTGGCGACGTTTCCGAACTAGGAGTACATGTAGAGCCGCGCGGGGTTAGCCGAGCGGCCTTAGGTGCTGCAATCATGGGCTGTGCGGCTCGTCCCGGCGGAGGTTCGAGTCCTCCCTCGAGCGTGGGTGTGTGTATTTATCCTTAGGATAATTTAGGTTAAGTAGTGTGTAAGCTTAGGGACTGATGACCTTTTCAGTTACGTCCCATAAGATTTCACACACATTTGAACTTCCTTTTTTTTTTTTTTTTTTGTTAGTACATGTAGAAGAGTATGAAAGGATACTGTTTCTTTTCTTTCTTCATCTGAGTAAAATTTGCAGTTTCATTTAACAAATTAACTCTTCAGGAGCTAAATTTAAAAAATGGTTCAAATGGCTCTGAGCACTACGGGACTTAACATCTGAGGTCATCAGTCCCCTAGAACTTAGAACTACTTAATCCTAACTAAAGTAAGTACATCACACGCATCCATCCCTTAGGCAGGATTCGAACCTGTGACCGTAGCGGTCGCGCGGGTGGCTAAATTAACTAGCGTTTCTGCTGTTATTGTAAAAATTGGTTCCCTACTTTTGGAATGGATACACAGGTCAGGCCACATTTCTAAATTTCGATTGTTGTTTACAGTTTCATAACTATTTTAAGTGGGACGCAGGTGTCCCGCTGCCCTCGCAGAGGAATAAATGGTTCCCGCAAAAAATTCCTCCTGGAATCCAAACGGTGATTCACGAGGAAAGTTACATAATTTGTTAGGTGATTTAACATGTGAAAATAAACCGAAAAAGTCCTATGAATATGTGTACGATTTTCTAACGTTATGGAACAGAAGAGGTTGAAGACTACACACATCCATGAATGATTATGAAGATAAGCGTGAATATTACTTACCGAAGTGCTATGTAAGCGCTGAGGTGGACAAATTGATGGTGGGACAGATGTCTGAGGTGTACAAAAGGTCCCCCACCCATCTCAGTGCACTACAAGGTGTGATGTGCTGCTGGTTCAACATCATCTCGGTGGACCATAATGCGGGCAACAGTATCGATGATGCGAACAAAATTTCTTCATGTGTATCCATCCTCCTAGCGTACACATCCCCCTTTAACCAGCCCTTTTAAAGAAGTCTAATGGGTCTAGGTCGGGTGATCTGGCAGGCCAATGAATGGATCTGCCATGGCCAACCCACCGTTGAGAAATGTGCTATTCAGATGCTGGGATACTTGTCTGGTACAGCGATTCTGTGGTCCATCATTTTAGAGGTATGTTTGCTGTTGTTGGTCTAATGTCCAATCTCCCAAAGGTGCTGATAGGTATTTTATAACGAAATGTGCAGATGCTACTAACGTCAAACAATTTCGCAGCAACACAGGCCCTATCAACAGGTTATCAACCATACCATACCAGAGGTTCACTGAGAACATAACTTGGAATCTTGCTTCCCTAGCGTCATGTGGGTTCTCCATCGCCCATGTACGAGAATTGCGGGTGTTCATGATACTACTTCATGTAAATGTAGCCTCATTTCTAAATACAGTGTTCTGCACCAAATCTCTGCGTACACCCAACCACTCACAAGATTTGTGTCCGTTTACTGAGTGACCCGAATGCAGACTTTACACGGGCTGCACATGGAATGGATACAAGCCATCAGAATGTAATGTATCACACACTCGCATTTTTAGAATATCAAGCTGATGGCTAAGCCTTGTGTACTGGAGGTGGGATCCACTGAACCATTGCAATAATTGCTTCCTTCTCCTAAACTGATTGGATTGCCTTTTTTTCTGTCATTGAATTTAGATTCCCCCCGAAGGGGGCGGGCTGGCAGCAGCTTAGTACGCCGCTTTTAAGCCTACAGACTTTGTTTGAATAAGATGAAGAGAATAAATAATAAAAAAGCGATAAAATCGGAGGCTTAAATAGTAACAGGGATAAACAGTTGTGGAACTTAGAACATAGAACAAAGGAGTGATGATGATGATAAAATACATACAAAGCAGACAGGTAAAATAATATACAGACAATTAAAGAAACACGGCTACAGTCTGGTTTCTGTTCGCAAGACATATAAATTTGAAACCCAGCGACAGCATGATTTCTGTTCGGAACACTTTGGAAAGACACACAACACTAAACACTCACATAAACATAGCACTAAAAGTTGGCACAAATATGACTTACCACAGCCGAGAGCAGGTGGGGCGGAAACTGGACAGATGATGGGAGAATACAAAAGGGGGGAAGGAGAGGAAAAGCGAAGAGGGGAGGGGGGAAAGGAGCCAATGGAGGATGAGGACCCATAAGAGGGGTGAGGGGTGGGGTGCTGAGCAGACGCGACAGGGAGTAGGGAAAGCAGAGGAGGGGAATACAAAAGGACTCGGGGGGGAGGGAGGTAGGGAGAGGTTAGAATGGGAGAAAACACAGGATGGAAGGGGGGAAGAGGGAGCCCAGGGAAAGGACAGAGGAAAGGAAGGGGATGAGGACCAGAGTTAATAGGAGGGGTAAATGGGGGGTGAGAGGGCATCATCTGGGAGGGGGAGTTGATGAAAGCCACCTTGGGAAAGGAGATGAAAGGTGTAGAGATGGAGGGCAGGGGGGACACAACAGTGAAGGCGTGGCAGGGAGTGAGGATGGGAGAAGAGAGGAGCAACCAGGGGGTGAGGGGAATCAAGGCAGCAGGAGGTGTTGAGTATGCGGATATGTTCGAGGAATAGGAGCAGATGGGGGAAAGGAATTAGGTCATAGAGGATCCACGTGGGGGACAGGAGGCGTATACAGAAGGCGAGGTTTGGTGTGTGATGCTCAAGGATCTGGAGGGACTTATAGAATTTGGGTTGGGGGGCAGATATCGTGGTGGGACTGGCATAACAGAGGATGGGATGGATTAAGGATTTGTAGGTGTAGAGGATAGAAGTGGGGTGCAACCCCCATGTCCGGCCAGAGAGGAGTATGTGGAGTAAGAGGTGGTTGTGGGCTTTGTATTGGATGGAGCAGAGATGAGGGATCCAGGTGAGGTGACGGTCAATGGTGAGGCCAAGGTATGAGAGGGTTGGCGTGAGGCGGACAGGACGGGCGCAGACGGTAAGGGAGAAATCCAGGAGCCAGAAGGAGCGAATGGCATGACCTACGATGATTCTCTTGGTCTTGGAAGGATTGATTTTCTGGAGCCACTGCTTACACCATGCGGCAAAAAGGTCAAGGTGATTCTGGAGAAGGCGTTGGGACTGTTGGAGGGTAGGAGCGAGGGCGAGGAAAGCGGTGTCATCAGCATATTGCAAGAGGTGTACTGGAAGGGGGGGGGGGGGTTGGGGCATATCTGCCGTGTACAGGACGTACAGGAGAGGGGAGAGGACAGAGCCCTGGGGCACACCTGCAGAGGGATAGAAGACGTGGGAAATGGCATTATGGAAGGTAACATAGGAGGGGCGGCAGGAGAGGAAGGAGGCCATCAGATGGATGTAGTTGACAGGAAGAGCGTGGGTTTGGAGTTTAAACAGGAGATCAGGATGCAAGACACGGTCGTAGGCATTTTCGAGGTCCTGGGAGACAAAAATGGTGGAGCGACGGGATTTAAGCTGGAGGGAGAGGAGATGAGTGAGGCAGAGGAGTTGGTCATTGGCAGAGAAGGAAGGTCGAAACCCACATTGGGTGTCAGGGAGGAGGTAATTTTGGTGGAGGTGGTGATGGATGCGCCGGATAAGGATGGATTCCAAGAGCTTGCTGAACACCGATGTGAGACACACAGGACGATAGAAAGAGGCATCAGATGAAGGCCTGTTGGCTTTGGAGAACATCAGGATATGGGAGGTTTTCCACAGGTTGGGGTAGAAGCCAGTGGCAAGGATGACATTGTAGAAGGTGGCAAGGACTAAAAGGAACGAGGGAGGGCAGTGTTTGAGGTGGCGATAGGTAATGCAGTTCTGGCCGGGACCAGTGTTGCGTTTAGTGCGGTATGTGAGGCTGATGTCCTGTGTAGTGATGGGAGTGTTAAGTTCAGATAGTGGTGTGTGGCCCAAGTACTGGAAGCTAGGAGCAAGGGGAGGAACAGAGGTATTCGTACGGTCCATGACGTCAGGGCAGAGGGAATAATCAAAGTGGGGATCATCTGTGATGGAAAAAACATCGGAGAGGTGAGAGGCAAAGTGGTCGGCCTTACTGAGGTTGTCAGGAAAGGGACGATCATTAAGGAGGAGAGGGTACTGGGGGGTGAAGCGGTTCCCAGTAAGACGGTGGAAAGCAGACCAATACTTGGAAGAGTTTATGGGGAGCGTGGTGTTGTATACATGTCTGGCGCCATTCTCGGCGTTTCTTCGCAGTAAGCAAGTTGCGGATGTGTAGTTGTAATTGCTGGTGGCGGGTAAGTGTGCCCCGATCACGAGTGCGGAGAAAAGAGAAGTAGAGGCGGCGGGATTCTCGAAGGAGAAGGGCGGCCTGTGGAGGCGGTGAGGGTGGATGGCTTTGGTGAGCATATGGGTGGTGACGGCGTCACTGGATTGCCTCACGTTCTGATGTTAAGCCTCTGGTATTCTGTTTCAGCCGCATAGGTACTACTATTACAGTACCCATACACAAACAATATGTCTGCATATTCTGCAAGGATGGACTTACACAACATGTTGTTGGTATTAACAGCATAAGGACTTGTTCAATTAAACAACAGTCAAGCACGACACGCTCTCGGCCTCACGACTGTTCACTGATCCAAGCCACAATTGCACATTCAGCACGATTGCAGCTGTTGGCTCCGTGCGAAGTCACAGTGCTGCCATCTGTCGAAGAACCCCCATACTTCTTGTAGGATAGGTCAATCATCGGTCTCACCATTAGTTTATCCACCACGGTTCCTGCATACCATTTCGGGAAGTAATACACTTGTCTTCATATTCATTCATAGATGTGTGTAATCTTCAACTTGCGTCAGTTGCTTAATGATCGAAAATCGGACACATGTTCATCGGACTTTTTCCGTTTATTTTCACGTGTGGAATCACTTCGCAACGTATGTGACATTCCTCCTGAATCATCTTGTATACATTCCATTTAAAATAAATTCTTTGCTAGGCGTTAGAATCTGCGTACTGGAGGAAGTAAGTGCCATTATTATGACACACAAAATTGTTTATTCACAGTTTAACATTTTCATGAAATTTCTCAAAACTTGGCTGAATACTTAACCGTACAGTTCACTAGCTACATGTGAAATTAGCTTTTATCTGTTGCTTCCATTTGCTGCATTGTGTGCATCACCTCCTTGTGATCCTTGGTGGGAAATAAATTTTTCCAACTGCATATAAGCGCACATTATCACCAGTACAAAAGGTTATCAATGTGCAGTAAAATGGCCAGATAAAAAGTCAGATACAGTTCTGTTAACCACTCATCCCCCGGAAGATATCAAATTCGTCACAAGAGAAAACAGAAATGGTATAATCTCAGATATATCCTGCCCTTTATCCATAGTAGAGTACACAGTTGTAATGGAAGCTGCTATTGGCAGTAGGTCAATCAGATGGTGGTATAGACTTTTTTATTTACTTTTGGACGCTTCAAAAGAAAACAGTTTCACCACCAGGAACTGTAATAACGGAGAAAAATGAGCGAATATTTCCTTTCACATTGCTCTTACAAGTCAGCTTCCAACTGGGAGAAATATAAAGAAGGAGAAGGCAGTCGTTCATCATCATCATCATTTAAGACTGATTATGCCTTTCAGCGTTCAGTCTGGAGCATAGCCCCCTTATAAAATTCCTCCACGATCCCCTGTTCAGTGCTAACATTGGTGCGTCTGATGTTAAACCTATTACTTCAAAATCATTCTTAACCGAATCCAGGTACCTTCTCCTTGGTCTGCCCCGACTCCTACTACCATATACTGCTGAACCCATGAGTCTCTTGGCTAACCATGCTTCTCCCATGCGTCTAACATGACCCCACCATCTAAGCCTGTTCGCCCTGACTGCTACATCTATAGAGTTCATTCCCAGGTTTTCTTTGATTTCCTCATTGTGGACACCCTCCTGCCATTCTTCCCATCTACTAGTACCTGCAATCATCCTAGCTACTTTCGTATCCGTAACCTCAACCTTGTTGATAAGGTAACCTGAATCCACCCAGCTTTCACTCCCATACAACAAAGTTGGTCGAAAGATTGAACGGTGCACGGATAACTTAGTCTTGGTACTGACTTCCTTTTTGCAGAAGAGAGTAGATCGTAGCTAAGAGCTCACTGCATTAGCTTTGCTACACCTCACTTCCAGTTCTTTCACTATTTTGCCATCCTTTGAGAATATGCATCCTAAGTACTTGAAACCGTCCACCTGTTCCAACTTTGTACCTCCTACTTGGCACTCAATCCGTTTATATTTCTTTCCCACTGACATTACTTTCGTTTTGGAGATGCTATTCTTCATACCATAGTCCTTACATTTCTGATCTAGCTCTGAAATATTACTCTGCAAACTTTCAATCGAATCTGCCATCACAAATAAGTCATCCGCATATGCAAGACTGCTTATTTTGTGTTCACATATCTTAATCTCACCCAGAAAGTCTATTGTTTTCAACATATGATCCATAAATAGTATGAACAACAGTGGAGATAGGTTGTAGCCTTGTCTTATCCCTGAAACTACTCTGAACCATGAACTCAATTTACCGTCAACTCTAACTGCTGCCTGACAATCCATGTAAAGACCTTTAATTGCTTGCAAAAGTTTGCCTCCTATTCCATAATCTCGTAGAACAGACAATAACTTCGTCCTAGGAACCCGGTCATATGCCTTTCCTAGATCTATAAAGCATAGATACAATTCCCTGTTCCACTCATAACACTTCTCCATTATTTGCCGTAAGCTAAAGATCTGGTCCTGACAACCTCTAAGAGGCCTAAACCCACACTGATTTTCATCCAATTGGTCCTCAACAAATACTCGCACTTTCCTTTCAACAATACCTGAGAAGATTTTACCCACAACGCTGATTAAAGAGATACCTCTGTAGTTGTTACAATCTTTTCTGTTTCCATGTTTAAAGATTGGTGTGATTACTGCTTTTGTCCAGTCTGTGTAGCCATTTAAGACCTGACATTCCACTGTATTTGATGAGTTCCGACTTAATTTCATCCACCCCAGCTGCTTTATTGCACTTCAATCTATTGACCATTTTCTCCACTTCCTCAAATGTGATCCTATTTCCGTCATCATTCCTATCCCATTCTACCTCGAAATCTGAAACATTACTGATCGTATTTTCACCTACATTGAGCAACTCTTCAAAATATTCCCTCCATCTGCCCAAGGGATCCACAGGATTCACCAGCAGTTTTCCTGACCTGTCCAAAATACTTGTCATTTCCTTCTTACCTCCCTTTCGAAGACTGCTAATTACACCCCAGAATGGTTTTCCAGCAGCTTGACCCATAGTCTCTGTTTCCAAAGTCTTCCCAAGATTTCTTCTTGGATGCTGCAATTATCTGTTTTGCTTTGTTTCTTTCTTCAACATAACTTTCTCTGTCTGAGTTCTAGTATGTAGCCATTTTTTGATACTCCTTCTGTTTCCTTTTACAGGCTTCCTTGACTGTGTCATTCCACCATGCTGTTTGCTTCATCCTACTTTTACACACTACTGTTCCAGGACATTCTTTAGCCACTTCTAGTACTGTGTCCCTGTACCTTGTCCATTCCTTTTCCAATGACTGTAAGTGACTACATCCTACTAACTGGTACCTTCCTGAGATCGCTGTCATGTACTTGTGCCTGATTTCCTTATCCTGAAGTTTCTCCACTCTTATCCTCCTACATATGGACCTGACCTCCTGCACTTTCGGTCTCACAATCCCAATTTCACTGCAGATTAAATAATGATCAGTGTCATCAAAGAATACCCTGAATACACGTGTGTCCCTCACAGCCTTCCTTAATTCCTGATCTGTTATTATGTAGTCAATGACAGATCTGGTTCCCCTGCCTTCCCAAGTATACTGGTGAATGTTCTTATGTTTAAAAAATGAGTTTTGATTACTAAGCCCATACTGGCACAGAAATCCAAGAGTTATTTCCTGTTCCTGTTGGCCTCCATATCCTCTCCAAATTTACCCATAACTTTTTCATACCCTTCCGTTTGATTTCCAATCCTGGCGTTAAAATCAACCGTGAGCAGAACACTGTCCTTGTCCTTTACTCTAACAACTACATCACTGAGTGACTCATAAAAGCTATCCATCTTATCTTGATCTGCCCCTTCACAATGCGAATATACTGACACAATTCTAATTTTCTTGCTAGACACTGTCAAATCTATCCACATCAGTCGTTCGTTTACATACCTTATTGCAACTACGCTGGGTTCCATTTCTATCCTGAAGTAAAGCCCTACACCCAATTGTGCTATTCCTGCTTTGACTCCTGACAGGTAGACCTTGTATTCTCCCACTTCCTCTTCTTTCTCACCCCTTACCCGAATGTCACTAACAGCTAAAACGTCCAGCCAAGCAGTCACTCATAAAAAAATTCTGGAAAGATTATACTACCGAATAAAACAAATAAACGTAAAAATTTAGACACAAATGTGAACAAAAGAAATAAAAAGAAATTCTCTACACATACTGCCTACAAGGCAAAATCATTAACTGAATTTAAAAATGTTTTATGAGTAAATATGTGCACAAATCTGCATATTTCACGCAAAAAATATAAAAAATGACAACAGATACCTTTACTGAACGTATTTATTGCGGATAGTAAAAAACTCATAAAACCGCCAAGCACGGGGCACACAATGCACAACTGATATAATTAAGCGATTTCTCGCGCATTGTGTGCCAAACAAGGAGACTATGGTCTCCGGACAGTTGATACATTCAACACTATATCGCAGCACCATCAGATGTGGAACGCTACTATCCCTGTGAACTCAGGGAAATAAAGATGTATGTGGGACATATACGTCCCACTGGTCACGGAAACGCTAATCTTATCGTTTGTAATGACCCTTTATAAACCTGCAATGGTTGCACTGAATTAATACGCTAAACTGCCCAACTCTGAGGTTAATCTCACTATAACTCGTAGCTCGCAACAGCAGTAAGCAGAAAGGAATCTCATGGCAGTTTGCGGACTATCTCCTCCACTAAAAACGTATCATCAGAGGGCTGCACACAGAAGAACCTTGCAACGTTGAACAGGAAGCACAACCAAGCCAGTCTCTCTCTCATCCAGTTCTCCTTTGTCCCATTCGAAGAATGTGTGTTACAAACACGAGACCGCGCTGACCTCCTATTGATCTTTCGATCTTCGTACTGACCAAAGACTGTCTGCATGTCACACATCGATTACTAGGCACCGAATATGTTATCAGTGTGGTCCATTTTTATAGAAAGCAAATAATACTAAAAAGTGAAACTTGAGATTTGTCACAAGCAAGTTTCAGCGGTACCAGTAGTCAGTCAAGGTAATACATTCTCATCTAGTTATGGCATTTTTTATTATTTGTATTGGTAAGACGAAAATTACGGCAGTCCTTATCGTAAAAAGAAAATAACACTTCAAACTGTTTCGAAGTTAGCTCACTATTTGTTCAGAAAGGATTATTGTACTTTTCTGACATCTGGTACATTAGTCCAGATTTGGTTTCCAAAGTAACGAGTAATTCACAAACAAATGAGTAACAACACTTATATTGTTGTTAGAATGTGCTAAAACAAAAACGAGTCCGTAGACTTTATGAAAAGTGAAAAGATGATCGAATACGTAACGCCGTACAGAAACAAGCAGATCTTGATGTAGGACGAGTGAGACACGTTATGATGGCTGGTTCCATGACGATATATTTCAAGAAGTAAATTCTGGAAATCGCCATTGCGCAAAGGCCATGTGTTACCACAGATTACAAAATTATAGTAGCTATGGATAATTGTGATTCCCTATTACGAGAGTACCAGATGACAAGGATTAGACTGGACAAATATCATCAGAAGATTTTTCACCGTATGTTGAACGTCGCATACTTCCATACATACGTTCAGCGTGAAAAATTTTGCAGCTATAAAAAAAAAATAAAAAAAATAAAAAAAGGAAAATTGGACTTCATGATTAGTCTCTAAGACAGGTAGCTGTATGCTATCCACAGCAAAGGTCATCAAATGGACGCCCAACTGAAGCACCAAATGAGTTTCGTCTTACAGGGACGCATTTTGCATACTTTTTGTGAAGCACAGTGACGAAAGGACTGAGAAGAAAGTGTAAAAGTGCGCTAAAAACGGTCTTCCAAGCTCAAAACGACCTGTAATTATGTCAAATAGTATTTCATTGTCTTCTTTAATTTCTTCTATTCAAGCATAAACCACATTAGTTTTTATACATAAAATAAAATCAACAAAAATATATTTCAATTAGAGAGCAAGGTGCGTGCTCAGGGAAATTTCAGCAGAGACAGAGGAGCGGATGAAAAATTCCCACGTAAGTGGTTAATAAGCTTGTTCTTCATCTCTCCGTACCCCCCTATCTCCCTCCCTCACTCTCTCTGTGCCTCCGTCCCTCTCTCTCTCTCCCTCTCTCTCTCTCACTCACACACACACACACACACACACACACACACAATCACACTTTATTCCTCAGATATATCGTATTCAGGTAGTACCAGGTAGTATATTTCATAAGAACGCGGGATAATTTTTAAGACGGAAGTAAACCTATAGCAAGGCTTTTGTTCGACCTTTACGGCACATGACAGAGACACAGGCGGGTGAACTCTTATGGTGGTGTTCTGTCCGGTACAGTACCAATGAAGTCTGTCCATTATCTATTTCTGTGCGTTGTTCGCTTATCGAAGAGGGTTAGCCTCTGTTATGTTTTCTATTATCTGTGAAATATAGATCGATGATATTCCCTGGGAGTACACGTGGTGCAAATCAAGCAATATTCACGTCCCCTGTTGGTGATTGACTCGGGATCATCGGAAGAAAACTGTTTTGTGTTTTACAGTATTTCGCGACAGGTGGAGTCAAAGATTCACCGTCCACTGTCAGTAGTGAACAGTCCGCCACCAGCAATACTGGGTGAATCTTGGGCACTGTCAGTCACCAGTGTTGGCCAAAAGTCAGAAAAACCATAAACCATTCTGAGAGGGAAACATCACTAACTTGACGTAGTATTTTCCCGTGACCTCATATTTTGCAGAGAAAAATCAAACTTGCAAGAGATCTGCCACGGTAACTAATTCCACGTGAAAATTGGGATCGTAATTCTAATTGTACGCGGTTATATAATTCACAAAGAATGCCTTTTAAACAATATCATCCACTGGTTGTCACTCGCTCCGGCGCATCGTAGACGCCTAAAACTCGAGTGCCAAGCGTTTTTTAGAAAACACGATGATACACTACGCGTCGAGTGCGAAGCGCTTTTTATAGAACACGATGATACACGACGCGAAATGTATTAATTAAAGTGAGTACACAATATGGAAAAAATTGGAAATTTGTGGGAAGTTCCTAGAGGATCAAACTGGTGTGGTCATAGGTCCCTAGGCTTACACACTACTTAATCTAAGACTGACTTACGGTAAGAACAACATACACACCCATGCCCGAGAGAGGACTCGAACTTGCGACGGGGTGAGCCGCGCATACCGTGGCAAGGCGCCCAAGACTACGTGGCTATCCCGCGCGGTTACACAATATGTCTACCTCACAAAGATATCCGTTCAATATTATTTGAAGTATATTCACTTATTTATGATATTCTGTAGTTATGTATACACACCTCAAAATCAAAATGAATGAACCTAAGCAGCTATAATATTATCATGAAGTGAGGTTAATGATTTTCGATTTACAATTTAATCATGCCAATTACTTCGAAAATTAGTGAATCACTTGCAAATGTGCTTCACTTGCAAATGTGCTTCACTGCAATAATTCCAGCTTTAAAATCCAAAGAAAATAACGCAGAGCAACGATGTTAATAATTAAATAGCACTACACTACTTCTTTAATGACACACTAGCTCGTTTCTTCCATTTACCAGAGTCGAAACAGTAACTCACAACCCTCTCAGTTGCTCCGTTATGTAGGACTTTGTTACGAGGCATTAGGCGAATAGAGTAGCGCGGAGTGGGTAATAAGCAACTGGAGTGCTTGAAACATCAAAAGCTGTGTGATTCTTGAGTTTCTCCCGACGTATTTGATAATCAAAATATCCACGGGCGTACTGCCGGTCTACAGTGTCCAACGGGCACAATATTTCGGCGATCAAACATGTCGCCATCATCAGGTGAACTGACGGACTCAGCTCCTATGAACGTGCCGGCACGGAGATCCGTACGCTATGGCTGCTCAGGGGGAACTGGGTTCGGTCGCGGCGGCTGTCGTTTTAAATACCCTCCGCCCGCGGCGCACTCCCTCCGCCGTCCGCGCCCCGCGCCACGGTATCGCGGTGGAACAGATTGCGACGGCGTCTGAGATGACGTCGGTGTGATGGCTCTGTCCGCCGTGGTCGTCACAACAATACGTTTGCTCGATTTACTCTTGAAGATTTACTCCGAAGGTTCACAAAGAGGGGGTACCATTACGCCCCATTGTCAGCAACATCAGAGCACCTACATATTTGTTGGCCAAATACCTGGCGGAAGTCCTTATGTGGGTAAATGCCCTCATCACATCCGTAATTCCGTGGATTTTGGTAAACGCCTTGATAGCTTCAGGTTGGATGAGTCAGATACAATGGTGAGTTTTGACGTCGTTTCCTTGTTTACGAGGGTACCCCTGCAAGAGTCACTAGAATTGATTAGTCAGAAGTTTGACGAGAAGACCACTGAACTTTTTAGCCATGTCGTGACTTCCACGTATTTTCTTTTTAATGGAGAATACTACGAACAAACGGAGGGAGACACCATGGGTAGCCCACTCTCACCGGTGGTAGCGAATTTGTACATGGAGAACTTCGAGGAGGAAGCCCTGTCGTCATCCGAATGGAAACCTACTTGCTTTTTCCGCTATGTGCACGACACGTTCGTCATCCGGCCACATGGTGTGGATAAACTCCTTGACTTCCTTACACATCTAAACTCCATATACCCCAACATCAAATTCACTATGGAGACTGAAACGGAGGGTAAATTACCTTTCCTTGACATCTTGGTCAAAAGAAAGGCTGACGGCACCATAAGTCATGGGGTGTATCGGAAGACAACAAACACTGATCTCTATTTGCACGCAGACAACTGCTACCACCCTTCACAGAGGAATGGGGTACTTAAAATTCTAGTACGTAGGGCGCGCACTACCTCTGACGCAGAGAGTCTACCCCAGGAATTGGAACATCTGAGAACTGTATTTCGAAAAAATAGGTACTCAGAGTAACATATTCAACGTGCGCTCTCAATCCAACCACTACAGCACAACCTGCGGAGATGGATGAAATCACGAGGGAGGAGGTAGGCACTGCCTTTATTCCATATACAGGCGCACTCTCGGGGAAAATCGCCCGCATTTTGAAGAAACACCGGGTCGGAACAGTGTTTTGTCCTCCGAATAAAACTCGTGCACTGGTGCGGAGCGCCAAAGATGACCTCGGTTTGAGGAAGGCCGGCGTGTACCAGATTCCGTGTCAATGTGGCAAGTCGTATATTGGTCAGACGATGCGTACCGTCGAGGATCGATGCCGTGGATACCAGAGGCACACTCGACTGATGTATCCGAGTAAGTCGGCGGTCGCTGAACATTGCTTGTCGGAAAATCACGCTATGGCGTATGAACGCACGAAGATTCCGGTGCAGACGTCGAGATACTGGAACAGCGTTGTTAGAGAGACCATCGAAATACGCACCAACGACGATCTCATAAACCGTGACTGTGGCTATAATCTTAGCAAGGCTTGGGAGCCAGCGATTGGGTTAATCGAGAGTAAATCGAGCAAACGTATAGTTGTGACGACCACCGCGGACAGAGCCATCACACCGACGTCATCTCAGACGCCGTCGCAATCTGTTCCACCACGCGACCGTGGCGTGGGGCGCGGACGGCGGAGGGAGTGCGCCGCGGGCGGAGGGTATTTAAATCGGCCGCCGCCTCGACCGAACTCAGTTCCCCCTGAGCAGCCATAGCGTACGGACTGCGTACCGGCACGTTCACAGGAGCTCAGTCCGTCAATTTACCTGATGATGGCGACATGTATGATGGCCGAAATATTGTGCCCGTTTGACACTGTAGACCGGCAGTACACCCGTGGATATTTTGACTATCAAAACTGTACTTTCAAAAAGTCACAACTGCGTAATATTAGAGTTACGGAGCAAGTACTTGCGCGAGATTGATTTTTGCGGTCGATATCCTGCACGCGTGCTTTTTTCTTCTGTAAAATAGAAGGTTACGTTGGTGATGTTTCTTTGTGAAACTAGCGAGAACAAGTAACACGTCACGAATTGAGTGCGAAAGACTTAACACTTTTAGACAACAAACATTCATTTCTTTTTGTCATATATACATGTGTGAAATTGTTAAATAACGTTTGTGTTGCGTATTTAGTTTCTGCTTCGTCTTTTTCCAAGGAGCTAGCCTTTGTTAGCATCGATCTACCATCATAGGTTTCATTGTGTTATAGATAGAGAAATCGTGTCTGGTATCCTGAATCCAAGAATGTAACCTACACAGGCTTCACGTTCTTTTGCTACAAATTTACGCTGACTGTACTTTGTTCACGCTGCTGACCAAGTGCTTGGTCTGGGCTAAGAATAGGCTCCAACTCGGTTCTAGCATTTTGTACCTGCTTCAGTGTTTTTCAGCAGCTCCACCCCTGTCTGATCGCTGTTGTGAGCACGTGACCCGATTGTGTCTTTTATGGATCAGAATGCCTTAAAAATTATTATGTGTTTTGTGCACTTGAAAGTGCTCTTTAGAAATATTGTCTCCATTCTACATTCATGTACTTAATCCGGATTGTAAAGTGAATTTCAATTACTCATATCTTTTCTGGTGGTGCACTTTTGCCAAAAGTGAGTACAAAAAGAAACGTTGCTGGCAAGCATTCTTCTTGCTTGAGTTAACACGAGGCGTGACTCGTAATTGACAATTAGCTACGAAATGTTACTAGTGGTGGTGATCGTCTTGCAATTCCACCATAGTGTATTCAGATTCCCTGAACTTGATTGGTTAGGATCAGTAATGTTGATATTACTTTTTCTTTGTGTTTTGGCGATTTAAAATGAATGCGGGACCAAACAATCTCTTTACGGTGGTACTACTTCCAGTAATTCAGTATCTTAATGCAAAAGGGTATACCGTGACTGTAGACGAAATCTCCAGTCGGTACATAAGTTTATACCGAGCCATTATTCAGATTTGTGAAAGCTAAAAACCCGACCTGTTTTGTCGAGTTTCGTATTACTGAGAGCATAAACATCTGTGAAGTACTTTACTGAAATGTCAATTGAGAACCAAAGATATGGATAGCTGATATTTGTCTTGCTTCACGATCACGCTCGCGATCTATGAGGGGCGTTCAGAAAGTAAGACAACACATTTTTATTCCGACAGCAGGTTGATTTCATTCAGGATTCCAATACACCATATTATTGCCTACTCTTTTGGCTACGAAACCATCTTTTTCAACATAATCTCTGTTCAATTCGATGGCGTCAATTCACCTTACTCGGAGAGCCTATATGCCTGCGTGGTATCACTCCACTGGTCGATGTCGATCGTAGCCAAGGTCTTGCTATTGTCAGCAACCTCCCCATCATCCAAAAATTACTGCCCGCGGTGTGAATCCTTCAATGGGTCAAACAGATGGAAGTCGGAAGTTGTGAGAACAAGGCAGTAGGTTGGATAAGAAAGACCAGTCCAACGAAGTTTCGCGGTCTCCTCTCGGGTGTGCAGACTTGCGTGAGGCCTCGTGTTGTCATGGAGGAGGAGTATTTGATTGTAGACCGTGGATCAGCACGAGTAAGAGTGTCCGCACGTTCCAACACTGCAGGAGTCACAGCTGTGTGTGGCCGGCCTACACGGGGGAGATCGGACATGTCTACGATGATGACGGACGCCACGCTCAAGCAACCACAATACCTTTGTTCAACGCCAGGTCTTCGTGGACGTTCTGCAAGCGCCTAGGAATATCTGCGATGCTCTTGGTAATTTTTCATCTTTCTTTGCTGTAATCTGTCGTGGACGGCACTTCTCTTTACGGTTTATCGAGAGGATATTGTGTCAGGTTAGGTCATTAGAAACGGAGCACAAGCTCTGGTTAGGAAAGGATGGGAAAGGAAATCGGCCGTGCCCTTTCAAAGGAACCATCCCGGCATTTGCCTGAAACGATTTAGGGAAATCACGGAAAACCTAAATCAGGGTGGCTGGAGACGGGATTGAACCGTCGTCCTCCCGAATGCGAGTCCAGTGTGCTAACCACTGCGCCACCTCGCTCGGTATATTGTGTCATGGACTACAGTATCTGAACTGCCACGAAAGAATATCGTCGGCTTTGTGAGCGATGTGGATGGAAGGCAGAAAACGGAGGAAGATTTGTGAAACATCTAAGATCAAGATTTTTTTGTTTCTCTCGAGGTAACAGTGTATAGCCAACGGGAAATTGTGTTGCAATCAACAGTCATGGAAATTGCTTTTCGTGATGGTTAAAGGACATGCAACACTGGAAGAGCTTGCCGTATAAATAAACCGACGACCCCAGAGTTATCTCTACCGCCCTATGACAACCAAGATACAGGCAGAGAGAGTTGTGGATTATAATAAAGTTAAATCCGAACTCGAAAAGAAATAATTAGAGTTCCACACATACTCGATAGATTCCAAACAAGCTCTGAGAGTAACGTAAAGCAGCTACCCATCGATGCTAAGCAGGAGGACGTAAAGAAAGAGTTAACAGTGGAAGGGTTCGTGGTGTTCTCAGAACCGGCCTCGACAGGAGTGGAAGATCACGTCTGCCAGAAGGAGCCGAGGTTCTTAGCGGTGTCAGACAGGAACGAGGAGACACAAGGGGTATTTAAACTGTGATAGCTACTGAGCTTCCGGATAACAGTAGGGCGGTACAACAAGCCTAAATGTCCTGGCCAATGCCACAGATGTCAGAACTATAGTAACAACTGTAACTTACAGTCTAGATGCTTTAGTTGTGCGGGCCCCACTTCACCAAGCTATACTCCAGGAAATTGAAATAAGAACACCGTGAATTCATTGTCCCAGGAAGGGGAAACTTTATTGACACATTCCTGGGATCAGATACATCACATGATCACACTGACAGAACCACAGGCACATAGACACAGGCAACAGAGCATGCACAATGTCGGCACTAGTACAGTGTATATCCACCTTTCGCAGCAATGCAGGCTGCTATTCTCCCATGGAGACGATCGTAGAGATGCTGGATGTAGTCCTGTGGAACGGCTTGCCATGCCATTTCCACCTGGCGCCTCAGTTGGACCAGCGTTCATGCTGGACGTGCAGACCGCGTGAGACGACGCTTCATCCAGTCCCAAACATGCTCAATGGGGGACAGATCCGGAGATCTTGCTGGCCAGGGTAGTTGACTTACACCTTCTAGAGCACGTTGGGTGGCACGGGATACATGCGGACGTATATTGTCCTGTTGGAACAGCAAGTTCCCTTGCCGGTCTAGGAATGGTAGAACGATGGGTTCGATGACGGTTTGGATGTACCGTGCACTATTCAGTGTCCCTTCGACGATCACCAGAGGTGTACGGCCAGTGTAGGAGATCGCTCCCCACACCATGATGCCGGGTGTTGGCCCTGTGTGCCTCGGTCGTAGGCAGTCCTGATTGTGGCGCTCACCTGCACGGCGCCAAACACGCATACGACCATCATTGGCACCAAGGCAGAAGTGACTCTCATCGCTGAAGACGACACGTCTCCATTCGTCCCTCCATTCACGCCTGTCGCGACACCACTGGAGGCGGGCTGCACGATGTTGGGGCGTGAGCGGAAGACGGCCTAACGGTGTGCGGGACCGTAGCCCAGCTTCATGGAGACGGTTGCGAATGGTCCTCGCCGATACCCCAGGAGCAACAGTGTCCCTACTTTGCTGGGAAGTGGCGGTGCGGTCCCCTACGGCACTGCGTAGGATCCTACGGTCTTGGCGTGCATCCGTGCGTCGCTGCGGTCCGGTCCCAGGTCGACGGACACGTGCACCTTCCGCCGACCACTGGCGACAACATCGATGTACTGTGGAGACCTCACGCCCCACGTGTTGAGCAATTCGGCGGTACGTGCACCCGGCCTCCCGCATGCCCACTATACGCCCTCGCTCAAAGTCCGTCAACTGCACATACGGTTCACGTCCACGCTGTCGCGGCATGCTACCAGTGTTAAAGACTGCGATGGAGCTCCGTATGCCACGGCAAACTGGCTGACACGGATGGCGGCGGTGCACAAATGCTGCGCAGCTAGCGCCATTCGACGGCCAACACCGCGGTTCCTGGTGTGTCCGCTGTGCCGTGCGTGTGATCATTGCTTGTACAGCCCTCTCGCAGTGTCCGGAGCAAGTATGGTGGGTCTGACACACCGGTGTCAATGTGTTATTTTTTCCATTTCCAGGAGTGTATGTAAACAGCAAAGAGAGGCAACCCTATCTGTGCCAACTGTAAACGCTCTCACCCAGCTAACTACCGCGGCTGTGAAGGGCGGCAGCGGAAAACTGGCCCTGCAATAACAGTGTTCAAACTCGCCAATAGTCGAATTGTAAACTGCGACCATAAAAATCCCCGGTTATGCGTGCAAACAGGGCAGCTAGGCACGTACCCACAGCCCCCTCTGCAACCGCGGTGCTCCCTGCGATTGTGCAGCACCAACACCTGCTCCACCCGCGCAACTATTTTCAGCACCACTAGTTCCGGAGGAGAAAACTATAACAACTAATGTAAGTGCAGTCCGAGCACGGGAGCCACCTCAGGCGGGGCCAAGCGTCGAAAACGTTCTCGGAAAATAAAGGGTTCAAATGGCTCTGAGCACTATGGGACTCAAAATTTGAGGTCATCAGTCCCTTAGAACTACTTAAACCTAGCTAACCTAAGGACATCATACACATCCATGCCCGAGGCAGGATTCGAACCCGCGACCGTAGTGGGCGCGCGGTTCCAGACTGCAGCGCCTAGAACCACTCGTCCACAACGTTCGGCGCTCTCGGAAATTCTCTGAAGGAACTCAGAGACACGGGACGCTGTTGGCGGGGTTTAGCCTCGGCGCAGTAATCCAGAAAGTGAGAGAGACCATAGCGGCGGTCCGAGCCGCTAAAGATGGATTCGGGAAGATGCTAATAATGGCAGCAGCAGCTATGATACTCTTCTTTAAGCCACCGTAACAGAAGAAGAGCGTTCAAACTATTAGCGTGGAATGCAGACAGCCGTATCCTCCAAATTCCCCTATTGATCGGCGGGATACATGTCACGTGCATTCAGGAGGCGCATCTGTCGTCGAGCTGTCGATTGAAGGTACGCAACTACTCTGTCCACAAGGTCGACAGACAGACCGCGCAGGTGGTCTTAGCCACGGTCGAGGCGGCAGGTAAAGAGCAAAAAATCGGCAATTAAACAATAAAGACAGCCTCGGCGTACAAACCCCAAAACAAAAATTAAGGCCCAAAGGACCTTCAGAGCTTGATCGGCATCGGCGAAAGCGTTGTAATAGCAGGGGAACTGAACGACAAAAGTGTGGACTGGGAGCGCAACTACAAATGGCAGCATTTGGAGACGGAGGAGTTTTATCGAGAGCAATCCACAAATGGGGTTAACTGATCCCGCGTATCCTACTCACATCCCCTACAACTATGATCTCGCACCAGACATCCTACATGTCTTCTTGTGCCAGCGTCTGCCTTGGAAGGCTGCGCCAAGAGTCCATCACGAGCTGAATTCAAACCACAATCCGTTTTCCCTGGAATGTGCCAATGTCGAAGACGGAATTCCGAGAACGCTAAAATAAGATATCAGACTTACTGGGAATAATATACAGCTCTGGTAGAACAACACCTGGAGGACATACAGCAAATGCGGAACGAAGGATAGGTGGACACAGCAGTAGATGATCTTACAAATAGCCTTTAAACCTTTGCTCAAGAGACAAGTACCGGGATAACCACCGAACCTGGTGCTGGGACATGCCCCCTGATATTTGGGACCTGATAGTCACTAAACGGCGCGTCAGGAAGGATTGGCAGCGCTACCGCGATCCTGACGATCGTCGAGGCGGCTTGAAGCTCAGGTAAAGACTAATAGAGCACAGAGGCCTCTGCTGGGAAGAGATACACAGGAATGCCCAACAAGACATGAACCAAGTATGGACGATCGCAAATACCCATAAGGATATTCCCAGGGTAAACAGGTCAATCCGAGGTCCAAATGGGCTAGCACATGACGATGAGGAAAAGGTAGAAGCACTGGCGACATCGCTAGGGTTACAATTCCGCAATGACACCATCGAAGATGACAAGAGAGACAAGAAGAAATAATAATCGGACGAGTGGCTCAATTTAGGCAAGACAGGCCAGAGACGGAATTTAATCCGGTTTCCGAACGACTTGTGTGCGCCTACATCACACGCTTAGGGAACAATAAATCCCCCGGTCCTGACAAGGTTCGAGACCCATACCTGAAACACAAGCCTCCCAACGCAATCACCTACCTCACTATACAACCAGGGCGTCTACCTAACCTACTTCCCAACTGCCTGGAAAACTGCTCAGTTCATAACCCTACTTAAACTCAATAAGAAACTTATCCTTCCTCAAAGTCGTCGACCCATCTCACTCTTGTGCTTTCTAAGGAAAGTACTAAAGTGCCTTTTCCTCAGATCCCTATCCAGAGTCCTACGAGACAATAACACAATCATCCATGAGCAGTGTGTATTCCCACACGAAAACAGGAACATCCATCAGTCCTTGTGTCTGGTGGAACACATATGCACGGTCAAAGACCAGAAACACACCACAGGAGCAGTCTTTCTTGATATCGAGAAAGCATTCGACAAAGGCTGGAGCGATGGCTTAATCTACGATTTGTACCAGTTAGACATTCCAGGACATATGATCAACATCATTGACTCGTTTCTAGCGGGGAGGCAGTACCATGTCAGGTGCGGCGAACATGTAAGCACCATTACGGACGCAGCTGCAGGAGATCCGCAAGTCTCAGTTCTAGGTCCTACATTATATTCACTGTACACTAACGTGTTAAATTTGGCAGGTAGTGAGATAGCGACGTATGCCGATGACACTCAGGTTTTCAGAACCAGCAACACTCTATACGTTATAGCACGAAAGCTACAGGAGCACCTGAACAAACATGTGAAACGTTGCAACATATAGAAAAGCAGGACAAAAACAGAAAAATCCGTAACAGTTATGTTCACGAGAAAGTCGACACCCCCAATAGACTGATTTCTTTAGCCGACAAGGAAATGGAATTGAGCAACTGAGCTACAGTCTCAGCTTTGTGCTAAATAAACGCATGACCTTCGCGAAGCAGATAGATCCAGGAGCAGAGGCTGCACTGCTTTTATCCAGCTACACCAGCTCCTAAAGTGTGGAGCACTTAATATGGAGCCTAAACTAAGGTTATGCAGGTCGGTTATCCTCCCAACTATTTTAAACGGATCTGAAGTTTGGTCTATTGCAACAGACTGGCATCTACAGAATCTTCAGATACTCCAAAACATAATTCTCCGCGTCATCGCCGATGCAGACCGTTACACGCCAAACACACACATTAAGGACCTCGTAGAACCGTAGATCTAGACTTAAATTAATAGGACGTCAGGAAAACACTATGAGAAGACTTCGACATCGATCCACCATCTAATTCTCCAGATAGGTACACAATACCCGAACGCTTCTGATAAGAGACCAATCTCCACGCTAGCCAGACAATTTAGTGCACAAAAGTTAGAGACAAACGGTCATGCATGCAGGCATCACTTGGATAAACTACAAAAGCTATGCTTGAAAATATCATTCAGCCGTATTAGAGTCAGACAGGCAAAGCGCTGTGGTGTTTCAGTGGAATATAAATGCTGATAGGGAGCAGCCGCAGCAGAACAGTTCAGCGAAATCTGTTGCATGTGGACCTTGGGGCGGATGGACGTCGGACTGTCTGTGACCGGTGTTATGCAGTTCATCTGTGATGAACTTTTAAAAGTTCTGCTAAAGTAGGACATCACTGTTAGATTGCTCCGTATTTTCTAATTTCCATAAATAGCATGCACATTCTGTAAGTAAAGTGCTGCATAAAAATATTTCACCTCAGCTCGAAATATTTGCATGAGTGTGGAAACTGCAGCAGACAGCGATTATTCGACAGCAAACAGGATCCTACCTCGGATGCAGCTGTGGAAATAATGGGCTTGCGCTTTCCTGTTCGCAGCAGTTACGACAATATGCATGCTGCAAACTTTCACCTCGCACGCTACGTTTAGCGTCAAGGTGCTACTGGCTGGAGGCGCTTAAAAAACACAAGCTATCCAGGGAATGCTTCTCGTTAACAGATAACTTGTTAGTAAAGCGTGTGTTGCCGGTGCCTATGAGAACTGTCAAGAGTTCTAATCTCCTTTACCGTTCTTTATATTTTTATGCTGTCACTGCATGACAGCTCCCACAGTTTAGGTATTTTACCATAAATGTAAATCAGCAACACTTATGACTATGGCAGAAGAACGAAAAGACAAAGAAAATTTAGAATAATCGTACTTAGTAGAGCTGACTGCACTACTTATTCTTAACTTGTTTCAGTGCACTACCTACAGTTCACAAATAAATGATATCGAGGAATTCTAAATTAAGTCTTAACCACTGGAATTACTGATAAATGCTGTTGTAGTTCTCACTACTGTATTTCGTTAGAAAACAGTGGTGTTACTGGCTACAAATAGTGAAGTCAAATACAAATTCGTCATTTGTGTCTCCGTATCATTCCTTCGTTGTCTTGAACAGCTGTGGTATAATTAACCATAATTTCCTTTCCAACTCAGAGGATAAATTACAAGAGAATTTTGTAACCAAAGAAAACAGCCCATTTCAATTTACCTTAAAAAATCTCTAAAAACAGTCTTTCTCAATCCGTTCTTTGAAGTCACGTATGTATGATATTTTCTTGATTTTCATTCGTGTTTGATTTTGGTATAAGAAGGCAATGAAATACGTTATTTGATATAATCGTGTATTGTAATCTCCAAGTTATGGAGCAGTCAGTGAAAGAAAACTTTAAGCGATATTTCTTCACCTGACACACAAATAATATTAAATTAAATTATTCAACCTGAGCTAACTGCGAGAAAGAGTTAAGATGCAACATGTCGTTTCCGAGCCTTCTACGAATAGACTTCTGCAACAGGAAATTATTAGATTTTTTTTCAAATTTTTTTAGGAGTTTCAAATATTTTGTCATTGAGAAGGTGACTTTCTGCGATTGAGAACAGAATGCTCTCGAGCTGTATCTTACATCGCTGTTTCCCTTTGTGGCGTCACTAGAGATGTTTCGATTTCTGTAACTCGAAGCCTTAGTGGAGTTTGGAAGTTCTTCAGTGTGCGATAAATGCTATTGTATTCTTTGTTTGCTTACGTACCAGTGTTCCATAACATTTCGAAATCTTTTTAGGCATTATAAAGAGAACAACGGCATGAGAGGTCCTTTTAAAATATAACAAAAGAGTGCAAGAGGCTAGGGCGATCTGTTCTTCAATGTCAAGTAGGCGAGATAGCAGAAATCGAAAATATCAGTAACAGTTCTGCACAGCTTATTTGAAAGAGTAGCACAAATGCTAAAGGAAATTAAAAGGGAATCCTGATATGAAGAACTATACAGTTCTCGGGAAATCCTTGTGGATATATTAGAGGAGAAAACCTGTCAACCATTCTGCTGCCAGCATGGTTTAACTTGCGAAGGAGTCATGAAGATAACGTAAGAGAGATAAGGGTTTGCATAAAGGCTTGAACTCATTTTTCTCTCGCTCAGTATGCGAATGGAATAGGACAGGAATTCGATAATGTTAGTATGAAGTGCCCTCCGCCAAGCACTACAAGGTGGCTTGCAAGGTACGTTAGATGGAATAACTAATAGACTTGTTTATTATCTCTTCAATCATAAAACAGCTTCGACGACAAATATTACCAATTTAGCTGTAAATGTTGTTACTTATGCAACAGATACACTAAATATTCGTCATCTCGTTTCAAGAATTAGATGTTGCTGTTACATATTCTAGACTCTATCATCCATCGATCAGCCTCTTACGAAATCAGCCTAGCTATCTCTTTGCATTAGGTTTAAAATACGTAGTCTTTTCTGGCAATCTGTTTAATCTGTTTCGTGTCATTATGCCAACATGATCCTTCCATTTCATTCTACTCTCTTCTACCTTGTAAATAACGGATTTTTTATCGGATCTCTTGTTTCATTCCTTATTTTATCCTTTCTGTTACATGTTCTTACATATCTCATGTACTTCATCTTTGCTGCCTGTATAAGTGACCTTTTTTATGCTGTTCATGATTCGGAACCATATACAAGAGCAAGTACAGCCATGTGTTTCTTTTCTTGTTTTCTCTCCAAAGTTCTTCACATTGTTCCAGAGATAGCTTGAAAATTATTAACCTTCTTTTCAATGTCTTTGCCATCTGGCCAGGGTGATAATACCTTGAGAGGATCCTTTCCACGGTTACGGTGAAGACTGGAACGGTTGACGAGGTAACGTGGAACCAGGCGCTTAATAAAACAACTCGAAGAGCGGAAGCTGCAACTCTCTCTTCTGGGGTTTAATTAACAAAGATCTCTTTAAGTCCTGGTCGACGACCCCGTCGAAAAAGTACCTGGCAGAAGACCCCCCTCCCCACCTGTGTAGGGATTGAGCTGTCTGCTGATTAACCATTCACAGACCATCGCACTGGTTACCCACTCACAAAAAAAGAAAAAAGACATTGCTCAATGTCTCTAAGGAATTAACTGCATAGTTATCATACACTAAATATTAGCAGAGATAATATACACACGTGTGATAGGCGTACTATATCTGGGTGATAGCGTGAATATGAATTAGGAGCAGTGGTTAATTTGAATGACAACTACAATAACATAATAATACCTGGTAATACTTTATATCTCCATATTAATACCACAGTTATATTCTGTTCAGTAGTGTCTTTTAACCTCAGTTAATAAATTATGTGCTAAAGATCAAATACTGTTTAATAAAAGACCATGAAACTGATCTAAGCGGAATTTGAACAATATTAGGAAAATAAAATGAAAATTAAAACTTGCGAGCATCATGTATCAATGAAAAAATCTATAGCATCTGTGGTATCAGAATTAAAGAAAAGCAATTCCTAATTTTTGTACAAAAAATTAACCGGTTTTGACCTTACGTTAAAGTAATATCACATTAGAGTAGGGTACCCCTTCGTTTGGGAACAGCTAGAAGGTGCCCTGATCAATCTAAAAACTGTATGCAGAGGAACAGAGATCCAAAATGATATGTGGCCGTTACTATGTAACATTTTTTAGGCGATTGCCAAGAACTGTTAAGTATTTCATGAAACTCACGACAGCTTTCTGAATGCCCTTTATTATCGCTATCGGCTTCTGTTAATGAATATCATCACGATAGAAAGGTTCATACAGGGTGTTATCATAAGAGCGTGCAAAACTTTAACAGGACATAGGGGATGCTCCACTGAACGATTTGAGGTAAGGAACCTGATGTCAGAGAAGCCAGCTTAAGGAGATAATAGGAATAAAATCATATTACTGTGTGCTCTCTTGTTTACTTTAGTTACAATTAACTGCAAATGTCATCGGTGACACAATGAACGTACCATTTGTAGTATATCCCACAAAATGTGCTGAAACTGACGGCCATCAACCTCAATTCAAGCAAGACATCGGCGAACAAGATTCTGAATCACCCTGGCAAATATCCCTGGCGTGTTTCGAATCACATCACAGGCAGCTACATTTCTAGCAACTAATACAATCTCCGTATCCACTGCGATCTCATACACAAGTGATATTACATAGCTTCATAGGTAATAATCAAAACGTTTCAGGTCAGGTGACCTCGCAGGCCATGGAATAGGACATCCGATACCAATCTAGCGACCAGGAAATATAGCACTGAGATGGTAGCGGACATCCACATTGAAATGAGGTAATGCTCCGTCACGTTGTATCCACATCATCTCACGAACATCCTGGGGTACGTTCTCCAACAACCCAGGTAGAACTCTTTGTACAAATCTCAAGTACATGTGGCCCTTCAAACGGCGAGGTAGACGATATGGCCCAATGAGATCATCGCCTATAGATATTCACAGCAAAACATACTTGATGCTGTGACTCTACTACAGCGAGAGGGATCAAATGAGGCCTTCTGAGTAAGCAGCACGATTTTGAGGAAATCAATCCATTGTTGGAGCAACCACTGACACCATGCAATCGTTGGTGCACAGTCAGTAACAAGCATCTTATGGAATCGTAGTTGGCAATATGGGTATAATTGATGTTCGTGGAGTATTCACCAAACGCTAGTGATTAATGCGCCCATTTCACGTGTGATACGACGAGTACGTGTTGTGGGATCCGCTGGAACAAGTTCCAGCACCTCCATTTCAAAGTCTGGTGTGCGAATGGTCTTCATGTTTCCAGGTCCCTCGTTTCATCTCTCCAATGAATCAGTCTCCGGATTTTGTTGATCGAGAGAAGTAAACAATCGTCGTAGCGGATGACACCTGGTAGGAAATCATTCCCCTCAAAGCCTTTCAGCAGCAAGAGCATTGCAACCTACTTTCCCCATATACAAGGTGCATGTCAGTGAGTTCTGCCAAACTGTTCAAATGATTCAAATGACTCTGAGCCTAAATCATTTAAGACACATAAGCGCAAGGTTAGTTGACATCACGGCAGCCGATATCCTGTCGAGTGCACGTCTGAGTAGTTCTCCTCCTGTAGTGGACCTAGACTCATCCGCGAGGCACTTTCCTTGTGGACGTGCCTGTCGCCTTGAGCCTCGCCGTAAGACTGGGCGCAAAGCCAGGCCGTCCAACCGCGGCGGCGGCCGGCGGCGCCACACGCTGGAACTCTTCCGGGCGCCGCTACAGGTCGCCTGCCGACCTCGGGACGCGGGGGCGTCAGGGCGAGGGTCAGGGTTCGTGCCCCGGTCGCGGCAAATGTCAACAAGCCGAGTCGGCCCCTACTCCCACGCTAATTACGATGCTGCCGCTATAAATAAGCCGCCAACCACTGGACACTCCTTCCAGGAAGCTGCAGCTGCGGCTGCAGCTGGAACGGTACCTTACAGCTGACCGAGCGTGCGTTTGAACTGCTAGCCTGGTTTCCTAGAGGCTGTTAGGTAACGACTGTGTTACACAAGTTTCCCAGGACAGGACATGGGTATTACCTGCACTTTCTGCCCGCGGAGTCTCTGTTTACTATTACTTGACGAAAGCATTTTACGTCCTTACAGTAAAGCTTCGTTATTTGAAAAATAACCAGTGGAAAATTTAGGAAGAGTACACTCTCAAAGATATGCTATGCTGCATTTGCATCTATACTTCTCAAGGCACATTATGGTGTAGGGCAGAAGATAATTTGTGTAACACTTTCCCCACACTTCTTGTTCCACCCGCGATTGGTGTGCGAAACGATTGTCGATTAAGCCTCCTTGCGACATCGAATCTCTCTCTATCCTTTCCTTCGTGGTCTGTTGGCGAAATACCCTTGGGAGGAAACGAGATATTGGTTGATTCTTCTTGCAATGAAGGCTCTAGGAATTTTAACAACGCCTCTCTTGTAACATCTGCCACTGGAGTTCAGTGATCATTTCCGAGGCGCTCTCGCGCTAACTAAACGAAACTTGGACGAAATTCATTATTCTGCTTAGGGTCTTATCCATTTCATCTACTAATGCTGTCTTGTAGGACTACTCCGAGGATTCTTCCAATGAATGGTTCGAATGGCTCCAAGCACTATGGGGCTTTAACATCTGAGGTCATCAGTCCCCTAGACTTAGAACTACATAAACCTGACTAACCTAAGGACATCACGCACACCCATGCCCGAGGCAGGATTCGAACCTGCGACCGCACCAGCAGAGCGGTTCCGGACTGAAGCGCCTAGAACCTCTCGGTCACAGCGGCCAGCTCTTCCAATGAATCTCAGACTGGCATGTAAGTCTGCTGTGGTTAGTTTGATAATTTCCACTTAAAATTTTTCCTTTCTATGAACGTTGCGTTTAAACTGACGGAAAAAAATCGCAACACCAAGAAAGAGTTGCGCGACATAAATGAAAGCTGGTAGGCGTGTTTCTACATCTGAAAGACGATGTCTATCCAAATGTCGCACCAGTCGAATAAGTGTGACGCTAGTAGTGCCTCTATGGGAACGCAAATCAGGTTTGTTTTAAATATACGCTGTAACGGTCGTGAGCGATAGTTACCTTAGAGGTTGGATATTGTGAGTTGATGTTAGTCAAGAACACCTTTAACACGACAAAGACATCATTCTCAACACCTCGCCCAGTTTGAACGGGCCCGTGTGACAGGGCTATGAGAAACTATAAGTTACTTGTGCGATACGGCAGAAATACTTGATAGGAATGTAGCCACTGTACATTACTTCGCGCAGCGGAGCTGACGAGAAAATACAGTCGCAAGAATACTGGGTTCCGGACGGTCACGTGGCACTGCCGAGAGGAGAGAGCATAGTGTTCGTCGTATGGCTCTGGCACATCGTACTGCATCTGTAGCAGAAGTCTGAGTGAGACAATGAAGTGTCACAGATTGGTTACTTCAAGGACAGCTCCGAACCAGGCGCTGTATAGCGTGCGTTCCACTGACTACAAACCACCGCCATTTCCGACTTCACTGCTGTCGAGCGAGAGCTCATTGGAAATCAGAGTGGACATTGTATTTTTCGATGATAGCTAGTTCAGCTTCGAAGCCAGTGATGGCTGTGTGTTGATTACAAGGAGGCCAGCAGGGGGCCTCCAACCAATCTGTCTGCGTGTTACACACATTGAGTTATGGTGTTGGTGTGCGATTTCGTATGACAACAGGAGTACTCTCGTGGTTGTCCCACACATACTGACTGGAAACTGTACGTCAGTCAGGTGATTCGATTTGTAGTGCTGCCATTCATGGACAGCATTCCTCGAGGTGTTGTCCAATAGGATCAGCCCGCCCAAATACCGCAGTTGTACCAGAACACGCTCTACAGAGTGTCTACATCTTGACTTCGCTTGCTCGATCACAAGATCTGTCTCCAATCGAGTGTATATGGGACGTCATCGACGACAACTCCGCACCACCCACGTACAGCATTAACCGTCCCTCTACTGAGCGACCAAGCGATACAGGCACGGAACCCCCCCCCCCCCCCCCCCCCCAACGCAATTGACACCCACTACTTCTAAAACACTGAATGCAGGTTTGCATGCTTGAATACAACGTTCTGGTAGTTACACCGGTTATTAATGTGCCAGCATTTCACTTTTGCAATGACTTATCTCGCGCTTACAGTAACCTGTGATCTTACAATATTAATCAATTAAATATGTTTGTAGACAAATGTATTTCAGAAATTTCATTACTTTATAGTAATTATTTTTTTCGTGTTGTGATTTTGTTTCCACCAGTGGTTTTATTTATGCTACTTCATGTTACAGGTGATTTGACAACAGTGCACGGCGCTCTGCAGACCTTCCTGCTGTGGACGGAGTACGAAACGTGTACTGATTGGGAAACCACTGACCTCACAACTGTATTTTACCTGCTAAGTGCCCAGCTGTATTTGACCTGCTAAGTGTGCGTCAACTGTCTAGAGTACCGTATTGGAGATGTGAAAATTACCGAACTATCAGTTTAATAAGTCACTGCTGCAAAATACTAACTGGAATTCTTTACAGACGAATCGAATAACTGGTAGAAGCCGACCTCGGTGAAGATCAGCTTGGATTCCGCAGAAATGTTGGAATTCGTGAGGCAATACTGACCCCACGACTTATCTTAGAAGAAAGATTAAGGAAAGGCAAACCTACATTTCTAGCATTTGTGGACTTAGACAAAGCTTTTGACAATGTTGACTGGAATACTCTCTTTCAAATTCTAAAGGTGGTAGGGGTGAAACACAGGGAGCGAAAGGCTATCTACAATTTGTACAGAAACCAGATAGCAGTTATAAGAGTCGAGGGGCATGAAAGGGAAGCAGCGGTTGGGAAGGGAGTGAGACAGGGTTGTAGCCTCTCCCCGATGTTATTCAATCTGTATATTGAGCAAGCAGTAAAGGAAACAAAAGAAAAATTCAGAGTAGGTATTAAAGTCCATGGAGAAGAAATAAAAACGTTGGGGTTCGCCGATGACATTGTAATTCTGTCAGAGACAGCAAAGGACTTGGAACAGCAGTTGAGCGAAATGGACAGTGTTTTAAAGGAGGATATAAGATGAACACCAACAAAAGCAAAACGAGGATAATGGAATGTAGTCGAATTAAGTCGGGAATGCTGTGGGAATTAGATTAGGAAATGAGACACTTAAAGTAGTTTGCGGAGCAAAATAACTGTTGATGACCAAAGTAGAGAGGATATAAAAAGTAGACTTGCAAGGGCAAGGAAAGCGTTTCTGAAGAAGAGAAATTTGTTAACATCGAGTATAGATTTAAGTCTCAGGAAGTCATTTCTGAAAGTATTTGTATGGAGTGTAGCCATGTATGGAAGTGAAACATAGAAGATAAGTAGTTTGGGCAAGAAGAGAATAGAGGCTTTCGAAATGTGGTGCTACAGAAGAATGCTGAAGATTAGATGGGTAGATCACATAACTAATGAGGAGGTATTGAATAGAATTGGGGAAAAGAGGAGTTTGTGGCACAACTTGACAAGAAGAAAGGACTGGTTGGTAGGACATGTTCTGAGGCATGAAGGGATCACAAATTTAGCAGTGGAGGGCAGCGTGGAGGGTAAATATCGTAGAGGGAGACAAAGAGATGAATACACTAAGCAGATTCAGAAGGATGTAGGTTGCAGTAAGTACTGGGAGATGAAGAAGCTTGCACAGGATAGAGTAGCATGGAGAGCTGCATCAAACCAGTTTCAGGACTGAAGACAACAACAACAACATCAGAGGAGTAAACGATGTAGGCATGTAAGAGAGGACTATTATGTACGTTTCATACTCTTAACCGATTTTCAGCAAAACCCTACTGTGTCCATTCGAAGAACGGCCCACGGCGTGTTGTACGTGAAATTCCGCTGTTTGTGTTGGTGCTTGGAGCTAGACAGGCAAGGGTGTGTTCAAATGTAACGCTTCCAAATTTTTTATTGCTCTCTGAATATCAGTTGAAGTATTACATGTCTAGTATATTATTAGGTCGGCTTTACCGCTTCGCTGACAGAAGTTTCAACCCTCTACCGCAAGAGGCCTCTGGATAGTTATGTGTAACATGGCGGTGTGTAAAGTAGATATGTCGGTGCCTAAGAAACAGCGTACCGTAACCGAATTTCAATTCGCGGAAAACTTCGTCCGCGCATGGGGCACCCTCCCCTTCAGCAACAAAATGCTAGGCGACACGTGCGCTGCGACATTTGCAACAACCTGACGCCTTGGGTTTACTGTCATCGATCATCCACCACACAGATCCGACTTGGTCCCATCCTATTTTAATCTGATTCAAAACTTAAAGAATACCTTCGAGGACTTTACATTGATATTGACAAAGCGTTGCAAGAAGAGGTGAAATTCTGGCTCCGTCAACAAAGCCATACACTCTGCAGTGACGGTGTTAATAAACTGGCCTCTCATTGGGAGAAATCCGTTCGTCGCCTAGGTGACTATGTTGAGAAATAAATATATAGACATGAAGTATAAAGATCTAGAATGTTAACGAAGTTTGTTTTATTTCAAAAGCTTTAAGAGTTTCCACATAAAAAATTCGGCAGCATTAATTTTCAGCACGTCCTCATACAGTCCACGAGATGGCTACAGATATCAGCCACTTACAGATTTAGGCTTGTATTTGTAACAACTATAGTGAGAGAGTTATTTAAACGAATGACCGAGAGAGGAGACTTCCTCGTAATATTACGATGCGCTACTTTAGTTAACACACTCAAGATGTTTCACATTCTACTTTGAAACTCCATCTCCTATTTGCAGGCATTTATTACTTATTCTCTGCATATGGTAATGGTAATTATTTTGCTACCGTGCTTATGAGCCATAACCCCCCTTTCAACAAATATACCACCAACATTTACAATCACATAAAACTATTTATTTGCAAATTTAATAGCGAATGCATTAAGTGGACAAACAAGTATACCAGAACCGTGTACAATAGACAAATTACAGCCGTCTAACGGAGCATCGGTAAAAAATAAAATATGAAATATGAAGACTAAGACACACACACACACACACACACACACACACACACACACACGTCACATATCCCCACTGTGCAGTCGCTCCCGATTGGAGCATGCAATATCCATGTCCCCCTGACATCGGAAGCAAGAAGTGCACATACCAGCAGTTCCGCGAGTCAGACTAAACGGTTAATGGCGAATGTAGCGTACGAAATGACGAAATTTTTGACGAAACGCGTCTCACTGACTTCGTAATATGAAAGAGAACGCATAACAGTCGGTCAATTTAATTTAATACCGAGCTAACTTTGCTCTCTGTCTATCTGTAATCAATTTCACGAAACACGCAAGGCAAATTAAGTCATATTATACGCAAACTTGACGAAATTTCAGGAACACTTAACTTGTACAAAAACATTTCCTTGTTAGGCGACCTATTAAGAAAAAAATTAACCTGTTTTGTTCCCAATAGGTTAACTTCACTGTGACGGCGCTGTCTTTATTCCCAGCGGACAATTTAATTTATTTCATTATTTTATGAAAGCGACAAGGATTGCACTCGCTCGTCTTTTATCAGTACGATTCATTTAGATTAAGTAAGAAGAACCAACATCTTCAAAGTAGTGACCAAAACGATTCAAATAAAAGGCAGAAATACGAAAAGATCTTAAGAGTGAATTCCTGCCTCATTCGTATTAGTAAATCTTATTTTGAGTAACCTGAGGTTCCCTCAACTTAATCAGTAAAGTAACCTATCTTTCACCTTCAGGAATAGAAATCATTCAGTCAAATACAAACATAGTTTATGTGTATTACCAGAGCTGTCATGACTATTTGCCAACGTCGTTTGTATTAATGTCTGTTATTTGGTAGCTACTTTAAAAATGTCTACTCCTCTTAATGGATCGAAACAAATCTTACTGAAACAATACGAGTGTGTGCAATGCTCATCGCTTACAGAAAATAACAAAATATAAGGAGCGATCGAAGAGTATCCGTATGAGGACGTTGCTGCAGCTTGTATGTAACGTAATGCGACTCGGATGCCGGTCTACAACCACCGACATGTAGATAAGACTTAGTGTGGCATTCATGTGTGTCCGACGGGCATGTGGTAAATGCGGAAACGTGATCTATAGCGACTTTATTACCAGTTGCGTCCAAAGAGGACCAACGTGCTGTTATTCGTTTCTTGGTTGCCGAAGGACAAGCAGCCGTATATATGCATCTGGAAAATTAAGAATGTGTATGGTGCAGTATATCTGTCGAAAACCACTGATTTAAAATGGAGCGTAAAAATGTGTTCTGCTGGATTATGACAACGCTGGTCCCCATATCGCTTATGTCGTAGTGCAGGAGTTACGCCAACTGAAGTGGGAGACTCTCGACCACCAGCCCTATTGCCCTGATATCTCCCCATGCGATTATCACAATACCCGTCCCTTAAAAAGACCTTGAAGGGTCGACGACTTCTGTCGGACCGTTTTGTGCAGCAGGCAGTTACGGTCATCCTCATGCAGCAGGACACGGGTATCTTCAGCTTGGTGCATCGACAGGATGACTGCCTCACGTTCATGGTAAGTTATTCTTGTATTCGTCCACTGTGACAACGCGTGCACAATAAAGTCAAGCAATTGGGTGTACTACAGAGACGCTTATTATCAATGTCCTACAAGTTGACGGAAACAGACCACGTACGCTTCACAGTGACCTTATCTGCGTCGCTAACGGGGCGCCACTAGACATAGAATTGTCACAAACATGCTGCTCATTGTTAGCTCTAGTCCTACTCTCTCCTTAACTCGCGTCTCTCATTCTGAGTTTTTCAAGATATCTTTTAAATGAGGGAAACTCCTCCTTTCAAAGAACTGAATGGTTTCTGCAGCTTCAGTTGCCGTAGGCTCCTCCATTATCTTTAGATTTTTCTCAGGCTGCAGTAGCCTGCTGACGTTGCTTTCGACTGTCTCAGAATTCTCGTCTTTACCGACAAAAATGGAACAACCGTCGCAACGCAGCCGTCTCTTCCCTAAACCGTTTTCTGCCCTGCTGCGCTTCTTTTCTGTCTCCTTCTAATCGATTCCTATCTTCCTTGGCTTTTCTATTTTTGCTATTTTTTGTTCTGCCTCTGCTCTTTTACAGCCTGTTTTCTAGCATCTGCTATGCCCACAATGGAATAATCCCGTGTTTCCAAATTTTGAAGTGCTTTGTGCTACTGCCGGTTTCGTTTCGCAAATGTCGCTAGTTTCTTTCTGTCGACCTGGCGCTACGGCTTCCGAGGATTATATAGAACGTAACCGCTATTTGAACCTTCCCACTCAGAAAGTACTGGCATGAGTTAGTCTCGATCTATTAAATTCTCTCGTCTAGTTTCTTTTTTTTTTTTTTTAAATCTAAACTGGGCACGACTAGGCCTATCTACACACATCAAAAAAAAGTTTTGCGTCACCCTGTTTCCCAGAACTCCTGTAAATAGACGTTGACTATGGATATTGTATCACAGACACAGTCCCTTCGGCTGTTCAGAGATGTCACTAAACCCGCCCAAAGATGTGAACAACCATGCATGAATAGCGCCTATTAGAAGGAGGGGGTCCGACAGCCGATCAGTTCCAGTCAGTCCACCGGGACGGAGGTACACGGTCGTGTTGTCTGTAGTTCAACCATGCCCAGACGGTCAATACCGCGGTTAGATCGCGTCCGCATTGTTACTTTGTGCCAGGAAGGGCTCTAAACAACAGGAATGTCCAGGCGTCTCGGAGTGAACTAAAGCGATGTTGTTCGGCCATGGAGGGGAGACAGAGAGACAGGAACTGTCGATGACCTGCATCGCCCAGGCCGCCAAAGGGCTACTATTGCAGTGGATGACGGATTATGGCTCGGAGGAACCCTGACAGCAGCGCCATCATGCAGAATAATGCTTTTCGTCTGCTACGGTCACAGGTTCAAATCCTGCCTCGGGCATGGATGTGTGTGATGTCCTTAGGTTAGTTAGGTTTAAGTAGTTCTAAGTTCTAGGGGACTAATGACCACAGCAGTTGAGTCCCATAGTGCTCAGAGCCATTTTTTTTTCGTGCAGCCACAGGACGTCATGTTACTACTCCAACGGTGCGCAATAGGCTGCATGATGTGCAACTTCACTCCTGACGTCCATGGCGAGATCCATCTTTGCAACCACGACACCATGCAGTGCGGTACAGACGTGCCCAACAACATGCCTAATGTACCGCTCAGGATTGGCATCACGTTCTCTTCACCGATCAGTGTCGCATATGCCTTCAACTAGACAATCGTCGGAGATGTGTTTAGGGGAACCCGGTCAGGCTGAACGCCGTAGACACACTGTCCAGCGAATGCAGCAAGTTGGAGGTTCCCTGCTCTTTTGGGGTGGTATTATGTGGGGCCGACGTATGCCTCTGGTGGTCATGGAAGGCGCCGTAACGGCTTTACTATACTTGAGTGCCTTCCTCCGACCGATAGTGCGACCATATCAGCAGCACATTGGCGAGGTATTCGTATTCGTGGACGACAATTTGCGCCCCCCACGTGCACATCTCGTGAATAACTCCCTTCAGGATAACGGCATCGGTCGACTAGAGTGGCAAGCATGTTCTCCAGACATGAACACTATCGAACATGCCGGGAGGAGAATGAAAAGGGCTGTTTATGGACGACATGACCAACCAACCACTCTGACGTATTTACGCCGAATCGCCGTTGAGGAGTGGGACAATGTGGACCAACAGTAACGTGATGAACTTGTGGATAGTATGCCAAGACGAATACAGGCATGCATCAATGCAAGAGCACGTGCTACTGGGTGTTAGAGGTACCGGTGTGTACAGCAATCTGAACCACCAGCTCTGAAGATCTCGCTGTATGGTGCTACAACGTACAATATGCGGATTTTATGAGCAATAAAAAGGGTGTCAATAAAGCAGTGAAAGCAATAACAAACAATAAAAAGGATCTCTATTCCAATTTTCTTTACGGTTCCCGAACTCTATGAATCGATGTGCTGCAAAACTTTTTTTTAAATTTCTGTTTGATGGGAGGAGCTGAAAATTACGGCACAGAATTTTTAAATGTACAAATAAATCTACACATAAGACCACCTTCAAGTCAAAATACAAGCTCTTCACAAGCAACACAGTCTTAATAAAATCCTCAGAATATACGTACATATGGACCATCAACGCCCAAATTCTCAACATCCACACACTACTAATTTAGTGCCCCTTGACTACTCGCTGCTTTTCACTGATTCCTTTAAGAGTTCGAGCCTGGCGTGCATCCGCTATTAAGAGATCATTGGCTGTCTTCGCCTTATAAATACAGAGTGGAGAAAAACTGTGTCTCGAAATTTTAACCCTGTGATCCGTGCGCGGCTCCTGTTCATGCTGTTTCTTGCTTGACAGCCTGTCTTTACGGAACTGTCGCCTTGTTTCTTATTCGATTTTTTGGTGTCACTGAGTTGCTGGTTTGCCTGTCCGTGAATGGTAGCAGCAGCCCGTATCGGTAAGAACACTGTCGTATTATCTTTGAAGCGACCGCTAGTATTTCCGGTTCGTCGTGTATCGGGGGTTCAGTAGGGGACGGAACGCCAGTGAGGTGTGGACAGTCAGTACTTGCCGACCACTGGCCACACATGAACTATCCGACGAAAGGAAATTGGAGCGGGAGCGACCCCTGGTTGGTCGTTCGGTAAGTCTTCTCATTGGGTGACGTGTGTTTGGTCTTTTGACCGTTCCTGGGCCTCGTCAGTTGACCATCTTGTCAGACGTGGGTCGGGTCCTTTCTTGTGCAGAGATGTCGTCGCCAGTGGGCACGAGTTACCTCTGCATGTTTGGGCCCCAGCTTGTGGCCCGGGTCGCCGTTTCTCCGAGTTCCGAACCGACATCTGGTTGAGTCGGGTTGCAGCTGCTGTCAACTCCGGATAGCCAAGACTCGTTCGACTGTTGCCTTCACACATAGCTTTGTTGGTCGTTCGGTCGGTCGCCTCATCGGACGACGTTTGTTTGGTCGTCGACCGCTTATGGAAAGTCTGTGTATGTCTATTTTTCATTTCTCCTTGTTGTTCCACGGTGTTTGGTTTTAGAATCGTCGGAGTCGTTGGTGCAAGTGTTTACGTGAAACTGTAGCCACTCAAAACTGGTTCAAATGGCTCTGAGCACTATGGGACTTTACTGCTGAGGTCATCAGTCCTTTAGAACTACTTAAAGTATTACGCTTGGCTGCCTGTCTCACCTAAACTTACGTTGGAGCTACCTCGTCAGGCCGACCCTTGAAACACCTCTGAGCACCACTGTTCTCTTGTTTGGATTGTGGTTTTCTTTTAGTACTGTGCGAGGCATTCAGCCGTCTATTAATTTAGATTGTTTTAATGGTTCAAATGGTTCAAATGGCTCTCAGCACTATGGGACTAAGGTCATCAGTCCCCAGAACTTCGAACTACTTAAACCTAACTAACCTAAGGACATCAGAGACATCCATGCCTGAGGCAGGATTCGAACCTGCGACCGCAGCAGTTCTGGACTGAAGTGCCTAGAACCACTCGGCCACAGCGCCAGCTAACGCTAAGGATAACACTCAGTAATCATTTAATTTATAATTCATTTATTTGGAGTGTATTTAATTAACGAATGGCGGATATAGGGCAAAATTTCCACACCTCCAACCTTGAAAAACACAACATTAAGCTGACACCACGAGTCCCTTATAAGAAAATATACCAACTTTCGTTGTCGGAGCCCTGGTCCACCTTGCGTACTCTACAAACCACTACGCAGTGCATGGTGGAGAGTTCTTGTTACCAATATTATCGATTTTCTATCTTTTTCCATTTGCATACTGAACCAGGGAAAGGAAACTGTCAATTTGTTTTTGCACATGCCATAATCTCTCTTACCAAATTTACGTGATCAGTACGTGAGGCAAACCGTGGCGACTCTAGAATGGTCACATACTTCCTTCAGTAAATTTGCTGAAGAGGGTTTTACAGGAACTACATCATCATTCTTCTGAGGATTGATCATTACAGTGGTATCACATGTCGTTACAACTCCACGGGCTTCACAGTTGGCAACGGAATTGCAGGTTGTGATCTGACACTGATAGTAGTTGGGCTGGACCTGATGGACCCAATGGTGCGTACCTGCTGAGCCATGCCTCCAGTAGCTCTGGCCTGCGAGCACCCTCTAATGCCATGATGTGGGACAGCCAGCAGTAGCCATTCATCCCACTTGTGCTTGGAGCCTTTCCGCTACGACACCAACAATCGTGGTTTCTACAGTGAGCCTCGTCCTTGTTGCTGTTGTATGAGCTGGAGTCTAATACTTGCAGCACAATTTGCGCTCGCACGATTACAAGTTAAGTACATCTTCCGTTTGTTGTGTTAACTTTTTCACTAATTATTTATGCTCCTGTCTCCTTACCGTTGTGTATGTAATCATACACAACAATCACAGTATCTTTTAATTGGTTTGTTTTACAAAGGGAGTGCACATTTACAGAACACTTCCAAAAATTGTAAGTCTTCAGTTCGCCTAATAAATTGTCTATGTGACCGTTCCATTTCTTATTATCACCACTGAACACGTACTTGATGTGGCACATTCAAGATGCTCAGCATTAATCTTAAATTCGATACTACCGGGTTCTGCCTCGTTGTTACAACGTTGTGTGACATTCGTCCTTATTTAAAACGAGGTGAAGTTCATTACACTAAGTGGAAACTTTCTCGAAGTGTTTTTGTATTTCCTCACGATCGTCCATCGACGATACTCTCCTATGGACAACAGCGTCATCAGCGAACACTCAGATAAATCGTTTATGTTAGTTGAGAACATTACAGGTTCCACTCACCTTACTTGTGACGCACCCGATGATGCCTTCGTTTCTGCTTAGCTTCTGACTTTCAGTACAACGTATGGGTCACTGCTACACGTATTCAAACATCATTGCGCCAACGGTAGAACAGCGAAGCTACTCCATATGATTGTATTTCGATTAGTTGTCAAAACTTTAGAAGATAAATCTGATAATACGGAATATATTTGTTCACCTCTAGCTACAGTTTCCAAGATATCACGAATGAAGTGATCTGTATTTCGCAGGAATCAGTCTTTCAGAGAAGTTTCTTTCTTCCAGTAAAATGATACTCTCGAACTTAGAATAAGTTCTAGGACCTTTCAGGAGATGAACGTCAGCGATATTGTTCTGTAGTTCAGTGCATCCATTCCTTGACCCTCTTCGTAAGCAGCAGTAACCTGCGCTCTTTCGTATGGGATCAGCTCTGGAGTGTGGCGTGTCGTCATCGGCGACCACGTCGTAATTTTTACTCATAGCATTTTATCTCCTTCAGATTTTTTGACCACAAAACAACTGTTTAGATAGCAAAGAATCTCAATCAGACACATTCCGCTCTGACGTGTACCAAAATTCGTCATTGACTGATAAAATTAGTTACTGTTCGTTTGCAAGTGCGGCTTTCTACAGAATGAGAAGGAAAAGATAATTGATACGTAAGACATGAATGGCGACTGTGATAAACTAAGAGTATGACTGTCGTCAATAGCATTCACTAATTCACAGCTGAATGGCACAGAATCTCTGCGTACGATTCTGAAATAATAAATCAGGCTCTTAACTCACGGCCGGCCGAGTTGGCCGAGTGGCTCTAGCGCTACAGTGTGGAACTGCGGGACCGCTACGGTCGCAGGTTCGAATCCTGCCTCGGGCATGGATGTGTGTCATGTCCTTAGGTTAGTTAGGTTTAAGTAGTTCTAAGTTCTAGGTGACTGATGACCTTAGAATTTAAATCCCATAGTGCTCAGAGCCATTTGAACCATTTTTTTTCTTTTCTCACGTAAAACATACTCTTCCAAAACAACTCACTTTACATGACTTTTCATGTTTTCCCGACGGATCTGTTGCAAATACACTCCTCAGGTTTGCCGCCGGATCGTACAACATTTCATCAGTGCCACTTCTTGACATCATCAAGTGGTGGTAGCTGCTGCTATCACTGTTGCAAAGCGCGATTGACGATAATCGCCTCGTGGCGTCGAAATTTATCATACCGGGAGCAGGCAGTACGTGTGCACTGGAAGACTTTTGGAAAAAGACTCACGTCCAGCTAGTAGCTAATATGTTAAGCTCGCCCCTATGCTTTTCAGTTGAAAGTATACAACATGACATGACAAAAACATCACGAATTTTCGCTCAGTTTGAAGCCTCATTATTTTCCAAGTTAAACTGATAAATTCTCAACGGAGTCTCCATAGTAACTGAGCTAATATTATCCAATTCCTTGAAAATAAAGTTACGAATTCAGGATAAAAGCCTCACAGGGGAAAAAAACGGGGACGATATGTGATCGTTGTTCTGAGGGACAGTGGTCTTTATCACGTTATTGCTTGCGAGAGTGCTGTCCATATTCAGAGGCGTCATACAGTGATCAGCCGTCACGTGAAAATAGAAAATTTCTGTAGTTACATAAGATACAGACATATAATTCAAAAGATGATAAGGATTTGAATAAAGTGTGTCGAACATACATTACTTTGGCGATTGCGAAATTGTGTGTTACAAACACATTTGTGGCGCTGCAAGAGAAGAATAGTTTCTGTTTGAAGGTGCAACGAAATGAAATGGTACATTAGGTGATGGCAAGGCACTGGTACCACGACATATTGCGCGTGGGTGAGTTGCATGTTAATCTACAACCTGACATTCCTGAAAAAAAAGGTAAGAACTCGAAATGACAACGCAGTACATAGGAATAAATTTTAAGGCGGCAAATGAGAAGTAGGAGATTCATTTAATCTCCACAACTTAGAGCATTCTATGCTTATTTTCCTATGCTACTTTCAAGGGAAAGAAGAAATGCCCATATAACAGCAGTAGCTCCAAAGCTCAACCTCTGTGGTTCTGAGATGCCCTTCGTGCAGCCTGTGTACATGAAATACACAGGAATAGCACAGGCCATCAAAAGTTCGTCCTTGTGGCAGCATGAAGTGATCCTGAGTCACATGACAACTACTATACCCCTAAGGACAAGACCTGCGTGAAGAACGATGGCGTAATCGCATGCTATTGCCATCAACTGCCGTGCGATCGTAAAATTGTCTCTATGTGTACTACAGGCAGGCACAATATATATTGGATGTTGGTTCCGTATCCGCTTGGCAGCCAAGTAACTCTGGTGTTTTGCAGTTAGAACAACGGCAGCAGAATGCATGAGAAAACTGTGGGGAAATTTTTCTCCTCGTCCTCGCAAGACGTATACGGATGTACTCGAAAGAAAATACTGTAGATTTCCAAGAAAGTCAATTTGCACTATTCTGTTGGCTGAGAGGTTTATCTTTGGGAACTTATTACATTGATAGATATATCAAACGTTTTAAGTCCTAACTATGCCTCTTTCTCCTTGTTACAGCTGCTACTACTACAATGCTGAATTCGTAACAATGTGGGTTATATAAGCCACTGCCAAGAGAAGGGTTCTTTGTGTTTAGTTTACGTAAAATCATTAAGAATGGTGTTCTACCACATGGGATAGAATATTGAACGTAAAGTATTTTCGGTGCTCAAATGGCTAAAATCAGTTCTAATCAGAATCACGAGACCAACAATTTCACAAAGTTGCTTCCTATCAGAATAGGAGAAAATGCGCCGTATCACTTTAGCAGAAATTTAAGTTCTTTTCGTCAATATGTGTTCTGTTACTGTTTGTTGTGGACTCTTGGCGAAAATCTTGCTGCCGCTGAAAAAGACTAATAAATGTGTCCTAGTAGGACAAATGCTTGGGTTCTAGGGCAGCACACACACTACGGAAGTAACACATAATAGTGAATAGTAAAATGCGTTACTCACCTTTGGTGACGATGGTTACAGTAGTTGAAGAGTGCAGGTTTAGCCTACCTGTAGAGGTATGCGCGGATGCGGATATCCGCGGATATACGTGGGATTTGTTACTTGAGGGATAAAATCGCGACCGGCGCGGATATCCGCAGGTCATGTGCGGATAATGAGCAAGGCATCTGCAGTACGTATGTTAGTTGAAAACTTCAAGTCTGTTGACATTCTTGGAATCTTGCAGGGCCCGGGTAGAGCGGATGTCTGTTGTCCTCAGCCCCTGTCTACGACCGATGTAGCTGTACCCGAGAGACCTGCGCCTAATCCGTTTCCGCGACCGTGTCTTTTATGTGGCCTGTGAAGTGCTCTCTGGGTGGTAAGCCTTCCCACTGTCTACCAGACAGGTGCCCCTTGCAATTTTTCGCTGCCTTCAGTTAGCGCTTTGTTGTGACCGAGTGACAACATGCATCGTAGCAACCATCAGTTAGAGTTCTTTCTTCAAGTGAACACCATATCAATGGATACAATTTCGTGTAAGGTGAAAAAAGGTGATTTTACATTAGTGAAAGAATACAAATTGAAATCGCCAATTTGGAAAAAAATTGATGGCAACGAAAAGATAAAAGATATAGTGGCTTGTTTTGCATGTAAAAATAGTATATTCCTGCACTGGACACAAAAGTGAAACTTCAGATTTGGTAAAACATTCGTGTGAGGCTTGACAAAGTAGCATAATTACTTATTTAAATACCAAGAGAGACGTGAAAGTTCCTGAAGTTCTGCCAAATTTGGAGACAGCCGCGACAGAAAAACTTATCAATCTTGTCAACAAAGACATTTTACCATTCGAAGTTGCGTGTGGATCTGGGTTTCTCGAGACGACACAGCTTGTTATTGATGTGGGGGCCAAGTACGGTTCAGTGAGTGCTAAGGAACTGCTACCTCATCCAACCACTCCTAATTTCTATAACCACTGATTTTGTTGTTACTCTTCGAAAGACGAGTTATTTCTTCCAGACAGCGCCAATTATTGCTGGCAGCTTAACTTTTTCACAGGTGCTCCAGCGTTTTGCAGTGTAGGCCTAATACCGTAAATATTTTCACCTGGAAATGACGAGGACTGAAACCGTAAGCTATAATATAATCATCAGCTGACATGAATGGCTTCAAAATTTGACACATCCAAGCAGTGAGTACAAAACAACTGTCGGTAAATTATGCAATGTGCTAGTAACAGTTTAAAACCATCGTCATTTTCAGCTGCCTTGGCACAAGAGCAGCGAAATATAATTGTTTCTATACACGCATTTTCATCATTTAATACTATTACACTGAATTTAATTTTTTTTTAATATCCTGGAGACAAGTTCGACTGGGGTAACTTACTGGTGACGCCGTGGCCTGTTTGTATACCTTTTGATATTTCGCCTTAATTGTTTTTAATTCAGTAGTAGTAACTGAAATCCGAAAGGACAAATTGTCTTAATCTCATTCACACTCACACTTAGCGTTTGAATAATTTGATTCTTCATTGCCCCCTGGAAAAACCTAAGAACTGGATTTTTATGTTTTAGGTAAGATAGTGTTTAGACTCATTTAGACACGATAGTAGTTGGGATCTGAGAACGGATGCTTTTAGTGCTGCCGTTTATTATATGAAACGTCACCTTCAAAAATTGTACAAGACTGTGCTTAAACTGACACACAATATTTTTTTAGCGCAACGCAATCTGACTTTTAATAATCCCTACAAAAGAATGGCCCTGATTAACATTAACCTATACCTTTCACAAATCACTTACCTCACCAAAAATCTTCGTTACTCGAACTACTGCAATACAGCGAGCGCCACTACTGCCAACTAAATAAAAGATTCAAACTACTGAAGGCACTAACTACTGATAGGCATAGTTAGCAAATGAAAGATTTTGATAGATAACAAACAACGTATTTACCTTAATAGTCATAATATACATAGCAGTTCATGACATCCAGTCTTACAAATTTCAAAACTCCGCCATCTCTCTCCCCACGTCCACCACTGCTGGCGGCTTACCTCCAACTGCCCAATGCTACGCGCTGTTAACATCCAGCTGCCAACGCTACAATGGCGAGTATTACAACAATGCCAACCAGCCACTGACTGCACACAGCACAGCCAGTGATTTTTCATACAGAGCACTATGTGGCGTTACCAATAAAAGAAATCTTAACAGCCTACTTACATAGCCCCCATGCTCACCACAAAAAAATTTACAAATTGTTTTGGGCAGTCGCCAATACAGATTTGAAATTTTTTCATAATTATGATTACAATAATAAAGAAATCAAATGCACACACTTATTGATACAATGTTGGCCAAAAGCTAAAATTTTCTCACAGTCCATATAGACAGTCCTGATCATTCATCACAGTAAAATAGCAGTGTTTTTATGAAAGACTGAGCAATAAAAGAAAATGCACACGGAAGTAGTGGATTTCCATGCAGTCTTGAAGAAGTAGTGTTGTCCTTCCAACAGAAAGACAGTGCTCACTCTTGACATGCAGATAGGTAATGGGCCACAACAGAGCAAACCCACAGCAGAGTCAGTCGAAGTTTTGAAGAATATTGTTAGGTAGGTCAACACAGAGTAGACCCATTGTAGTCCTGGTAGAGATTACGGTATTGGTGGGACATCAAAGATGCAGACCCACTGTAGTCCTTGTAGAGATGGCCAGCAGCCATCTGTTGTGACTGTGCAGGTGCACGATCACCACTGAAGAGTCTTGCGGATAATATAGCAAGTCCATAACCACCACTTGCGCACTCACAAAGTTTTTGGAACTGTCCTTAGAGCCAGCAATGCTGTTATCCAGTCCCTTGCTGCATTATTAACACATATGCAAACACTAACAGTCCCTACTTCTCACATATTGTCCATATACTATGACCAACAGAAACGTGTGCAGTGAAATGTAATTTACAAGTTACTCAATTTGATGAACTGGTGTCAATTACAATTTTATAACATGAGAAAACAATAACAAAGGTACAGAAAACATCATTAAAAACATAATAGTACAGATAACATTTGTAGTAATACAGACATTACAAAACAACAGAAATAAACATATACATCAGTGTTACAGGAATTATGACATAAGTAAATAAAATGATGAGAATAGTTTTTGAAACATTAATTTCACACATGAGAATTGAAACAGAACAGAATTAATAATGTCTGTAAACATCTTTACAAAGAAAATAACATATTATAAATGCAAATTATATTTGAGGATAAGAGTGTTCCTCATCATAGTGAATGTAGCTGAGTATTAGAATAGAAAAAATTCTATGAAACAGTACACAGAGACAGGAAGAAAACAAATACACAAGGGTACACAAACACATAGTGGGATAACACAAAAGAAAAGGACAGGGTTTGTTTTCAGGGTAACATTTGGTACTGCAGTCCAACCCAAAACTTCATTCCATAGATCTTTTGTCTTATTTCAACATTTGTTTCCACCAAAAAAATCCTATCAAAGCATGCTTTTTGTATTTCTATGTACACATATTTCTTACCTCTTTATTTATTTTCCAGTATCTTACCTCATCATTTATTTCCAAGAAAATCCTACCTATACCTGCTTCCTGTACATTTTTTGTATAACCTCTCAGTGCGTTTCTTCCAATTCATCGCAACTCGTTCTCTTTTATAGCCTACCCCATCTTAAGCTAACTTAAAGCTACTGAGCTCAGATGCTAAACTAACGGATGAGGCAATGCAGCAGCACAAAACAATTAATACAAACAACAATGAAAAAATGGAAGTTGTCACAGCAAGCAGCAATATTGAAACTAATATAAGGCAATGTGCAGCAAACAAGAAAAATAAATCCGTAGTAAAACTGGCTTAACAGAGTAATGCAAAGTGAAATTTAGTAGCACTATGCCTGGCAAAGAGCAGCAGCAAATGCTATAACTTATACCTAAACATGACAAAGCTCAAGCAGAAAAAATATTACACAAAAGACAACAATGCATATAAAGGAAATGTATATTCACATCTTAATGTCTATATGATTAAAGTGGTGCACCATAAAACTAATTCTATGAAATAAATAACCAAGTACTTGAAAAGAAAATTATGTATGCTGTTACTGTTACTAGTCCCTTCTTATTGTTCTTTCCTTTCTAAGTGCTCCTTTTTTTTTTGAAGAATGTGGGTCATAAAATTATTATTTAACAGATCTGTTGACAGAAAGTTTTCACATTAGCAAATGTATTTTATTTTATTTTATAAAGCCAATGCTGCAACACTGCTGGAAACCAGATATCAAATGAAATAAGCAACTATGAAAAGCAAAGCATAATAATATCATTCAATAGTCATGTGACATTTCATAAGTTAGCAGAATTCTCTCAACACTCGTAGAAAGACGCTTGTCATTATCAGGTGTGGAGATGTAAGTATCTTTCAAAGTAATGAGCGTGTCGCATTTGCAATGCTTTCTACAAAGGAATGTCAATAGCGAGGATAATGCCCTCTTTTTTTTCACCTAATGGCTTTCTTTTGTCAGACGACTACCTCTCAGCTGGGCGCCCAAAACGCATTACGTCAAGGCCACTTACCTTTCTTACTGAAATATTTGCGACAGCAGTTTCCGCTACAGTGACAGTCTCATATAAAAATATTTCACAGGTCAAGAATTTGCGTTACACATCTGTAGAAACAAAATCCTATTGATATAACAGTTTCCAAAAAATTTTCGTTGGCATTGTAATACATTCACGCATTTACATACATTTCATAACTCTTGAAGTACGATTCTTGGTTTCCAACAACCTTTTTCACAAACCAGAGTCCCTAACCACTACTCATTATTCCTTACCTTATTCGTCGACACTTCTTCAATATTTCATCATAACAGATACGTAGCATAATCAAATAACTCATATAGCATCAGCTTATTGATCATAAACATATCGCAGCAACAGCGTAATACACATAGTCATCGTAATAATAACATCATAACACCTCAGTCAAATTCTCAAAATCGTCGTAGCTTCCTCCAATAATTTCGAAACCTAAAAAAATTCTCTGCTCATGTCAAAAGTGTCATCTGCCTCAAACGTACTTTAAAAATCATGATCCCATACCAAATACATCATTCAAAGCTCTCATAGTATCACAGTGGTTCCGAAAAAGTATGAACAGTTCACAAAGTACAGACAAAATACAATTTCATAAGTGTGAAGTTATCCACCTGCGTAATTGCGTAAACATGTGTCACTGTAGTAGTAAAAAGATGTTTGTTTCTCTATCAAATAATCAGATAGCTGTGTAATTCTGTGTTAGAGAAATATGGTACCGATGTGTGAAATTGTATAAGCAAATACCATACTAGCTAAGGCTCCTTGTGCTTGCCAAACACATGATACACAAAGTAAGCGTGTACCCCCCTGAGGATTAATGTAATTATACCCTCAGGTGTTACAGATTACAGCAATGGAATGAAATGTATCACGAAAAACTTTCATTGTAATTCAACAATCTTGATAAATAAATGGTTTAAGTACCAAATTAATCACTCAAATGCGTGCCCTGTAGTGCTAAATGTGCGTTTTGCTGTAAGATAATTCTGTGGAACTGTCGTAGTTATCGTCCTCAGTAAGCAAAGTTCTGCTGAAGTCAATGTACTTACCTCATCATAAACGAAAGTGAAATGCTTTCCGTATAGATATCGTAGTTATTACGTACCTTACCGTTATCAAGAAAGTACTATAATGTAACGTATTGTCGTGCTACGATAAAGGCTGTCTCATTGTAGATATACCACAAAAGTTACTACTAAAACATGTTTTACTTTCCAGAATAATACATAAAAACTGTGCAGATATAAAACAGATGCACCGCAAAAGCAACAATGTAAATCGTGTCACATATTAGTAGCGTCGTGATATAATCGTGTAGCTATCAGAGAAACCAAATGCTAAGTCATCTTTAATCTCAACGAATGTACTTCAAATAAAGACTGTATTTTCAAGTAAACCAAAATGTTGCATTAAAATCTCATTAGCAGTTCTGGTAAATGCTCTAAGTATGTAAGCCTTATAGTCGTTACGTAATCGTGCAACTAACAAGCAAGAATGTACAAATAACAACACTGTGTCGTTTGTTCACTATAACAATGCATTCGTAATTTCTGTTTAAAAATGTTCCCTAGGTTCTATACTGGATAGTTAACTTCAAAACGTTGTTGCATGTTAACAGTTTCTCAGTGTGACAAAGCATACTAGAAATGTGAAGTGAAATGTTTTATGGCAAAGACAAAGTTAAAAAGCAGATTATCTTTCAATAAACGGTTTTACATGTGAAATGTGGTGTAAACCTTTACTCTTCCTAGTACGCAGAGTTTCAACTTCAACGCAATTATCATGTGGTATACGTCGGATTCTGTAAGGTCCATTGTAAACTAGAAAGAATTTGTGACTCAAGTGTTTCTTCTTATGTGACAATGAATGAGCTTTAATGAGAACTTTCTGACCAATATATAATTTCTTTGCATTTGCTTTACCATGTAATTTTCTCCTTTTGTCTGCAGCAGAATTTATATTTTTAATAGCCAAATCAATTATGTCTTAGTGTCGAAGTTTACGTGTGTTCGGAAAAGGTACCAGCTCTCTGATTCTGTTCGGTGGTTCTTTATTCTTCAGTACAAGAACAGGTGGTAAAGCAGTGGAGTCATGAGGCATTTCATTCAGCACGTTTTGAAATAAGTGTAAATATCTGTCCTAATGCTGATGCTTTCTGTGACAATAAAGTCTGCAAAGCTTATTGATTTCTTTCATAATCCGTTCAGATGGGTTACAATGTGGTGAGTACAATGAAATAAAAACAGATTTGATTTTATGGTTACGAAGCATGCGTGACCAAACAGCAAATCAGAATTGCAGTCCGTTATCTGAAATGACTTTACTAACGTGTCCAACTTCACGTAAGAAATTTTTAACAAAGGCGTTGGATACAGACCGTCCAGTGGCTTTACGTAACGGAGTGAAAGAAACAAATTTTGAAGTAAGTTCAACAGCGACTAGAACGTACGAAAATCCATTAGATGTTCTGACAAGCGGTCCCAAGAGATCAACAGCAGCAAATTCTTTTAATTTAGATGGAATGATAGGAAACAATGGAGCACGATGCGAGACAGTAGATGGTTTCGCCTTTTGACAAAGTTTACAAATATACAAGACTCTTCGAATTCTCTTTTCCATATTGTTAAAATAACAAGTCGTTCGAAGAATACGATAACATTTTCGTGGACCAAAATGTGCATAGCTGAAATGAATGTACCAAATGAGTTTATTAACAAAATCGTCTGGAATGCAAAGTACCCATAGCTTGTCATCAACAGTGCATCGTTTGAACAGTATGTTGTTTCTAACCAGATAATAATGCCGAATCTGTGTGTGTGTCTTTTCATGCCATTTACTTTTGATGTCTTTCCAAATCGGATCTTTATCTTGATCATGAGCAATGTCCTTTAAAGAAGTGGTGATGAAGTTTTCAAAGGCGACTTTCTGAATGTAAAGAATACTGAAATTTTTCTTGAGGTTGCTTTCTGTGTTACTTTTCTCAAGCCCAGCCGGTGCGCGTGACAGTGCGTCCGCAACAATGTTCTCCTTGCCGGGAATGTAGACTATTGTGAAGTGGAATTCTTGCAGAAACAATGCCCAACGTTTTAACCTGTCATGATTTAATTTTGAAGACATAAGAAATTGTAATGCACGATGATCACTGTATACTTTTACGTACTTACCATAAAGAAAGAAACGGCATTTGTTAAATGCCCAAACGATAGCTGAAGCTTGTAATTCAGTAACGGCATAATTTTTTTCAGATTTTGTTAGCACTCGGCTAGCAAAAGCAATGGTTTTCTGAATAGTAATGTCATTTTCTGTGGTTTCTTGAAATAAATGGGCACCAAGACCGACTTTAGAAGAATCCGTGCTAAGGCAGAAATCTTGTGACAGATCTGGATGAGCTAGTATTGGCGCGTTAAGTAGCGATTCTTTCAAAGAATTGAATTCCAACTGTGCTTGTTCGTTCCAGTTGCAAATAGTATTTTTTTCCAGTGAGAGAACAAAGTTTTGGTGTAACTAGAATTTGCATATTCAGGAAACGACGGTAAAAGTTTACGAGACCTAGAAAACTGCGGACTTGTTTTTTTGTGGATGGAACTGGAATGGCTCTGATTGCTTCTAACTTTTCAGGATCCGGCTGAATGCCTTCAGAAGAAATAATATGTCCCAAAAACTTCACCTTTGTCCTACCGAATTCAGACTTTTCCAAGTTAACTGTAATTCCAGATTCTGCAAAAATATGTAACACGCTGTTGAGGATGCGATTATGTTGTTCCTATGAGGCTTCTGCTATCAGAATATCGTCCACATGTAAGGTGATGTGACGTTTTACGAACTCAGGTAATATGAAATTTAGCCCGCGAATGAATGCTGCCGAAGAAATGTTCAAGCCAAAAGGAAGTTTCCGAAACTGATAACAAACGCCGAAACAAAGGAAAGCTGTGTATTTTCTACATTCTGGATGAAGTTCGATCTGATAAAATCTGGATCTGAGATCAATGGAAGACAACGCTTTTATACCATTAAAATTTTGAAGAAGTTCTTCCAACGTTTGCGGCCTGTCTGTTTCAGGAATAATGATAGTATTGATTTGTCTCAAATCTAAGACAACCCTGATCGACCCATTTTTCTTCTCAACAACATGTAATGGATTGTTGTATGAGCTTACTGCAGGCTCAATAATGCCCTCGTCAAGCATAGATTGTATTTCTGTTCTAACACGGTCCCTATAATGTGCTGGAATTACGTATGGTCTAACACAAAACTTAGTATGATCACGAACACGAAACTGGTATTGAAATCCCTTGATTGTTCCTGTTTTGCGAGTAAAAACTGTGGAATGTGCCTGTAAAATCTCAAAAAGGTCCTGCCTATCAGTGTCATTACAATTCTCAATTTTTTGAATTTTATTCTGAATTAACTCATTAGTTTCAAATATGCCGTCGATATCATCCCTGTCAGTACTTGCAGAGTGATTGTTACTGTCTAGTTCCGTAGAAAATTTCGAACTGTTGTCTAACAGAAGGTAAAGCCGATTAATTTACTCGTCATGGTTTGAGAGCCAATCTTCAAATTTCAAAGCTATTGACTTACCTTCTTTCTCTAAACTTATTTCAGCATCGTGAAAGTTTAAGATTGCTTTGTTTTCATTCAAAAAGTCTACTCCCAGTATCATTTCCGTCGACAATAATGGAACAATAAGAAAGTTCATAGAGAAGCTGTGGCTTTCACAAAAGAACTCTAAGTTGGTTTGTTGGCGTACATCTACACTTTTCCCAAAGATTGCACCTTGTAATTTAATCTTAGGTACCGGAAGTGTGGGGCAATCGTTCGATTTGTTGCATTTGCTAAAGGCTGTTTCACTAATTACTGAAATGGGACTGCCTGAGTCAAGTACTGCCGTAAATTTTATGTCATTTACAGTAATGTGAATCACAGGATATGCAATGTTATGTTTTACGTCGTGTTCCTGGAGTAAGATGTCCCTAATATCTTCCATTTTTACGTAATTACTAGCTACGGCAGCTGCGTCTTCAGTTTCATGCGTACGTTTTGTGGCTGCCATCGGTATGAGTCATTGCCTATTGTGTCTTTGTTGGCGCGCGTCGTTAATGGGATTTGGAGACCTAACTTCTACAAATTCACCTTGTCGAGAGGGCCCTGCTCTGTTTGAATCCCGCCAGTTCTGCTGCAATTCAGGTCTGTCGTTACGATCATTACGTCTGTCGTCATGTCGGTAGATTCCATAGTTTCTTTCTTGTCGGTCACGTGGTGGAGAATTTCTCCCTAAATCGTAACTGCGCGCTGGACAGTTGCGTCTAAAGTTATTCTGTCTCCCTTGATAATAATTATTTTGGTTTCCATATGGTCTGTTTCTCTGATTGTCTCTGTGATAGTCATTACCGCGGAGAGGTGATCTTTCCCTGTAATAATTACTACTCTGCCAACGGTTGTCATGAGGGTGGTGTCTGTTTTGGTCACGATTTACTTTGTACGAATAGCCTTGTCGTGTATTATTTCTGTCATCGCGCAATTGTGACAGGTGTGACCTGTCATTGTTGTGCTCCTGTTTTCGCGTTCCACGCTTGTCAGTGTCAATTTCCAGTTCTTGTAACAGTCCCTGAAAAGCTTCAATGTCGTCTTTGCATTGTGCTGCTAAAATAATCTGTCGTAAATGTTCAGGTAATTTGATTAAGCAAATGCAGATGAGTTCTGAGGGGCTGTATGGGTTTGAAAGATACTGATTCTTATGTAACATGTCTTCAAAATATTTGACAAGACTGGAAAATTCAGATTGTTCGAAATGTTTCATCATTATGATGCTATGTTTTACTCGATCTTGTGTAGCTTGAGACCAATATGCTGAGAGGAAGGCATGATAAAATTCTCCTTCACTATGACAATCGTGAATGACCGATTGCATTCTTACAGCTGGTTCATTCTCCAAGTAGCCATACATAAATTCTAATCTGTGCACTAATGACCAGTTGGGAGGAAAACAATGAGAGAATTGATGGAGCCACACTTGTGAATGAATGTCGTTTCCAGAATTCTTAAATGTTTTGAATTTACGTGTAGTAATGAACAGCTTATAGTCAAAATCATCGTATCGGCGGGTAGCATATCTGTCATTGTTACGTCGTGTCGGCGGTTCCATCCCAAAATTCGGTGCACCTTGCCAATTTCTTTCATCATTTCCGAAATGTCCTGTGTTATTATTTTGTGGCTTTTCCGTATTTCTAAGTCCCTCTTCCCGCGTTGGGGCGCGAGTGTCCTCTGAAATACGTAATTCTTGTATTACCTGTGTCAGCTGATCTTGCACTCCCCGCATTTCTCTTTGGTGTTGTGTATTAATTTGATTCTGATTTTGTTTGAATTTCCTAATTTGTTCGCAATCTTCTGTATCATTGAGATCATCATCTACCTTTGAAGATAAGTTACTGAACTGATCCGAAAGTTCGGCTACTTTCTCCGATAGTGTACCTATTTCCACAGTGTGTTTTTCTGAACCAAATTTCAGAGTGTCCATTTGTGTTGAAATCGTATCTACTGTGTCCTTTACGTTTTCCTGAGTTTTTGCAAGTTGCGTAACCGAATCGGTAGATGCAACTGAGTCAGCTTTAGCTTGCAACGTCTCATAATTTTCATGAACAATATTTTGCAGTTCTGTTATGGCTAATTCGTGATTCTGTAATGTAATTTCATGCCGCGAAAAAATAGGTTGTAAATGCTCACAAATTTGTGTTTTTACGTCATTACAGACTTTTTGACATTTCGATTCGATTTTATGCAACTCAGTAGTTAAATCTTCACGTGTTTGTTCAAGCGTATGTTCCACTGAGTCTAACTTTTGAACCTTTTGTTCCATTGTGTCTAACTTTTGAAGATTTTGTCCCATTTGTTTCTGATTTTGTTCAAGCGTTGTGTCTAACTTTTGAAGCTTTTGCTGTGTTTGTCTCTGATTTTGTTCCATTGTGTCTAACTTTTGAAGATTTTGTCCCATTTGTTTCTGATTTTGTTCAAGCGTTGTGTCTAACTTTTGTAGCCTTTGTCCCATTTGTTGCATTAACTGTAATAACAGTGCACTGGTGTCTGAAACATGTTCCTCAGTGCTATTCGGCAGTGCATTTGAACCGGCAATATTCGCATTTTGAAAAGCAGAATATGTGTCTTGATTTATTTGAGAAAATGGTGAGGACGCAAAATCTGAATCTACAGTATTTGCAAGATCGTGTCTTGTCATTTCGGAATCCTGAGGCGAGCTGTTGCCGACCGATCGATCGATAATGCTTCCCTGTTCACTAATTGTTTCACTGCCTACTCCATTATTTGCAGCCCGCACCATTTCCCTATGCACTATTGCCAAATTACTACTTTGAACATTAGTTAATTCATTACATGGTGGCGCTAACGCACTGCTTTCGTCTTCACTGTCATTTCGCAGTTTACTTTGGAGCCTAGTATTACGTTTTTCACACGCCATTATTGTCACAATATTTCACATGACAACACAGAAAAGCACAATTTGGAAAGCAAAATAAGAAAACACATTAACATAGCATTGAAAATAATATCTCATTAATTGCAAGCGCAGCTGCGAAGTACTTGGTGCAAATCTACATACATGCCACAACTGTTTTACTGTACAAAAATGAAAGACTGCAACTACAAAGGAAATTCTCTCTATGATTATGCACTAGCAATAAACAAAAGCTACACTAATTACACAAACTACAAGAAAATGTCAGAAGATTCCAGTGAGGTATTCTGGCAGGGTCGCCATATGAAACGTCCCCTTCAAAAATTGTACAAGACTGTGCTTAAACTGGCACACAATATTTTTTTAGCGCAACGCAATCTGACTTTTAATAATCCCTACAAAAGAATGGCCCTGACTAACATTAACTAGATTCAAACTACTGAAGGCACTAACTACTGACAGGCATAGTTAGCAAATGAAAGATTTTGATAGATAACAAACAATGTATTTATCTTAATAGTCAAAATATATATAGCAGTTCATGACATCCAGTCTTACAAATTTCAAAACTCCGCCATCTCTCTCCCCACGTCCACCACTGCTGGCGGCTCACCTTCAACTGCCCAATGCTACGCCCTGTTAACATCCAGATGCCCAACACTACAGTGCCGAGTATTACAACAATGCCAACCAGCCACTGACTGCACACAGCACAGCCAGTGATTTTTCATACAGAGCGCTATGTGGCGTTACCAATAAAAAAAAAACTTAACAGCCTACTTACAGTTAATCATTGACTTATTTCTGTACTTCCCCGTCGGCCTATGTGGCCGAGCGGTTCTAGGCGCTACAGTCTGGAACCCCGCGACCGCTACGGTCGCAGGTTGGCATGCTGCCTCGGGCATGGATGTGTGTGATATCCTTAGGTTAGTTAGGTTTAAGTAGTTCTAAGTTGTAGGGGACTTAAGACTTCATAATTTAAGTCCCATAGTGCTCAGAGCCATTTTTTGTATCTTCCCTTTAGTTAAATTTTGAATAAGTTGCATGTAATTGCCTTCCAAGAGCAAAACTATTTTTGAATTGATCGTGTGTTATTTGGTCGAAGTGTGGGGAGATAAGCAGTTAAATCGCTTCGATGTTTAGGTGTATTTCATTTTTTTATTGTTCTGTCATACATTGGTTTTTAAATTTTTAGAGGGCTTTCATGAACTTTAATTGTTTATACAGGGGGAGCATCCATTATTTGAATCCCTATGGTTTAGTGTAGTTTCAGCATGACAACGGCATACTGTAAATTTTCTTTGCAATTTGAATTTGTCTGTGAGGTGCAACGTTACAGTAATTTTGGCATAAAGGGGCTGACTGCATACCTGTGTTTACTTTCCCTGAAAGATGCTCTCAGCTGAAGTTCTCACTGATTGCTATATGAAATTTGTTATTTATTGTAATCATTACAACGAAATAAACTGAGTAATTGTTAATCGAGTTCTGAACTTAAATAATGAGCGTGTAACTACGCTCCTGGAAATGGAAAAAAGAACACATTGACACCGGTGTGTCAGACCCACCATACTTGCTCCGGACACTGCGAGAGGGCTGTACAAGCAATGATCACACGCACGGCACAGTGGACACACCAGGAACCGCGGTGTTCGCCGTCGAATGGCGCTAGCTGCGCAGCATTTGTGCACCGCCGCCGTCAGTGTCAGCCAGTTTGCCGTGGCATACGGAGCTCCATCGCAGTCTTTAACACTGGTAGCATGCCGCGACAGCGTGGACGTGAACCGTAACTGCAGTTGACGGACTTTGAGCGAGGGCGTATAGTGGGCATGCGGGAGGCCGGGTGGACGTACCGCCGAATTGCTCAACACGTGGGGCGTGAGGTCTCCACAGTACATCGATGTTGTCGCCAGTGGTCGGCGGAAGGTGCACGTGCCCGTCGACCTGGAACCGGACCGCAGCGACGCACGGATGCACGCCAAGACCGTAGGATACTATGCAGTGCCGTAGGGGACCGCACCGCCACTTCCCGGCAAATTAGGGACACTGTTGCTCCTGGGGTATCGGCGAGGACCATTCGCAACCGTCTCCATGAAGCTGGGCTACGGTCCCGCACACCGTTAGGCCGTCTTCCGCTCACGCCCCAACATTGTGCAGCCCGCCTCCAGTGGTGTCGCGACAGGCGTGAATGGAGGGACGAATGGAGACGTGTCGCCCTCAGCGATGAAAGTCGCTTCTGCCTTGGTGCCAATGATGGTCGTATGCGTGTTTGGCTCCGTGCAGGTGAGCGCCACAATCAGGACTGCATACGACCCAGGCATACACCGCCAACACCCGGCATCATGGTGTGGGGAGCGATCTCCTACACTGGCCGTACACCTCTGGTGATCGTCGAGGGGACACTGAATAGTGCACGGTACATCCAGACCGTCATCGAACCCATCGTTCTACCATTCCTAGACCGGCAAGGGAACTTGCTGTTCCAACAGGACAATGCACGTCCTCATGTATCCCGTGCCACCCAACGTGCTCTAGAAGGTGTAAGTCAACTACCCTGGCCAGCAAGATCTCCGGATCTGTCCCCCATTGAGCATGTTTGGGACTGGATGAAGCGTCGTCTCACGCGGTCTGCACGTCCAGCACGAACGCTGGTCCAACTGAGGCGCCAGGTGGAAATGGCGTGGCAAGCCGTTCCACAGGACTACATCCAGCATCTCTACGATCGTCTCCATGGGAGAATAGCAGCCTGCATTGCTGCGAAAGGTGGATATACACTGTACTAATGCCGACATTGTGCATGCTCTGTTGCCTGTGTCTATGTGCCTGTGGTTCTGTCAGTGTGATCATGTGATGTATATGACCCCAGGAATGTGTCAATAAAGTTTCGCCTTCCTGGGACAATGAATTCACAGTGTTCTTATTTCAATTTCCAGGAGTGTATGAATGCTGCATCCCCTGCAGGTTTTTGGTTTGCCCTTCCACTTCACAGACACATGCGCTGCACCTTCCGTCGTTTTAGCTCAGAAAGACGCAGCAGTAATATTCATTCGTCGTTTCCATGCATGACATTACTTTCAATATGTTGCTGTACAAGCTACATCCATTAGGAAGAAATGATACACAAAAAAATCTCAGAACTCGGCAAATTGTCAAATGCACCTGTATAGTACATTTTTTTGACACAGAAAAAAATTATCTCTTGAAATCTGGTAACCATCTCTGCCGCTATCAGAATGAAACTTTTAGCCACGTGTGCACAACGTGACGCTCGTAATGCAGTTACATTTTCAGATTCCCTACTAATTACCTTTAATAGCGTGAGCCATGTGCAGCACTAATGCCTAGGCTGATATTAGCAGACATAAGTACTCCGTCTTCAGGCCACAAGTGGACTATCGGGACCATCCGACGGCCCTATCATCCTCAGCTGAGGATGCGGATAGGAAGGGCTTGTGGTCAGCACACCGTTCTCTCGGTCGTTAAATGGTTTTACTTGACCAGAGCCGCTACTATTCGATAGAGTAGCTCCTCAATTGGCATCACGAGGCTGAGTGCACCCAGAAGACTGGCAACAGGACATGGTGGCCCGGAAGGTCCCCCATCCAATTGCTGGCCACTCTCGACAGCCCTTAGCTTCGGTGATCTGACGGGAACCGGTGTATCCACCGTGGTAAGGCCTTTACCCTTAGCAGACATAGGTTGACTATATTTCCCAGTGGTTTGTGCTCTTCTCTGTCTTGTGTCGAAGGTGTCTATCTTGTCGCAGGCACAAGACGGAAAGGATCAGTCGGTCGCTGGTCGGAGCCGTAAGAGGAAAGGAGGTCACTCACCATCTCTGAAATAACTGTTCCGGAAGCCATAAATGCGGTTCGTTTGTGGGCCGGCGGCGCACACTAAGCGCTGGTGGACCTGCGGTAGTATGGAGTTTGGAGGCAGTGCAGCCTGAACCTACGGCAGCGACAATAATGACTTTTGAATACATCGAGGGAGCAGACAATGATCAATGTTATTACTAACAGTTACTATTAAAATCAGTCTTGATCACAAATTTATTTATTCTGGTAACCGGTTTCGACCATGCCTGTGGTCATCTTCAAAATGCTGTATGAGCAGATGGCTCGTTCTGGTGGTAAACCACTGCTTAAATTTAGCTATGGCACCCTGTTGTCCTGCTTGGGCAGCGTTATTGGTTTGCAAAACTTTTCTTGTTCCCTTTGAAATCATAAGGTAGCAGTGCCAAGCCACGAGTAGCTGTATTTGTCTGTTGTAAATTTAAACCACTTTCTGACGTTTAGTCCACAACTCTGCCAACTCGTAATCTGTTTCAGAAAAGAACTGTCTAAAAGCTTAGATCTGAAATGTTATTTTTAATTGCTGTACTCTCGAGCTTGAGGAATTAGATGACAACCGCACAGGAAGGGCGGATCACTGCAGGGCAACTAATGAAGCACTTTGAACAATATGTAGACGGTACCCGAGAGATAACTGTAACTTCGAGTGTCAGAATTTCTAGTGCCATAGTGACTGATTTTGTTTTGCATGGCCTTTATGAAGAGCAGACTGAAGTTTAAGATAGCAGTCAGCAAGAATCAGTACCCAAAGAAGTGGGATGCGGAAAAAAAAGGAACGAAGAGATATTCTTGAAATTCTCTGAGGCTCTTAATACAGTGGCAATGAATAGCTAAATAAGCAGTTCAGTTGAAGAGGAATGAATATCCCTAAAAATCCCAATCGTAGAAGTTGGAAAGGAAATTGCAGGTACAAGGAAGGGAGCTGCAAAGAAACCATGAATAACAGAAGAAATGCTCCAGTTGGAAGATGAAAGAAGAAAGTAAAAAAATGTTCTGGAAATTCAGGAATACAGAAATACTAGTCACTTAGGTATGAAATTAATTGGAAGTCCAGGAAAGCTAAAGCGAAATAGCTGCATGAAACGTGTGAAGAAATCGAGAAAGAAACTGTTGTTGGAGAGACTGAAGCGGCATATAGAAAAGTTAAAACAACCTTCGGTGAAACTGAAAGCAAGGGCGCCCACATTAACGGTGCAATAGAAATTCATTGTTACATGCAGAGGAGAGAGCGGATAGGAGGAAAGAGGAGAGTGAAGCCTTCTAAGAGGGGGAAGACTTGTCTGGTAACGTGATAGAAGAAGAAACAGGAGTCAATATACAAGAGATACAGGATCCAGTATTACACTCTGATTTAAAAGAGATTTAGAAGACATGAGATCAAATCAAGCGGAAGGGATACATAAAATGCCTTGCGAGGGAGGAGGTGGCAACAAAACAACTATCCTAGTTGGTGTGCAAAATGTATGATACTGCCAATATACCATCAGACTTTCGCAGAAACATGATCGACAAATTTCTGAAGACTGCAAGAGCTGAGAAATACGACGATTATCGTACAGTCAGCTCAATAGCACACGTATCCAAATTTCTGATTAGAATAACACACAGAAGACTGGGAAAGAAATTTGAGGATGAGTTATATGACTACATTACGAAATGTAGAGGCACCATAGAGAGAGTTCTGACGTTGCTGTTGATAATGCAAGCAAGACTAAAGAAAAATCAAGACACGCTCATATGATTTGTCGACCTGCAAAAAGTTTTCGACAGTATGAAACTGAGTAAGATGTTTGAAATTCTGAGCAAAATTGGGGTAAGGTATAGAGAAAGATGTGGAATATACAATATGTACAAGAGGGAACAATAAAAATGAAAGACCAAGAACGATGTGATCGGATTAAGAAGATTGTAAGACAGGGGTGTAGTCTTTCGCCCCTACTGTTCAATTTATACATCGAAGAAGCAATAAAATAAAGATTGAAGAGTGGAATTAAAAATCAACGTGAAAGGATAACAGCGATAAGTTTCGCTGATGATATTGCTGTGCTGAATGAAATCAAAGAATTAAAAGGTATTCTGAATGGAATGAGCAGTGTAATGAGTGCAGAATATGGACCTGAGAATGATAAGAAGTAGCAGAAATGAGAACAGGAAGAGACTTAGCATTACGACTGATGATCACGAATCAGATGAAGTTAAGGACGTAGATAACTAATTACCCGTGATGGCCGGAGCAAGGAAGACATAAAAAGTAGTCTAGCACTGGCAAAAAGGGCATTCCGGGCCCAGAGAACTCTTCTGATATTAAACATAGGCCTTAATGTGAGGAAGAAATTACTGAAATTGGAAATTTGTGGTAAGCACTATGGGGTCAAACTGCTGAGGTCACAGGTCCCTAGCCTTACCCACTACTTAATCTAACTTAAACTAACTTACGCTAAGGACAACGCACACACATATACACCTATGCCCGAGGGAGGACCGAACCTTCTATGGGGGCAGCCGCTCGAAACCAGACAAGATGCCATAGACCGTACGGCTACCCCGCGCGGCGAAATTACTGAGAATGTACGTTTGGATCACAGTATTCTATGGTAGCGAAAAACGGACTGTGGGAAAACCTGAACAGAAGAGAATCTAACCACTTGAGATGTAGTGCTGCGAGAGAATATTGAAATTAGGTGGGCTGATAAGGTAATGAATGAGGATATTCTCGGCAGAACTGGCGAGGAAAGCAATCTATGGGAAACACTGACAAGAAGGGGCAAAAGTGTAGGTCATCTGTTAAGACATCAGGGAACAACTTTCGTGGCACTAGAGGCATCTGCAGAGTATAAAAGTATTAGAGGAAGGCAGAGATTCGAATACATTCAGCAAGTAACCGAGGACGTAGGTTGCAAGTGCTAAAGAGATTGTCATAGGAGGAGTTCGTGGTGGGCCGCATCAAAGCAGTCAGATGACCTATGACACAAAAGAAAAATATTTTGCATGTGACAGACAGCTGTTTAGCAGTCTGTAACATAAGTCTTTCAGGTCCCAGTGGACTAGTCTCCACCCCCCCCCCCCCACCCACCCCCCAATGTGAGATGGAGAGTATTTTCTAAAAGATGAACATGTTGGACTTCGGGGAGGTTGGAATCATGGACGAAGGAAAGTAATGAACAAAGATGTGCAGTGGGCACTGGTAAAGAAAATAATGGAGTGCTCAAAGAGTTGCAAAGAAGTAGCCATAAAATCTAATGTATGATAAGAAATGTGTAGTATTTAAAATTGCTAGCCTAGTATAATCTTGGGAAGGTATCATTTCCCCTATAATTCGACGGTAGTAGTAGTTCAGGGTGGGAAGATTCGGGGAGGAGGGTTAGTCTTTCCTTTTGAGGGGGTGGTGTTTCGCCACTTAGGTGAAATTTTTAAGAAGCTGCCTTTGAGCACTGCGTTAGCTGCTGCTGTCCCGTAGAGCCTGTGTGATGACGCGTACATTATGGTGACACGTTTGCAAAATGAGTTGCTAGACAGGTTAGCCGGGCTCTGTGAAAGCTCCACCACGTAGCGACGATAGCTGCATGAGGCAGGACCGTCACCACACCAGGGCTACAACCACATTGTGAACTATGTGACTGGCAGATGGGCCATACTGCAAGAAAAGCGCCCTGGAGCAGCATAAATAACTGTGAATTTTCGGACAGAAGCATTCGAAGTTCAGCATTACTAGCATGGCACTACGGCTACACTGGATGACGGGACGACTGAGCATTGGCAGCTGCAGTCATTGGTTCAGAACTGGTATGGACAACAGCCTCTTGAACTAAGTACACCCTCGCGGATCTGGTGCTACAGGCTGACGGACATGCTATCTACGCCAATTACCACCTGAATCATGTCAGAAAGCAGCGAGTCGTGACACGTGCACGGCATTCATCCCGTGCCACCGCAGAAGACACGAGCTATGCCTGAGTTGCCTTGGCATGGGGATTTGACATCAGAGAGCTGACGAAGTGAGGAGGAGGAGGAGGAGAAGGAGAACGTCGCTGTCGTCGGAGCCTTGACCTGTTGACAAAGTCTGGCTCGCTTCCCAGATCCAACGTCAACATCGCTGGGCGCCGACGCAAGTACCGTCCATCTGGAACAGTGACCAACCACCCGCTGACCATCACCGGACTGACGCAATGGAGTGAGGCGTGTCCATCTCTCATTGACAACAGGAAAATGTAGTAATTAAGGGCAGTTACGTCTCTTCTCAACTATCAGTCTGTCACTTGGCCCCACTGGCCCACTACTCAGTCCACCACTAGCCAACCGGGCAAAAGACAGTGATGACAACTGATATACAGTCAATGTTCACATAGAGAACTGAACTACTGTCTGATCAGGTTGAAGACTACTTTCAGATGCTTTTTAAGGGATAGTGAGGCATATTTTCACCTTTTAGGTAATTTTTGTTGACCACTCACTTGTTAAAAAATAGTTTCGTGCTGTTCGTGAGGTATTTGAAATATTAATTTTCCATACGAGTATAACAGTCATGTTGATAACCTTTTGCAGTCTGTATGCTTGAAACACTTACTTGCTTAGCCCATCCTTTTTGTTAATATAATTTCTAGGTGTTAGTCTCTGTCTCTGTACCCATGTAACTACAGATTATTACCCTCTCTTTTATACGCCTGAGATGCAGGCGAAATTTATGCGATTGACAATTTATTGCACACTTCCTCAATCGGATTATGCTTTTATTTTCTTCGTAACCGATGGCTGCTTTCTATTTAGTGGGTGCTCTACCACTTTATTTGTTCAGTAATACTTTGTATCTGAACAGTTTTAACATAAAAAAATAAAGTTCTTATTCAATAACACGCCCTGTCCTGGTGGCCACTAATCAACAGAAAGAAAAAAATTGATAATAAAATAAATCGATCTTTCTCGTCAAGATCCGCAGTTTCATGATTAACGGTTGCATAATAACAACTAGAATCATCGCCTCTACATCTATATTCTGCAAACGACTGTGAAGTGCGTAGTATAGAGAACTTTATACTGTACCTCGTATAAGGTTCCTTCCCGTTCCATTGACTTATCGAGTATTGGAAGAATGATTACTGAAACGCGTCTGAGCGCGCTGTAGTCACTTTCCTTCCTACAGGAGCGGTTAGTAGCGGGTATTAGTGCATTCCCAGAATCTCCCTTCAGTTCATGTGCCTCACAATGATTCTGAAAAGCGTGTAAGGGTGTTGCGTGTACTTAGTTTCTTTTCATAACACAGAACAAGAGAATGATCTAACCCGACCCAAAGGTTGAGCAGTCTCGTGCGCCATCATCTACGCTATGAGAACAACTGACTGTAACTGTATCTGGTGGGCATCTTGAACTGGAGGGCACGACGACCTGAAAGGCCAACTTCGGTGCTAATTAAGTCGGAAACGGCGCAACTAACCGAATTTTTTCAACAAGTATTTCTCAGCATATCCTACCGCGAAACACTTTTACAATCGTTTCAGAGTGTTTCTGACCACCCTCTGTATGTTTTGTACCAAAAGTAATTGATGTTCATAAAGATGGGATTTCAATGCAAACAATAAAAGAAAAGTAACACTACAAAACTAAGTGTTTCAGAAGTGTTGTGCAACCACACTGTGACACGACTGATCGCTATGTCTGTCAGAGGGTAAGTCCACAGGCCTTGAAGGGCGTCCGCCTTACTGTAGTAACATTTAAAATCGGTCAGTATTACGGGGACAGGCCCTAAACCAGTCGCTGCAAACCGGACAAACGTCTGCCGGAGCAACTCTAGGACTGTTGTTTTGCTTGAGTGGTGCGAAGGCAGAATCCGGCCGAACCTGGCTCAGAAGGAATCGACTTGTTTCCAGTGGACGCCAAACGTACGACTTGCTCCCAGACTAAACCGGAATCTCCTAAATTTCTGTATACCATCAAACACTAAACCGTGTTATGTGTCATTTTCTTCTTCTGTGTGTTTGTTTGGGAAGTATGCTTTTGCTAAATGGGAAGGACGAGAATTATTTTCCAACAAGCTGTTATATGAAGGGCGCCATGAATCATCTATAATCGTTAGCTTTTCCTACATTCGTTTTCGAAATCCATATGTCGTCTCCAGCTTATCTTCATTCTAAACTACGAGTTTATTCTTGTCGTCCGGTCGCAGCTATGTCAGACGGCGAAAATCCTCTAACGGAGCGAAGTCCAATTTTAAGCAAAGATTATACGATGCAGATACTTCATAATAATAAACGACGGCAAACTCCGAACTAGAATAAGTTATTGTTCTACGAACTCACGTTCCGTCTTGTAAACTGTGATAAGTTTTTACTTTATTTATTTTGTTCTTGGAAACTAGACAACTACTAGAATATTTTGCTATAACCAGATGATATTCCTATACAACTTAGCTTCCGCGTACTGAAAACAGAAATCATAAACAGTGGTTTACGTTCATATGAACTAATTTTCTTCATTCTCGGTCATTAATTTCCACACAACGGTCCATTGCTTTGAATGTCGTACTAATTTATTCACATTGCTGCACTTGATACATCGAACTGCCTCAATAATAGCTATTAGTTATCCAAATCGTGGTTCCTTTAATTTTCTCTGGGATGCTGCAGTATATTCAGCCTACTTCCTTCCATTTTATTTCGCGCCAAAGAACATAAGAGATTTCAACAAAATCTAACTTCCTTATGTCTTATGATAACGCTTGAAAGCTTCTGATACAAGTGTCGACTTGCTGTGAAATCTCGGCCCTTCGGATTTAATGGTTGATAAAATGTTGCAAATTTTCTGAGGAGATTATTCTGTCTTTTGCACTACATACAACAAAGCGGAGCATTTATGAATGGCTCTGAACGAGATGAAATTTCAAATTCAGTGAACAATTATGCTGTCGATTACTGAGCACCATAAGAAATTTATTACAATTAGTGACTTCCGCTGATTGTAACAGGAGAGAATGTAACGCTGAAAATAGCAGTACGATCGAGCTGCAAGGTGTCCATTACGAGTCGTGTTTTCACTTAGCGAAACAGGCATATGTTAGACAACTGAGTGTGCTTTTGGTATCCAGTATGAGTGTGAGTATATTTAGGTACTCCTGCAAAAGCCTCATCATCTTCAAGAAGGTTGAAGTTCTGCCAGAAAGCTACATGAAAGAAAGAAAATACGTTGATAAGCAGATCAGAAAACTGTAAACGTATTCTTATCTGGTTCGGACTTCCGAGACAACTGAATCTTCTAGTTAAACTTTCAAAATACAGGCAGGAAACAGGTATTAGCATAACTTTTGAAGCAAACTGCTGTTTGGATGTGATAGCGAGACAAGAACAGTAAACAGAAAAATTGTAAAGCCGAAGTTACAAAATATATATGAAAAGATTAATATGCAAAAGAGATTACTGGTTCAAACACAAGGTGGGTCTTAATATCAATTTATAAGAATTATGTTGGTAAATACAAGAAAAAGTGGTTGCTGGAAGACCATGATGATCTAGCTGCCCACGAATCACATCCCAGACGCATATGGTGTGTGACGTTGAAAGTGGTCTGTTAATAGAGGGGACAACGATAGCGGTTGCTTGAGACTACTACTGATTCAATAAAAGGGTCGCCAGATGCCTGGGCATCAATTACTAACACAAAAACTAAACTCTGTCCGAACAGGCCTCCAAAGGCGCAAAGGTACCGACCGACCGACTGTCGTATCGTCCTCAGTCGATAAGCATAACTGTTTGCGGATATGGAGAGGCATGTGATCATCACACCACTCCCCCGGCCGTTGCTAGTTTTCGTGACCGTAGTCGCTACTTCTCAATTAAGTAACTTTTCAGTAGGCCTCAAAAGGGCTGAGTGTACCCCGCCTGCCTACAGTGCTCGAAAAACTGGGATGATATTTTTAATACAAAAATAAAGGAATATATCCCATGATCTGTAGGCTAACCGGAAGCAATCTGTTATTTAAAAGATTTGCACCACGGATGAGTCGTAATAGACAAATGTGCCTCACGTATGAGAGTAGCTGATGCGCTTGCGTGATCTATATTCTAATTATGTTAAGTAACTACCTGAATGATAGCAACAGGAATCTAAAATAAAAAGAAACGTCTGAGGTATTAAACTGTCTCACTTACAAGGAGCCCACCTATGGTGGGACTGCAGAATATTGGGAAACTAAATATAAACGTTCTCGTTACTGAATCGAATTTAAATGATAAGACAGAATTAACTGTTTTATCCGTGATACTAAGGAAATACAGGCATGCATTTATAATAATACGAGCCCTGAGCAAGTTAACGAGCAAGTTTTGGTAACTTCAGTTTCGCTATGATATACGTTGAGTCCCGAATCGCGAAATAATTGAAATAATAAAATTGAGCATCATGATGACAGTTGTAAAACGACTAACTTGAGCACAAGGTTCCTAAACTTCATACGACGCTGATTTTAATTAAATCCTAATACTGCAGCGAGAACACATACCATTCCTGCTGCTATCTCGGACCTCGAACAAACAGCAACTGCTCCATCGATCTCAGAACCAGAAAGCCACTGTTCTTCACCGTTCTCGTAAACAAAATGCTCTGTCCGCCGATCCGACTCCGAAGCCGAATGCCTCCATACTTTTCGTTTCTCTATCTCCGGCAGCTCACCAACAATAATTCCGCCAAAAATTCGTGTCAGCCAGCCAGGACTAATGGCTATTTGTTGACCTATCGGAAGAGAACATTTGACTCACCTCCTCATGTCTTATGAGCCTCAGAAAGACCCACACATTAAATGAGAGATCTTGTCTCGGTAGCAACCTATGAGAAATGAGCAAATGCTTGCGTCTTCCACTACCTTTCATACTATTGTCGAGACTATCTTAACCAACCCTCGCGGTTCTTGCGAACACCTTTGGAGTCGCCAAGTCTGGCGAGGGGGTAGCTTCCTACTCTCTCAACACGCTGTCAACTTTTGACTGGTCCCGTGAAGTCGATCGTGAGTGTAAAACATCACCAACTTCTATCTCTTCGTTGCTGGTGCCATCGGGTCTGCAGGAGGCGTAACTCCACCGTTGATCGGAAGGCTGTGCGCAACAGCACGTTCCACCAAAATCCTCGTATGACGGACCCCTGGCGAGTCTGAAATGGACTCGCACGCGACTGCCCAAAGCAGAGTGTTCTGTATACAATATCAGAGGGTCTCCATCGTCTGAAGGTCACAAAAAGGCTGCTCTACCTTTAGAGGGACGTGACTGTAATAGGAATTCAGTTTGGTGAAACAGTTACATCAGTTGAAAGCTAATGTTATTTCGACTAAAACTGAGTTGTTTATCCCTTACCTTGTTAAGAGGAGTATCGTATTATCTGTCTAGCTTCTACTAAAAATAGCTAATTACTAGGGCGACCGCAATTCCCTCAGTTCTGCTTATGCTGATAATGAAATTACTGTTGGAAACAAACCTTAATCGGCTTTTAATCACGGCAGGCGGGCGTCTCGCCCGAATTGTGGGTAGCTAGGAACTTCCTATATTCCTTTTATTTGTCTGTTTGTCATCCGTTGTCAGATTTGTCTTTCATATTATGTGAAATAGGAAAGAAGGCAGGAGTACGGACACAGATATTCATTTATCAAACTTGCGGACTTGAAGAATACAACGGCACACTTCTGTCCAAAAGGTTGGTTATATTCCCAAACATTTAGTAAGCGACAGAAGCCAAGTAACAGTTTAGAAAAGCAAAACGGTACGAGAGGCATCTGACATATTTATCTTAACTTGCAGTCCAGAAAGTCTTTGGTACTCTGCGTTCTTCGAAGGAGGCTTTCTCGTGCCTTGACGCATGTGGATGATGTTGTTCTCCTGAAATAAGCGATGCAAACCCCTCTAAATGAGGGGCAGAATACTCAGCAGTAAAACCTTCCTCGAGGAAGCACTTTCTGGATATACTACCATCGTACATATTAATAAGGTTCGCATATTGTATTCAATGGCGTCGAAACCCTTATGTTGGAGTTTCTCCTCAGCACTTGAATATCTTTGGCGCTACCCACAACCGAAACTGAGATGGGGACCCGAGAGTTTGTTAATGCACAATTCATACCCAGAAGATTCGGACGCGTTGCACAACACTCATCCACAATATTAAGATCCAATACCTTCGGCGACCATGACATACGTACTGAATGCTTTAATTCGTCGTAAGGTAGATGGCCCAGAAATTTATTTATACATTGTGTACACTTGGATGTGGCTGTGAGAATCTTAGCTAGGGCTGGAGATTACCCAAGATATATACCATAATTTTGATATCGAGTGACTTTGGAGCCGAAGCGAATGGAATTCACCAATATACTCTCCACGCTGGCGCACTATGTTGTGGTTCTGCAAACGACAACTCAGGTGGTAAGATTAACCAAGAAGGATGTAAGTGGTTGAGGGATTGTGCAGTGTTGCGCTATGGTGTGAGAGCGAGGGCTCTAGTCGGATACTCGGTGTAAACAACGGAAAATTAAGATGCTGGTATTTTCCTTCCCTTTGGGAAAGATAATATATGCTTCAGAGGTAATCTTGATGAAGTCTACACCCCATTTTTTATTTTTTATTTGTTTTTATTCATGCAACTATCATTTCTCAGCAGTGTAGGATTTTTCAAGGTAATAAACTGCCAATTAATAGACCAAATTACAACACACAACATACATAACATACAGTAAGAGGATAGGACAGGTAGCCGGCAGGGACAGGAGAGGACTAAGGAATCATCGCACCATGTACCTTACCAACCTAGGGAAACCGCGGAGAACACACATCAGGATGGCCGGACGTAGCAGCTCCTTTCTCCCCTAATATGTGGTCAGTGTGTTAACGGCCACACCACCCCATTCGGTAATTCTAAATTGTATAATGTTCCTTCATTTACATACGGTTCAGGCAACTTTCAATATACTCCTTCACAGCCCACACACTGAGGACACCTGCTGATGACTCCTGGATTGCCCGGTCACTTTCAATGTAAAACCTATTTCCACTCTTCCCTGCCACTCACACTAAGACACCTGCAGATGACCCGTGGCCTGGTAAGGTGTGCTGTGCCCCTTGCCTGCATTCCGGACTCCATATTCAACTGTCCATCCGAGGAACTAAGACAACTGAAATTAGTATCACGCGTTATACGTCTTCACACGTGATCCCTGTGAAAGTAGTAAACCATAATCATACACTGAAATTTGGCAAGATGCTGTAGTTATCCTCTTTCACTACTATCTGCTACTCTGAATTGTCTAAGTAATCTTTAATTTGTAATATGCGTTACGCAAACGACAAATCCCGTGTTAAGATTACGTCTGTCATATGCGACTGCTTAAACAGGCCATGCCGAAAAATTTCAGTAGTTATTTGGACACACTCCGAAATACTAATAGGAAATCACAAACTGAAGTACCGGCACAAATAGACTTTTATTCCGAAAATACACCGCTTAACAAAAAAGGTAAAAGACCGAGAAGGTATAGTCGGATGTCAATGCAACTTCGTACAGTATAAAACATCGGGGAATATGTAAACGATTATAACTGCAGGTCTCTATGACAGGTAGAACGGTCACAAGCGTGCATTTGTGTTGGTCGTCTAAAGTACTGTTGCCAGTTCTGGTAAGATTATAGGAAGGGACTTGTACAAGAGAACGTTACCAGTACCTCACGGAGTTCGAAAGCGGCCTCATAATCGTCTCCATTTAGCCGGTTGGTCAAAACGCGTAACATCCAGATTTCTGGGGCATTCGGCTGTGACCGTGGCTTGATATTGAAATACTCGTACAATGAAAAGTGAGGGTAACCGTACATCTGGCCGCCAAAAGAGAGGATCGTCGCACTGCGCGCGAAGCACATCGCCACCCCTCCACAGCCGCTCCTGCCATCCGACTGAGTCTGGACTTTTGCCGTGGCTGGGGAACGCAGAATGCGAATGAGTGGCATCGCACTCAGTTCGGCGATGAATCGTTCCGCGCGCGACAGTGCACAGCACCCATGTATTCGAAAAACCCACGAGCGGAAATGCGATTTTTGACGGTGTAAAATCTAAAGCTCTACTGATCACGGAAATAAGGGGTCAAGTGTTTTGGATAACCATTGACCTAATGACCATTTGTACACCTATCGGAAGAGTGGCCATACTGCAGTTTCCCTACAGTTCAGAGTCAAAATTTAGACACTACGTATTTCTGCAAGCCCAGTTCCGTTGACGAAATCTGTTGGGTCCTTTGAATTAGGTGTGGCCAGGGCGGACTTTAGGCAGCTTACAAAAGCACCGTTTGTCCGAAGGTGATTCCTGAGAAAACACGGAAAATGACGAAATTTGGGTGCCTAAAATACCAATTGTGGGAATGGCCACTTCTATAATATCTCTTCATGGCAAGCCGACGAAAATTTTACCGCATGTCCTTAAGGTTATGTTGTCGGGGAATCTTGACTCTTTTCTCGATAACATTATCCATTATCAAGATACAGAGGTTCAAAGTAACCGTACTTCTGCACGTAAAATATGTACGCACTATCCAGTCTGAGGCGTACACGGAGTTTTAACAAACCTAGGAAACAGGTGGAAAGGGTTCTATAGTCATCGCAAGAGTTCTGATGTTACCTATTATGTTTTTGGTCAGTAGTATTTCAACAGTAATACTCTTTAAAGCGTTGTCTCTCTATAATAAATACTTCACGCCTGTACAAATATGCCTAAAGGGCTAAAAAGGGTCTTAACATGCCAGAAAATAACGTAAAATGACTGCAAAAATCATGTAAAACTTTAAAGACTGCAAATACATTAAATATTTACAATAACGTTTTTACTCTCGTAAGATACAAATCATAAACCGGACGTTTTCGATAAACTGCTGTCGATGAGCAAGATAACCAAAAAAATGTGAAGCTAGCAGTTTTATATTAACTTTACATTATGCGTACCTATTCGTCGTTTTAATGTGTCAAAGTGTATAAATAAACAGTCAAAGTCTACTGACCTACAGAATTCGTTTTATATAAGCAGCACACACTGTTGTAGAAGGGAAAATAAGGGAACCAGCAGACGTATGCTCTTGTTAGGGCGCAAAAAAGGAGAATACATTCCTCTTTAAAAGTCTATGAGAGAAATGTGGAGAACCAGTTGCCTCAATCCTCATTCCGTTTTCCTCGCCGACATTTTTGGCGTGCTTTTTTGTGATGAAAGAGAATAACAGAGGGACAATGCCAGCGGAAAAGAGAGCACACAGCGCCAGGGGGAGGGAGAGAGGCAGAGAGAGAAGAGAGAGAGAGAGAGAGAGAGAGAGAGAGAGAGTGGCGGTGGCAAAGAGAATGTGGTAGTAAACGAGAAAAGGAGATAGATGAACACAATATTTAGTGGGTGTCAAAGAAAGAGGAGATATTTTGAGGATAATTACAGACTGTGGCAATAAAAGAGGAATAGAGATGGAAGGAGATAGAAGAAATGGGAGCAAAAGGAAGGGCAGACAGTGGAACTGAATAATATAGTTGATTGGAGATCATACGTAGGCTTGAGGGGTCTGGAGTCTCCCACACTGGCGAATTTCAACACGTTTGTATAAGGGGAAGGCACGTTATGGTGCGAAATTTTAAACACCATGTACGTTGGACCTCCCAGAATTTGTGAGCTGCCGAGGTATGGCGAAGACAGCAGCAGTGGGAAAGAATGGCAAAAGGAGACAATGTAGGTTAGAGACGAGACAGTGGCATTGCGTCGCAATGTAATTCAATGGGAGAAGAAAAGGACACTAGGAGAGAGATATATGCACAGTAACTGTGAGAAGGACATGCTGAGTATGAAGGCTCCACTACAAAGAGAGACTGAGCAATAGGATTTAGAATGTTCTATGTAAAAAGTGACTGAATACGTTCGAATGCCAACATTTTTGGTGAGGAAGACAGAATGAGGCAGGTGCTTCCCCCCTTTTCTGTCAGAATGTTTTGAAGAAGAAGACATTCGCCGTTTTTGTGATAGAAGCAGTTTTCCGCTGTTTATGGTTCTGCACAACCCCGGATGACAGTTGTCGGCGAGTACGGCAGCGACTTGGGGGTATGGTCCCACGCTTCCAATGTTTCTGAGAGGTACAACGGTATTAGTTCTGGACTCACGGTATGGAGAGCCATCGGGTATGACGGCAGGGTACGGCTGGTAGTGATTGATGGTTCTCTGACAACGCAGAGGATCGTCACGGACATCCTGCATGTTTATGGGTTGCCTCTCATGCGACAGTATCACGGTGCCATTTTTTATCACGACAATGCTGTCTTACAAACGCCACGTCTCTCTATGAATTCTCTACCTGATGTTGAGGTACTCCAGTGGCCAGCAAGTCCGCCAGATCTCTCCCCACCAGAATATGTTGGGACCGTGGTGTCCAGGATACCAATGACCAGTTAAAACAGTTCTGGGTCATCTTGTCTGAGGAGATGATACAATGGCTTTATATAATACCGTCCCAGTGGAATCAGTACATGCATCCAGGACAGATGAGGTGCAACGTCATTCTCACAAATGGGCTCATACTGCTAAGTTATTTACAAATTTTAGTCGAGTTTGTAATCAGTGAATCAACATCACATATCCTCTAATTGGGCGAAGTTTTACTTAATTTCCTCCTTCCCTTATAGGTGCTTCACTTTTGTGTTAAATTGTGCACACTCATGCAACTTATAGCAAATCTCCAGCACACATCCATGAAGTGCGATTAACCGGATTCTGAATCATGCGATGCCGCGCGGGATTAGCCGAGCGGTCTAGGGCGCTGCAGTCATGGACTGTGCGGCTCATCCCGGCGGAGGTTCGAGTCCTCCCTCGGGCATGGGAGTGTGCGTTTGTCCTTAGGTTAAGTAGTGTGTAAGCTTAGGGAGTGATGGCCTCAGCAGTTAAGTCCCATAAGATTTCACACACATCTGAACATTTTTGAATCACGCGATCACATCGCAGCTCGCAATTCCACCCTCACTATTTTCTGTTTATGATTAAGTCCATCTCCATTTAGCAATAGTCTGCTTTATAAGTAGCACATTTCTGGTTATCTTTATTTCTCACCAATACATTTGACAAACTTCATTAAGGTGTGTCGAAAACGGTTAACAATTTTAAGAGATTAGATTCCTCAGTCAATATTAAAAACAATGTTCAGCAATGAGCTCCCCCTTTACGAATGATATTATGAACAATGCACCATTTGCGTAACCGTAATACAGGGAGAAACTGCGAACATTCGCAACAAATTGCTCCCTGAATTACGTTCGATATTAGTATCATTCGTTGACGGTACGATAGATCTTCTCTACTTTTTCATAGTACCTGTTGAGTACTCCTCGATACATATTATTCTGGTCAGAGGACAGGTCAAGGTGGACCCGTTGCCTGTCATCCATCCAATCTGTGGTTATATGTAAAACTGTTCTACAAAAGACATCAATAAGTACTTGTGCGAGTAGTAGAAACAGTTCAGCAAGTAAACTCTGTGCCAGAAATAATCGGGAGTGTATTCTGTATTCAGGCGGAAAATGGATACGATGAACACGTATAAATTGTAACTGATTCGCCAAATGCAACAAATGACAGGTTTAGTAAAGAAGGGGTGGATCAAGTAACGCACCATGCGTTGCCATTATACAACGCGGAAACTAGTGTTTGCAGTTCAGTGTTGATGCAGAATTTACTTCTTATTTTACACAAGTTATCTTCTCCGTGACTACTGCTCACCATCCTCCAAACATCCTGCATCACTGTATACCCATTACATGAGCTATCTATTGCCGGTGAGAAACAAACATCACTTACAAAAATATAGAGTACTGCACTCTGCAATATTTGTGCTTCTAATTGCCATCTTTTCAGGTCTCCCGAATCGATAAGTCTATCGATGTTTTCTATGAGACATCGTATGATACAGTGCCGTACTGCAGACTGTTGACAAAAGTCGAGCGTACGGAATAGGTTCCCAAATATGTGAGCGCTTCCAACACTTCTTAAGTAATGGAACCCGGTATCTTGTCCTCGACGGTGAGTGCTCGTGAGGGACAAGGGTATCGTCGAGACTGCCCCAGTGAAAAGTGATAGGACCAATGTTATTCTCTATACACGTAAATAACCTAACTGGCAACAATATGTAGCTGTTTTCTGATGGTGCTGTTGTGTACTGAAGTTGAAGCCGTTGAGTGACTACAGGTGAAAATGACTTAGACTAAAATTTTAGTCGGTTTGATGAATGGCAGCTTTCTCTAAACGCTGAATTATACAAGCTAATACAGATTGGTAGAGTAATCAAATTTCGGGAATTCATTTGTCTGGATAAAATATTTAAGTGATTAACATTGCAAAAACACAGGTTAATGTAAGCCGGAGATAAGGCAATGCAAATGTGAAATGCTGGTACATTAATAACTGGTGTAACAGCCAGAATGTTGAATGTAAGCATGCAAAAGTGAATCAGTCAAGTTGTGATTGATTCACAGGTGCCAGATATCAGATTGCGGGAGGTAGTTCCATGCCTGTTGCATTTCGTCAATACAGGGTTAATTAATGCCGTTTTCGGGAGGCGTTGGAGTTGTTGTCCGACAATGTGCCACATGTTTTCGATTTGAGACAGATATAATGATGTAGCAGGCCACGGCAACATGTCAGCACTATGTAGTGCATACTGGGTTACAACAAAAGTATGTGGGTGAGCGTTATCCTGTAGGAATGCTGTTCATGAAAGGCAGCAAAACTATACTGATCTACAAATTTTCAGTCAGGGTGCGTGGGATAGCTACGAGAGGGCTCCTGTTGTCATGTGAAAGAGCACTCCAGACGGTAACTGCAGGTGTGGTCCGGTGTGTCTTTCACGCAGATAGGTTGGTTGCATGTCCTCACTAGCCTTATTGAACCCATACACGGCCATTACTGGCACCCGAGGCAGAACCAACTTTCACCAGAAAACACAACAGACTTCCACACTGCCCTCCAGCGAGCTCTGGCTTGACACCACTGAAGTCGTAAACAGTGGTTGATTGGGGACAGTGGAATGCGCACTATAGGGCACCGGGATCTGAATTGTCCTTGAAGTAACCGACTGGTAGCAGTTTGTTGTGTCATTGTGGTGCTAATTGATGTACAAATTGCTGCTGCAGTTAATATTTTGAGGAATCAGCCTCAGTTGCACAAATTTTCTGGTCTTTACCAAGTTTCGGCTAAATTAATCTAGCCTTCTTCAGAAGCATAAAATTACTGTAACATGCCACAGTAAGGAACAGTCAACATTAAAATTGAAACCTATAGTACCGTGGTACCGTGTCGAATAAAACTACTTAGCTGAAGTCCATCCCTGGCATCTCTTCGACACGTGGAAACTAAAGTTGGCTGCCAACCGACCACGTGGTGAAAAGATGCCGGGACTGGACTTCAGCTAAGAAGTTTTATTCGACACGGCCTTCCTCTGGCGTGTTACAGTAATTTTACGCTTCTGAGGAACGCTATATTAATTTAGCCGAAACCTGGTAAAGACCAGAAAATTTGTGCAACTGAGGCTCATTCCTCAAAATATTGGTCGATCACAGTTGCTGACGGGGCTGCAATATGCAAAAAATTCTTAGATTTCTAGCTGCTGCAGTTGCCGTAAGATGCGCCAGACCTGTACGCCGAACACGATCTCCCCTCTCGGTAGTGCAACGTGGCTGCCTGGTGTTCTGTCATATTGCGACCGTACATACTCGTCATTTCCGTTGCCAGCAATCATGTACAGCAGCTGAAATTCCTGCCTAATCACCGAGCGAGGTGGCGCAGTGGTTAGCACACTGGACTTACATTCGGGTGGACGACGGCTCAAACCCGTCTCCGGCCGATCTGTTTTAGGTTTTCCGTGATTTTCCTACATCGTTTCAGGCAAATGCTGGGACCGCTCCTTTGAAAGGGCACGGCCGGTTTCCTTCCCCATTCTTTCCGAATCAGAGCTTGTGCTCCGTCTCTAATGACCGAGTTGTCGACGGGACGTTAAACGCTAATCTCCTCCTCGTCTTCCTGCCCAATCTTTCGGCTGTATCGCAGAAGGAACTTCCAATTTCTTGTAGCCCTACAGCATGACCTTGTTCAAACTCAGTGAGGTTTTGACAACGGCGTCTTTGTCGCCTTAAAGGCAAACTTGACAACCATCAATTCAGCATGTCTACTCTCAAAGGTAATTAACGCTCACGACCTAATCTGGATCCTCACTGTGGTGCCACTAGCACCACTCTTATGTCACTGGCATGAAATATGGGTAGACATCATCTTTCAGATGTAGAAACACACCTACCTTCTTTCGTTTATGAAGTGCAACTTCTTGATGTTGTGAGTTTCTTCCGACAGCGTATCTAGGAGGAACGCTGCAAAGCGATATGAAATGGAATAATCAAGTAAGACAGGAAATAGGGTAGGCGAATGTTCGACTTCGGTTTATTAAGAGAGATTTAGGAAATTGTGCTCAATCTGTATAGGAGACAACGTATAGAACTCTAGTGCGACCCAATCTTGTGTACTACCCAAGTGTTTCGGATCCCCGGCAGTCGGTTTAAAATATGGCACCGATCCAATTCAGAGGGGAGGGGGGAGGGGTTGCTAGATTTATTACTGGTAGGTTTGATCAGCATGCGAATATTACAGTGATACCTCGTGAAGTCAAATGGCAGTCCCTGGAGGGCGCAATACTGCCCAAAAATTAACGAGCTCAGGCATCGGCTGCTAGGGGAACAGTGAGAATTAAAAATTAAAATCGCAGAACAGTCTCAAGTCGCACATAACGCTTCTTTAACATATTTCACTTCACAGTTCTGAAAATACTGCCGTTGGTCGAGTGAAACACGTCAATATAAAGAAAAGTTACATTACATACTACTTGTGGCTGCTCTGCGGTTTTAATTTTCGCTATTGAAAAGTTTTAGAGAACCGGCCTTTGAAGCTGACTGCAGAGTGATTATGCTGCTGCCAACGTAAATTTTGCCTAAGGATCCCTAAGGTAAGATAACATAAATCAAAGCTCGCAGGGAAGCATACAGACATTCTTTTTCCACTTCGCTCTACTTGAGAGTGGAACAGGAAAGAAAATGACTCGTAGTGGTACAAAGAAGCCTTCCCCACACTTCATACAGTGGATTGCGGAGTTTGTATATAAATGTAGATGCAGACGTAGATGTGGATGTATACATACTTGTCGTCTCCCACAAATTCGGTGTAATTCCGGCTCCTTATAAAGACAGAGTGGAAATGGGCACAGGTCATCCCCGTTTTCAAGAAGGGACGTCGAACAGATGTGCAGATCTATAGACCTATATCTCTAACGTCGATCAGTTGTAGAAATTTTGGAAGAAATATTATGTGCGAGTACAATGACTTTTCTGGAGACTAGAAATCTACTCTGTAGGAACCAAAATGGGTTTCGAAAAAGACGGTCGTGTGAAACCCAGCTCGCGCTATTCGTCCACGAGAATCAGAGGGCCATAGAACCGGGTTCCCAGGTAGATGCCGTGTTTCTTGACTTCCGCAAGGCGTTTGATACAGTTCCCCACAGTTGTTTCATGAACAAACTAAGACCATATGGGCTAACAGATCAATTGTGTGATTGGATTGAAGAGTACCTAGATAACAGAACGCACCATTTCGTTTTCAATGGAGAGAAGTCTTCCAAAGTAAGAGTGATTTCAGGTGTGCCGCAGGGGAGTGTCATAGGACCGTTGCTATTCACAGTATATATAAATGACATTATGGATAAGATCGGAAGTTCACTGAGGCTTTTTGCGGATGATGCTGTAGTACCTGTACATCGAGAGGCTGTAACAATGGAAAATTGTACTAAGATGTAGGAGGATCTGCAACGAATTGACGCATGGTGCAGGGAATGGCAACTAAATGCCAATGTAGACAAGTGTAATGTGCTGCGGATACATAGAAAGAAAGATCCTTTATCATTTAGCTACACTATAGTCAGCGACTGGAAGCAGTTAATTCCATAAATTATCTGGGAGTAGGCATTAGGAACGATTTAAAATGGAATGACCATATAAAGCCGATCGTCGGTAAAGCAGATGCCAGACTGAGATTCATTGGAAGAATCCTAAGGAAATGCAATCCGAAAACAAAGGAAGTAGGTTACAGTACGCTTGTTCACCCATTGCTTGAATACTGCTCAGCAGTGTGGGATCCGTATCAGATAGGGTTGACAGAAGAGACAGAGAAGATCCAACGGAGAGCAGCGCTCTTCGTTACAGGATCATTTAGTAATCGTGAAAGCATTACGGAGATGATAGATAAACTCCAGTCGAAGACTCTGCAAGAGAGACGCTCAGTAGTTCGGTACGGGCTTTTGTTGAAGTTTCGAGAACAATCCTTCACCGAGGAATCAAGCAGTATATTGCTCCCTCCTACGTATATCTCGCGAAGAGACCATGAGGATAAAGTCAGAGAGATTAGAGCCCACACATAAGCATACCGACAATCCTTCTTTCCACGAACAATACGAATTCGGAATAGAAGGGAGAACCGATAGAGTTACTCAGGGTACCCTCCGCCACAAACCGTCAGGTGGCTTGCAGAGTATGGATGTAGATGTATATTCCGTCATAGTTTGTCGATAGGTCATCCATTTTCATTCATTATATGCCACTGATCGATTGACACACGCCCTTAGTCAAAATCAGTTAAATCACGTCGATATTTAAACGTCCTGGCAAATTTAAGTAATTGGCTGCACCGGGTCTCAAACAGGGAAGTTTCCCCTTCACGAGGAGTGCTGGTAAGAGCATTGAACACGAAAGACAAGGTTGTGGGTTCCATTCCCAGTCCCATAACGGTCCATCTGCCTGGAAGTTTCAAAACAGCGCACAGATTGCTGCAGAGCTAAAAGTCATTCTGGAAGGAACCGCATTACTTATACATTGTGTCGATCGAATCTATCCCGTAGTAGCTATTCTTGCTTTTGTCCTCGTACGCGATCTCCTTACCACATTAGAACTCTCATCATAATGACGCAGTAGTTGATGCGTCCCTGACGCACGTCATAGTAAATCGGGGCAGAGGCAGAGCTCTTGGCATAACATCAGATATGTGGGCAATTACATTTGTCATGACCCAGGTGCAAGCTGCAGTGTGACATTGGCCGAGCTGTCGCAGTCACACAGACTACCATACGGAAAAATGTTGTAATAGCACCACCGTAACATGGCTACGGAGTACCTGTTGGTACAACGTTCCAAGAGCTGCTAGACCGTAAATCTCGCAGCCCGATTCGCTCATGAGTGAAGCGCGTGCCCCGCTTCCAACGCTCTTGTTTTGTTTGTTGGGCAGCGTAACCGTTGACGGCAGCCGTCCTTGTCGGAACAGTTTCTTTTTTATTATTTACAGAACGAGTGCGCGGTGCGCGTTATTGAATCTAAAGTGTATTTCTCCTTAAAGAGAAGTTCTCCGTTACCTTGGCATACCACGTTTTCAACGGCGATAATATTTCAGCGTAAGTAAGGCAATGAGTCCTCATCAGTCACGAGGTACTTTTCCTTCGAGTGATGCGCTCGCAGTGAAAGGCTCGAGGCGTCGTACAATTAAGGCACGTCGCTCTTGACCTTTATCTCGTACGCGGTGCGACCCTACCGCGACTGCGCGCCGTAGCATCTCCACCGACATCCGCAATTTGTTTTCGGGCCCCCTGGAGTCGCCCTGTCAATCAACGCCGTCCCTCAAGGACGGGGAAGAGGAACGTCGAGTGCTGCCCGATGGCAGGAATGCGAGCGCCAAGGCTCGCCAGCGTCGAATTTCGTGTGGAGTGTCCGAGGTCAAATATCGGGCGCCCGAGCGCCGCGCACGGCTCCACGCACAAGCTGGTAGCGCGGAATGCCACTTGCTCGACGACCTCAGCCGACCAACGCAACATGTGTCACGTAGGTAAGAATAAACGTTCACGGCATTTGCTACTCAGTTTTGTTTACAACTAAATACATATCATCAATTAATAATAACAGAGCACAGAAGAAGCAATAAAAAATTGTTTAAAAATGACGACCTGTTTCGGCCTTCATGCTGGCCATCCTCAGATCCAACGCACCGTAAAGATGTAGAATGTCACATTAATTAGGAAAGTCTGAAAATAACGTAGCGTGCGAAAAAGGAAGAAAGGAACCAAACACCGACAAGAGTTAAAATAGCGTAGCATTTACCGATATGGCTGCAGCTGGCGGTACAGGCAACAGCTGCGTGAAATCACAGTCGTTTATTGCTGCTGATGGCTAATCTGCCATGCTTTAAATATAGTGGTAAACGCGCACTTACGCCGGGGCCCATGATAAATATGATCCCCCGCAACGAACGTGTGACGTCACCGTAGGCATCTGTCCGTCATACTTCGCGAACGCTCCGTTCCGTACGAGGCCCACAGGATAGCAAATTGTCTATAAAAAGATATCCACTATAGGTCATAACGTTGTCGTGTTCTATCGATAGCTTGCATGCAGTTAAACACGCAGTTAAGAATTAAACTCGTCTGAAATAGTTAGTCGCTCCCTGCCGAAGAGGACTGCTGGCACTTGCAAGACCTGCAGTGGCACATGGTGTGACGTCTGCACGGCAGTCTGTCTTTCGCGTGGGCTGTATGTCAGCCTCAGATAATGGGCGATGATTTACGTATGAAGCAGTAGGGCGTTGAGACTATATTGGCGGCAGTGTGTTGATATGTTGTCGCCAGCACAAGGACGTTTGTTGAATGGTCATAAAAGACGCGAAGTGGTGAATCATTACGATGATGACATTATAAAGTGAAGAATAAATAGTGGTAAAAGCAATGAGTAAAAACATAGTACCATAATGAATAATTATATAAATGAAAACACTAGAGAATGTGGCTATCTGACGTGTCAGTGTCTACTACAAAATCTTTTTCTTTGGACTGTAAATAGCATCATCTTGATATTATAAAATCAGTAAGAAGAATTCTATGTATCATAAAAAAGATAATAAAAATACAACAAAAGCAAGTTTAAATGTCGTAGTGCACAAATCTCCAACCATGTTGTGTATAATTAAGTTTCACCTACACCAAGCTCCCGATTAACCCACATCCGGATTATCCTGCTTGAATGTCATCTGCACAGGGCATAGTTCAGTTGCTTTTGGACATAAAATAATCAGCGTGTTGTTATAACTGGATTGAATATTTTTGTTAAAATTCAGTATTATGCATTACTTCTCGCGCGATTTCCTGTGAAAATTGGCCGTAGTGCAAGAGGTAGATCATCACATTTCTCGATTTCCAGAGAGGATTTGACCTGGAGTCACACTTTAATAGATTGTCAATTAAGCAAGTGCCTCGAACACTTCTACTGTTTTCAAGTAATAGAAGACGGTATATTGTCCTGGACGCTTAGTGTTCATCAGAGACAAGAGAAAAGCGAGGACTGCTCCAGGACCTTGCGATAGGACTGAAGTCGTTCTCCATGTACTAATCACGCTAAAAAGTACCTGAAAAACCTGAATTGCGTTCCGCTTGATTTGAGTACAGCCCGCATACCGTAACTGACTTGCACGTTGTACATAGTTCAATTGCAAGCCTGTGATGGTACATTTAAGTTTGGTATGTGTAGTATGAGACAACTCACCGTACTCCCCTCATTTCATTTTCACAATTAGATTCAAAACATCTTGTTATACTGTATAATATTACACTTATATAAGACTTCATTCGTATTACTTTACAAGGCGCGCAAGGTGATAGTTCCTAAGGTGCCCGCGAGCTGCAGCTCAAAACGGTTCAAATGGTTCTAAGCACTATGGGACTTTATAACATCTGAGGTCATCACTGCCCTGGACTTAGAACTACTTAAGCGTAACTAATCTAAGGACATTACATACATCCATGACCGAGGTAGGATTCGAATCCTGCGACCGTAGCAGCAGGGCGGTTTCGGACTGAAGCGCCTAGAACCGCTCGGCTACGACGGCCGGCGAGCTGCAGCCCTTGGCTGGCAGAGAGTCTCCAGGCTACCAAGTAGCCTACTTGGCGCAATGGCGCATCCGTTCTCAACGGATGCTCGGAGCACCTACGTGCTCTAAGCACTTACAAAGTTGAGTTCCTCACACATGGAATTCAATATTTCTCGACAGGGAATAGTTTGTACTGGACAGACTGACCTGCCTAGTTTGCAAAATGCCGCATATGGAACTTGGAGTGGCAAGTGAGTTACGGAACTTAACATGGGTTCTCTGGTATCTTCTTGATATAGCAGTGGCTACCACAGTTGATCACTAGAAAACACTGCTCTGTATGGCGATAGCTCCACATTGTAAATTAATACTACGATACTACAAATACTAGGGAAGACCCTATTAGAGACGAGACAGTCCTTAATGCTTGTAAATTTATTATAATAAGTGACATTTCTAAAACGTTACCATTCACATCAACATCTGAGAGAGCTAATGCTGGTAGTGACAGTGGTTTCTCCAACTTCTGATGTACAACGCATTGCTATTAATTCATTTTTCAGTCATCACTTACAAATTTGGTTTAAATTTAATACTTAAGTTATCATATTACTTTACATTATGAATTGAATACAGAAAACACTGGTGTAATATTCTACAACATCTATTATTTGTTACACGAACCAGTATTCAGCTGTTACGCCATCATCATGTACAAAGATAACTATTAGATGCAGTGAAATTTTGTTGCATCAAAGCTTTTAAACTAGTGCATCTACGGAGTATCTCCATTTCCACAGGTGATAATGTTAAAACTACAATTAAGAATAAAACAAAAGGGACTAATTCAGTGTAAATAAGATGTAACATTATCAAATAGTTACCTAAGATAGATAGTTGAATAATCTTACATCACATTTACGATGAAATAATCTTTCTTGTTTAAAATGCTCTTTCGAGAATCGATGGAATAGTACATCAATGCATTTTAATTTAATTTTCGATTTTCAGACGCACTAGTAAACCCAAGTTTGTCGGCAGGCTCACCAGATTGCAAGTGAAGGTAACGTCGAAGACGCTTCGGTTTTTTAAACACATAATCACTCTCGCTTTAAAGACACTAATGTTGTAGCTACACGTTCTTGGGAAGTTTTTTGGGAAATATTTATTAGCTAAATATCTACTTCTACTTTAGTCCCTGGACTAATTTTCGAAATTCCCTGTGCTTTAAAGTGAAGTATCAGGTTTCAGTACCTATTAGAGAATTTGTATCATATTTACAACAATTTAATTATTATATTTTAAAAACTTATGGTATCTGAGCGCATAGGATCGCAAAAAATTACGCTCACTGATCGCTACACTTTGATTCAGCTAATTCAAACATTATTCAATGACGAATTTTAAATAAATGTAAATAATTGGCGTTGCCACTCAGAATAGCATGTAACTATAGCTCCATAATCAATAAAAGAAATGAAAAATTACAATAGAAAATGCGAATTTGCACAAAAAATTTAAACCTAAAATTTGAGAGAAGCGGGCGGGATCCGGTGTGACACCACAAAGTAGTATCTCATGGCTGGCTCCGTCGCTGTAGCAAGTTTTTCGACTGTTAACATGTTTCCACAAAAGTTGTTTGTGAAACATGAGACCCACACAGAGCTGAAGTAATTTTCCTAAAGCCCTCCTGATACACTCTAATTCGACTTACAGTTCCATTTAAAACAATCGTAGCTGATACTATAGCTACGTCGTAAAAACTAAAGCTAAGAGGAAACACATCAGCGAAAACTTTTAACGGGAACATTAACGTGCGTTAGATCACTGGACTCGTCTTTTCAAGAGCTTTCGAACATCTTTAAACAAAGCGTGTAGTGCCATTTAGAGTGGAAAAAAAGAAAAACAAAATGCAGAAAAGAACTTTCTTTGAACTTATAGAGACCTCGACTCGATACCTAGAACCGTTCACGCAATCGAACGGATTTTATGCCTTACTCGATTCATCCAGTGTATAAATTGACACATATCTGACGTCACTGACACGGTCATCACTGGTCATCGCCAGGCTAACTCCGACAGGTAGCCGTGTACCGGTCGCTGTTCCCCAATGAAGCATATTTATCCCTTAAATTATGGGGCAGGAGATAGTCGAAAAGTAATTATGTTGATGATGTTGTTTGGTTTGTGGGGCACTCAACTGCGCGGTCATTAGCACCCGTACCAAGTTCCAGTTTTTGCAGTCCAATTTTTACACAATCCAATCTAACCACTGTCACGAATGATGATTATGAAATGATGAGGACAACACAAACACCCAGTCCCCGGGCAGATAAAATCCCCAATCTGGTCGAGAATCGAACCCGGGACACCGTGATCCAGAGGCACCAACGCTTGCCACTAGACCACAAGCTGCGAACTGTCGAAGAGCAGGTGATAAAACGTTACACTCTCGGAACAACATTATATTTTTCGATTCATACTGGCGACAATGTCTAGGTATTCAGGTCTTAGTGCAGCTTCGGCACACAATCTTATCTTGTGATAGATTTTCTACGCCATTGATATTCTGCTACATGTTATGAGGTGTCAGTCGAAATGTCACGGAATGGCTATTTTTGGAATATACGCAACCTAATTCAGAGTACAAACATGGCATACAATAAGAAACTGTAAAATTATTACGCAGAGAGTACTTGGAGTAGTCTTATGATGGGTCGTCGTCACTATTTATGTGTCTGAAAATCACTTATTGTTGTAGAGAGTTCACTTCAACGACAGTACTACTGCTCAAAACGTCCTTAATTTTTAATGTTAGCCCGTCGAATTGATCTCAGATTGGATTCATCATAAATGTTACACGGACTGTCACGTAGAGTTTCAACACATTTGTTAGTTTAGATCACCCATAACAAAATATTGAAACACGTGTGGTAAAACAGTTAAATCTTTCTTGGGCAAAGATGCACAAAACATATAATTTAAATGATAATTCTCGTTATAACGCCATACGTCCAATAAATGCTCTCGACCTCATTTCGATTTCAGCACAAGTTCAAAGAAAGAGATTTTACAAAAATGAAGGGCGACTAATTCGTACAGCTACCCATCATTGGTAGTCATATACATATAGTATTTATAAAAAGTAATACTTTTAATATATGAAAGTAAAGAACAAAAATTAGCAGAGACACTTGGTTTGGAGGGAGCGGAACAAACAGCGAGGTCATCGGACCCATCACATTACGGAAGGAAGTTGGCCGTGCCTTTCAGAGGAACCATCCCGGCATTAGCCTAAAGCCATTTAGGGAAATCACGAAGAACGTAAATCAGGTCGGCCGGGCGTACGTTTGAACCGTCGTCGTCGTCTCGAATGCGAATCCAGTGTGCTAACCACTGCACCACCGCGCTCGGTCCGTAGAAGCAGAGCACTGATGTATTAGTGTTTGCTATGTAAATGACTGTCAGTTCAAAATATCTTTATTCACTTCACAAATTAAAGTAATAAAATTAGTCGGTCAGGGTGGCCGAGCGGTTCTAGGCGTTATAGTCTGGAACCTCGCGACCGCTATGGTCGCAGGTTCGAATCCTTCATCGGGCATGGATGTGTGTGACGTCCTTACGTTAGCTAGGTTTAAGTAGTTCTAAGTTCTAGGGGACTGATGACCTTACAAGTAAGTCCCACAGTGCTGAGAGCCATTTGAACCATTTTTTTTAATAAATTTAAAAATTAAGTTTTGTTTTTAGCACTCTTAATTTTGAAATAAATAATCATAACTGAGACAATATTTGTTTTAATGGGTAAGCCGCTCCAACGGAAAGAAATTTATTTTTATTAATTGACCTCATATAACAGCTTGATAGTGTGCAATATATATGTTGTTGTTGTGGTCTTCAGTCCATAAACTGGTCTGATTCAGCTCTCCATGCTACTCTATCCTGTGAAAGCTTCTTCATCTCCGAATAATTATTGCACCCTACGTCCTCCTGAATCTGTTCAGAGTTTTCATCTCTTGGTGTCCTACGATTTTTACCCTCCACGCTGCCCTCCAATACGAAATTGGTGATCCCCTGATGCCTCAGAATATGTCCTACAAACCGATCCCTTCTTCTAGGAAAGTTGTGCCACAAACTCCTCTTCTCCCCAATTCTATTCAGTACCTCCTCATTAGTGACGTGATCTACCTATCTAATCTTCAGCATTCTTCCGTAGCACCATATTTCGAAAGATTTTATTTTCTTCTTATCTATTTATCGTCCATGTTTCACATCAATACATGGCTACACTCCATACAAATACCTTTAGAAAAGACTTCCTGGCACTTAAATTAATACTCGATGTCAACAAATTTCTCTTCTTCAGTAACGCTTTTCTTCCCATTGCCAGTCTACATTTTATATCCTCTCTACTTTGACCATCATCAGTTATTTTACTCCTCAAATATCAAAACTCATTTACTACTCTAAGCGTCTCACTTCCTGATCTAATTCCCTCAGCATCACCTGATTCAATTAGACCACATTCCATTATCCTCGTTTTGCTTTTGTTGATGTTCATCTTATATCCTCCTTTCAATACACAGTTCATTCCGTTCAGCTGCTCTTCAGGGTCCTTTGCTGTTTCTGACAGAATTGCGATGTCATCGGAAACTGCAAAGCTTTCATTTCTTCTCCGTGGAATTTAATTCCTACCGCAAATTTTTCTTTTGTTTCCAGGCGAAATTCTCCCAGATTTCAAGAAGAATATAATAATTCTCTCAGACTCCAAGAAGAAGCTCCAAGAAAGAAGCAGGTGGTAGGAAGTGTGAATATTACCGTACTCTCCGATTAATGAGCCATAATTTTAAAATACTGACACGAATTATTGCAGAAGTTATTGCAGAAGAATGGAAAATATGGTAGAAGGGAGGACCTCGGAGGAAGATCAGTTTGGGGTCTGGAGAATGTGGGTACCTGTGAAGCCCAAAGTCTTACCTTAGAAGATCTGTTGAAGAAAGACAAACCTATGTTAGTTTTTATCAATGAAACAAGTGTCCAACTTTACAATCAGAATCTAACCATTGTCCTGGAAATACTAAGGAGGTGGTGCACTACGGGAAACGTTGCACAGATGCTGTTTCGTGCCGCGCAGTCAGCCACGTGAATCAAAGCGGACCAGAACCCACTTGTCTTCCCCTGTCCATTTGGTGGGACCATTTCCCGTGATCCACGAGCAGTTGCGACCATCGCAGATTCTCTCCACGCTAAGCCTCAAGGCATCTTTAATCACGTGCGTACCGTACCGTGTAGCTCAGTGTCTCACATCGGATTAGGGATGGACGATGTAGCTGCTGCATCAGAGCCGGCCGGAGTGGCCGTGCGGTTCTAAGCGCTACAATCTGCAGCCGAGCGACCGCTACGGTCGCAGGTTTGAATCCTGCCTCGAGCATGGTTGTATGTGATGTCCTTAGGTTAGTTAGGTTTAAGTAGTTCTAAGTTATAGGGGAGTGATGACCTCAGATGTTAAGTCGCATAGTGGTCAGAGTCATTTGAACCATTTTTTGCTACATCTGAATACTCGATGTATGGTGCCGATGTATTGAACTGAACCGATGGTTTGGCGACTCTATTTTCTTATTTATCAAGGAAAATCGCCAAACAGCCATATATTTTGAGAAGTTATTTTATTTAGGAAACCAGTTTCGGCATCTGAATAATGCCACCTTCAGGCTCCTATGCACCCCGTGTACAGACAATCTGATTTATCAACATTTGCATACTGGAGCCATCAGCATCTACATTCTTCGAATTCGTTTTTGGCGTGTTTCCCTCGAAGGCTTGACAAAAATGGTTCAAATGGCTCTGAGCACTATGCGACTTAACTTCTGAGGTCATCAGTCGCCTAGAACTTATAACTAATTAAACCTATCTAATCTAAGGACATCACACACATCCATTCCTGAGGCAGGATTCGCTCCAGACTGTAGCGCCTAGAACCGCACGGCCACTATGCCCGGCACTTGACAAAAACTGAGCTCAAGTGTACGAAGTAAACACTTCAAAAACGAATTCACGGAATCGAGATGCTGATTATGGAAACAAGCACGAACTCTATTGTATTTTTTTTTTTAGCACATACACACAGAAATACGATGTATACCAGTCCACGTGCACAAACGATGTATTAGAACGTGAAATGAAGCTGGAAGCTTAATATATGTGCTTGAAAATGACCCATGGTTGAAACTAGGCAACTGCACGGATAGCAAAAGAGTAGAGCCCACTTAGATCACATTTTCATTCTCAGTATTTGTTGTCTTTTGTTTCGGACATACCGCTCATATCTGTAATCACTTGAGCAAAGCAACTTCTACATTCGAAGCACCAATATATTTCTCTCGATGTATCGTAATAGCATCGATACCATAGTAAGGTATATGGCATCTAAAAAAACTGATTTTTTTTTTACTGTCCAACGTCAATCCCGACTGTTCCGTGCGCGCAGCGTATTAACAACGATTTTCATACTTCAAAATGTACAAATGTGTGTAAAATCTTATGGGACTTAACTGCTAAGGTTATTAGTCCCTAAGCTTACACACTACTTAACCTAAATTATCCTAAGGACAAACACACACACCCATGCCCGAGGGAGGACAAAAACCTCCGCCGGGACCAGCCGCACAGTCCATGACTTCAGCGCCTGAGACCTCTCGGCTAATCCCACGTGGCTGACAATACTTAATAACTTTTTCGGATAATATACATTTGCACATCTCTTTCAGTCTTATTACAATATTCAGATTAATAATATGTCAGACAAAAACATCAACAGTTTGTTTCCTGCAGTGGACTGTTTGATTACATCCGAAGCACTAGTCACTAAAAGAAAACAGAAAGTGTAGCAAATACAATACGCAGGTCATGTTTGGGAAATTTAAAACACTACGCCAATTACAAGATTAACAAGGGAAAAATTACATTTGCAGATGTTGTGCTATTCCCTGGTCAGTTAAAGAGACCAGTTGTACCTGAAGAAAACATCGGCTTCCACGATTTAGAAAGGGATAAAGATCCAGTTCGCAGCCCGGGACATCGTTTCGACCTGTCACGGTGGTTCCCTGTTTTGCGCTGCTGACCTTGTGCGTGAGCTACTGTCCTCCGTAGGAGGTGGCCCGCACAAGCGCAGGGCACGAGAAGCGTAGCAGAGCCGTCTGCATCGCAGGGGCCGCCTCGCGAAGCGGTGCCATTAAGACGGCGGCGTGGGCCTGGGAGGAAGACGCCGTGTGTCCCACTAGTCGCGCCCAAGGCCGCCAGCGACTGCTGCCTGCGCGGGCAGCAGTAATGTCGCCGGCCTTATTAGGCGATAAACAGCTGTCCACAAGCAGGCGGCGTGAGAGAGGCCTGCCTGCAGGACCGCCCCGATGCGCGGGCGCCGGGTGAGCTCCCGCGGACCGGATTTCGCAAGAGGCCACTCTCGTACTGCTTGTGTGGTCGGTCGCAATAACTTCATCGTTACTTTGGCGTACGTGGCGAAATACTTAATAGTCCTCCAGCTGTAGCTTCCCACCTTTATGTAACCACTCACATGCTGTGTGCCTCTTAACTGAGCCAAAATGTTAAGCCGACCGGTTTGGCCGAGCGGTTCTAGGCGCTTCAGTCTGGAACCCTCGCGACAGCTACGGTCGCATATTAGAATCCTGCCTCGGACTTCGGTGTGTGTGTTGTACTTAGGTTAATTAGGTTTAAGTAGTTCTAGGGTCTAGGGGACTGATGACCTCAGATGTTAAGTCCCATAGTGCTCAGATCCATTGAAAGGTTCCTGTAGCCACCTTTCATTAGTCCGGTAGCCCATTTTCATTAGCATTCCTCTTTCTTTTCCTTGTTTCTCTTTTCTCATAACTCTCAGAGTACTGTGATTGAATGAATGTGGTTGCGTGTTGTAATGTTGTTGCTTTAATTGGTTCTGAAAGCGGTGTTGATAGACAATAAAAGCGAGTTCAAAGCTGTGAGCTGTCTCGGGAAGTTTACCTTGCATTACTGAGCAACTGTTTCACCAGGTATCCAGGCTATCTTAGCAAATTCCCAACCAGACTAACATTAATTATAATCTTTTAATTGTCATACGACAACCGGTGCTGTATACAGGGTGTTACAAAAAGGTACTGCCAAACTTTCAGGAAACATTCCTCACACACAAAGAAAGAAAATATTTTATGTGGACATGTGTCCGGAAACGCTTACTTTCCATGTTCGAGCTCATTTTATTACTTCTCTTCAAATCACATTAATCATGGAATGGAAACACACAGCAATAGAACGTACCAGCGTGATTTCAAACACTTTGTTACAGGACATGTTCAAAATGTCCTCCGTTAGCGAGGATACATGCATCCACCCTCCGTCACATTGAATCCCTGATGCGCTGATGCAGCCCTGGAGAATGGCGTATTGTATCACAGCCGTCCACAATACGAGCACGAAGAGTCTCTACATTTAGTACCGCGGTTGCGTAGACAAGAGCTTTCAAATGACCCCATAAATGAAAGTCAAGAGGGTTGAGGACAGGAGATCGTGGAGGTCATGGAATTCGTCCGGTCACCGAATCTGTTGTTAAGAAGCGTACGAACACTTCGACTGAAATGTGCAGGAGTTCCGTCGTGCATGAACCATATGTTGTCTCGTACTTGTAAAGGCACATGTTCTAGCAGCACAGGTATTGTACCCCTTTTGAGATCACGATAACGTGCTCCATTGAGCGTAGGTGGACGAATCTAAAATGAGCTCTAACATGGAAATTAAGCGTTTCCGGAGACTTGCTCACATAACATCTTTTCTTTATTTGTGTGTGAGGAATGTTTCCTGAAAGTTTGGCCGTAACTTTTTGTAGCACCATATATATATTTATATCATCATTTAAGACTGATTATGCCTTTCAGCGTTCAGTCTGGAGCATTGCCCCCTTATAAAATTCCTCCATGTTCCCCTATTCAGTACTAACATTGGTGCCTCTTCTGATGTTAAACCTATTACTTCAAAATCATTCTTAACCGAGTCCAGGTACCTTCTCCTTGGTCTGCCCCGACTCCTACCCTCTACTGCTGAACCCATGAGTCTCTTGGGTAACCTTGCTTCTCCCATGCGTGTAACATGACCCCACCATCTAAGCCTGTTCGCCCTGACTGCTACATCTATAGAGTTCATTCCCAGTTTTTCTTTGATTTCCTCATTGTGGACACCCTCCTGCCATTGTTCCCATCTACTAGTACCTGCAATCATCCTAGCTACTTTCATATCCGTAACCTCAACCTTGTTGATAAGGTAACCTGAATCCACCCAGCTTTCGCTCCCATACAACAAAGTTGGTCGAAAGATTGGACGGTGCACAGATAACTTAGTCTTGGTACTGACTTCCTTCTTGCAGAAGAGAGTAGATCGTAGCTGAGCGCTCACTGCATTGGCTTTGCTACACCTTGCTTCCAGTTCTTTCACTATGTTACCATCCTGTGAGAATATGCATCCTAAGTACTTGAAACCGTCCACCTGTTCTAACTTTGTTCCTCCTATTTGCACTCAATCCGTTTATATTTCTTTCACACTGATATTACTTTCGTTTTGCAGATGCTAATCTTCATACCATAGTCCTTACATTCTGATGTAGCTCTGAAATATTACTTTGCAACCTTTCAATCGAATCTGCCATCACAACTAAGTCATCCGCATATGCAGAACTGCTTATTTTGTGTTCACATACCTTAATCTCACCAAGCCAGTCTATTGTTTTCAACATATGATCCATAAATAATATGAACAACAGTGGAGACAGGTTGCAGCCTTGTCTTACCCCTGAAACTGCTCTGAACCATGAACTCAATTTACCGTCAACTCTAACTGCTGCCTGACTATCCATGTAAAGACCTTTAATTGCTTGTAAAGTTTGCCTCCTATTCCATAATCTCGTAGAACAGACAATAACTTCCTCCTAGGAACCTGGTCATATGCCTTTTCTAGATCTATAAAGCATAGATACAGTTCCCTGTTCCACTCATAACACTTCTCCATTATTTGCTAAAGATCTGGTCCTGACAACCTCTAAGAGGCCTAAACCCACACTGATTTTCGTCCAGTTGGTCCTCAACTAATACTCTTACTTTCCTTTCAACAATACCTGAGAAGATTTTACCCACAACGCTGATTAAAGAAATACCTCTGTAGTTGTTAAAATCTTTTCTGTTTCCATGTTTAATGATTGATGTGATTACTGCTTTTGTCCAGTCTGATGGAACCTGTCCCGACTCCCAGGCCATTTCAATTATCCTGTGTAGCCATTTAAGACCTGTCATTCCACTGTATTTGATTAGTTCTGACTTAATTTCATCCACCCCAGCTGCTTTATTGCACTGCAATCTATTGACCATTTTCTCCACTTCCTCAAATGTGACCCTATTTCCATCATCATTCCTATCCTGTTCTACCTCGAAATCTGAAACATTACTGATCGTATTTTCACCTACATTGAGCAAGTCTAAAAAAAAAAAATCTCTCCATCTGCCCAAGGCATCCACAGGATTCACCAGCAGTTTTCCTGTTCTGTCCAAAATACTTGTCATTTCCTTCTTACCTCCCTTTCGAAGACTGCTAATTACACCCCAGAATGGTTTTCCAGCAGCTTGACCCATAGTCTCTGTTTCCAAAGTCTTCCCAAGATTTCTTCTTGGATGCTGCAATTATCTGTTTTGCTTTGTTTCTTTCTTCAACATAACTTTCTCTGTCTATCTCAGTTCTAGTATGTAGCCATTTTTGATACGCCTTCTGTTTCCTTTTACAGACTTCCTTGACTGTGTCATTCCACCATGCTGTTTGCTTCATCCTACTTTTACACACTACTGTTCCAGAACATTCCTTAGCCACTTCTAGTACTGTGTCCCTGTACCTTGTCCATTCCTTTTCCAATGACTGTAAGTGACTACATTCTACTAACTGGTACCTTCCCGAGATCGCTGTCATGTACTTGTGCCTGATTTCCTTATCCTGAAGTTTCTCCACTCTTATCCTCCTACATATGGACCTGACCTCCTGCACTTTCGGTCTCACAATCCCAATTTCACTGCAGATTAAATAATGATCAGTGTCATCAAAGAATACCCTGAATACACGTGTGTCCCTCACAGCCCCCCCTTAATTCCTGATCTGTTATTATGTAGTCAATGACAGATCTGGTTCCCCTGCCTTCCCAAGTATACTGGTGAATGTTCTTATGTTTAAAAAAAGGAGTTTGTGATTACTAAGCCCATATTGGCACAGAAATCCAGGAATTTTTCCCGTTCCTGTTGGCCTCCATATCCTCTCCAAATTTACCGATAACCTTTTCATACCCTTCTGTTCTATTTCCAATCCTGGCTTTAAAATCCCCCATGAGCAGAACACTGTCCTTGTCCTTTACTCTAACAACTACATCACTGAGTGCCTCATAAAAACTATCCATCTTATCTTGATCTGTCCCTTCACAATGCGAATATACTGACACAGTCCTAATTTTCTTGCTAGACACTGTCAAATCTATCCACATCAGTCGTTCGTTTACATACCTTATTGCAACTACGCTGGGTTCCATTTCTATCCTGATGTAAAGCCCTACACCCCATTGTGCTATTCCTGCTTTGACTCCTGACAGGTAGACCTTGTATTCTCCCACTTCCTCTTCTTCCTCACCCCTTACCCGAATGTCACAAACAGCTAAAACGTCCAGCCCCATCTTACTTGCAGCCTCTGTCAGCTCTACATTCTTCCCTGAGTAACCCCCATTGATATTAATAGCTCCCCATCTCATTACCATTTGTTTGCCAGGTCGTATCTTAGGAGTCCCTGGTTTGTCAGCTAGAGGTGGGACTCCGTCACCTCCAAAGGTCGGAGGCATTTTGCTCGATTGTTGCCAATATCATATTTAAAGTACCAGGGAAGCAGGTTGCTAGCCTTACTTACCCCGAGTCCCATTGGGTTTTACCCCTAACGGTTGAGGGACTAACCGGTGGATTTGGTAGTCTTTGCCGTATGAGCACAAAGGTGACCACGACTTAGAATATGTCCGAGATGCCCAACCTTATTCCAGAGTAACGACTGTCGGGACCACTTACTTGGCCACTCATACGTTGCCCATGGTTCGTGAAGTAGGACATGATTACAGGAACCCACACCATGAACCATATATATATATATATATATATATATATATATATATATATATATATATATATATATATACTCCTGGAAATTGAAATAAGAACACCGTGAATTCATTGTCCCAGGAAGGGGAAACTTTATTGACACATTCCTGGGGTCAGATACATCACATGATCACACTGACAGAACCACAGGCACATAGACACAGGCAACAGAGCATGCACAATGTCGGCACTAGTACAGTGTATATCCACCTTTCGCAGAAATGCAGGCTGCTATTCTCCCATGGAGACGATCGTAGAGATGCTGGATATAGTCCTGTGGAACGGCTTGCCATGCCATTTCCACCTGACGCCTCAGTTGGACCAGCGTTCGTGCTGGACGTGCAGACCGCGTGAGACGACGCTGGATCCAGTCCCAAACATGCTCAATGGGGGACAGATCCGGAGATCTTGCTGGCCAGGGTAGTTGACTTACACCTTCTAGAGCACGTTGGGTGGCACGGGATACATGCGGACGTGCATTGTCCTGTTGGAACAACAAGTTCCCTTGCCGGTCTAGGAATGGTAGAACGATGGGTTCGATGACGGTTTGGATGTACCGTGCACTATTCAGTGTCCCCTCGACGATCACCAGAGGTGTACGGCCAGTATAGTAGATCGCTCCCCACACCATGATGCCGCGTGTTGGCTCTGTGTGCCTCGGTCGTATGCAGTCCTGATTGCGGCGCTCACCTGCACGGCGCCAAACACGCATACGACCATCATTGGCACCAAGGCAGAAGCGACTCTCATCGCTGAAGACGACACGTCTCCATTCGTCCCTCCATTCACGCCTGTCGCGACACCACTGGAGGCGGGCTGTACGATGTTGGGGCGTGAGCGGAAGACGGCCTAACGGTGTGCGGGACCGTAGCCCAGCTACATGGAGACGGTTGCGAATGGTCCTCGCCGATACCCCAGGAGCAACAGTGTCCCTAATTTGCTGGGAAGTGGCGGTGCGGTCCCCTACGGCACTGCGTAGGATCCTACGGTCTTGGCGTGCATCCGTGCGTCGCTGCGGTCCGGTCTCAGGTCGACGGGCACGTGCACCTTCCGCCGACCACTGGCGACAACATCGATGTACTGTGGAGACCTCACGCCCCACGTGTTGAGCAATTCGGCAGTACGTCCACCCGGCCTCCTGCATGCCCACTATACGCCCTCGCTCAAAGTCCGTCAACTGCACATACGGTTCACGTCCACGCTGTCGCGGCATGCTACCAGTGTTAAAGACTGCGATGGAGCTCCGTATGCCACGGCAAACTGGCTGACACTGACGGCGGCGGTGCACAAATGCTGCACAGCTAGCGCCATTCGACGGCCAACACCGCGGTTCCTGGTGTGTCCGCTGTGCCGTGCGTGTGATCATTGCTTGTACAGCCCTCTCGCAGTGTCCGGAGCAAGTATGGTGGGTCTGACACACCGGTGTCAATGTGTTCTTTTTTCCATTTCCAGGAGTGTATATATAAGAGAATATATATAAAAGAATATATATATATTTAAGGGAACTTAAATAAAAAGAAATAAATCAGTTTATATTTGGAAATTTATTTTAACATTGATCACTGAAATTTTAGCATATTTAACTTGATTCGTAATTAAACTGGTGCCTTATTTAGGATTGTGAAAATGTGAGTTTGTAATCTTACAGAACACACCAAATATGGTACCAAGATTGGGAGACTGCATACAACGCTGCATTCATAAAATAACACACGAAGAACGTTGAAACATATGCAAGAGGCTATTAACCACAACCAACCGATTCAATTTTTACCCAAAGAAGTTACGTTCGTAGCGCAATCCTGTCCTTCATGTAATTACCACACGCTGGTATACTAAATTCATACTAACTCCCTGTGAAATCTTCCCGAAAAGAATAGCTGAGGGCTACTTTGATCATTACACCACATGCTTCACGTGGTCAACTTGGTTTACACAAAGAGTGTAGCTCCACAATAATTTTGATAATTAAAATAAATTAGATCGAAAAGCAATTTACAAAAGAAAAACCTCGAACTGGTTACTACCGTCCTACTATCTAACAATTGTATAAGCACGTGGTACTGGTCTCACAAAGTACATCCTACATGAGTTGAACATAAAGAAAAGTTGCTATATTGAAAAATATTGTCAAGACGAGACGTTATAATCTCACGCACATTCGCATTTAAGATTGATGATCTTAGTTAGAGTTACTGATCAACATAGTTCCACTTTACTCACAAAGTAGTGACAAAGCAACTACTGGAAGATATTCTGAACTTCACACTTGAAATACACTGCGTTGCAATTTAAGATAACATTAGATATTTTAGAGCTAAACCTGAAATAAAGGTGATTAAATTTTCAGTTAGGCTGAACTTAAGAAATCCATTGTCGTACGGACTTAGCAGACACGCGCTTAGCCGGAGATCTTACCACTTCAGACGCTCGCAGCGGACAGACTGCCGTGGGTCACTCCTGAGGGGTGCCTCACAAATACGAACGGAAGTGACCAGACAGGCAGCTTCCAATACCAACATGACAAGGGACGGACAGGACCATACCAAGAATAGAAACCTCTTTGCTTCTAGAAAGCGTAGCTACCTGTTCCGACGTTGGTCCTAGTGTTCTCTAGCAGACAGGCTTGTCTGCTACCATCAAGCATGCAACTAGAAATACATATGCTCTCTGTATGAGACTGTGTGACATGAATTACATATAAACTGTGTTTTAAAGTGTAGTAGTGTGACAGATCGTTCTTGTTTATGTGTAAAAGTAACACGTTTCACTGCTCAGTCTCCCCCCAGATAGTCAGAAACACCACAGTAAATTTAGAAGTGGAACTTTATGCCGTAAATGACTACAGATTTATGAAATTAACTTGAAAGGAATCCAACAGAGACCTTTCAGTGTCACGTTGCTAGACGGTGGCGTAGTCTGCTGCAGAAAGTCTGCGATAGTTACACAGATCAGCAGTAGTTGTACAGAATAACCATCTCTCGTAGTGGTCAAGTAGGCAAAGAAGTTTGCGCTACTTGTGAGAAATCCACCTGCGTTAGGTTGGTGGCGGAAATGGCATCTTCGGGTTTTCCGGGCCACGCGGAGCGTGGAAGAGGCTGGAGAAGAAAAAGGGAGGCAGTTTGCCGCCGGTACGGGAAGCGTCCGCAACTGTGCTCCAGCCGAAGAAGCGTGAGTTAGACTGACCGCGTGGCGTGTTGTTACTTGGCGAGAGGAGAGGTTAGCTTTTGGTCTCGCTTTTCAACTCTGAAAGATTGCTTTGCCTTTTCGCAGCAAGGAATGTAAAACTTTCTTTTAGAAAATTTCTATAGCAGTCTTGGATCCGCCGGAAGAACACCACACAAAGGTGTCGAGAAGAAGTGAGCACTCGCTCCTGTATGAATGTCTGCATGCCTTCAGCCGTGCCTGTATAAGTTTTTATTTACCTAAATATTAATATCTTCGCCTTCTCTCAAAATTTCCTTGCTTTATGTATCTTGCGTCCGTGGGGAGCCAGCCACGTGGTTGAACATTCGAGTTTATTGGGCTACCGCCATCACTAACTTTACGATCCCATGTTTGTTTTAAAGATTGTTAACTGTTCATGATTGTGTGATGTGGTATTGTTGCAGCTTGGCCACGATACCTAGAAATTGCGGCCCCACAAACCACGTGGGCACGCGGGTGTACTGCGAAACCTGTACCGTGTCACGAGTTACTGCGATCAGTTATCAGGCAACAGCAGTTGTATGAATGATTCACACCAATGATTTTAGGTGTAGACTATAACGGTGAATCTATCGATGCTTTTCTTTAATGTTTTAGGAATTAATGTTATCAGGAATTGAGGACATGTCTCACATCCATATCCTAGAAATAAATGATTTTATCTACAATTTTCTCTTGTGTTCCGAGGTTACGCTTCTGTACCAAGCCACTCACCTCGTAGCTTTTCCGTTACCACATCCAACGCGTTTCCTCACGCACAGGTTCAGTGATTAGTTTCCCCCTTTAAAAACAAATCCTTTAAATTAATCTTATTTTCAGGTGTGTTGCTGGGAGATGAGCTTATGCACAGTGTTCATGCACTTTCTGTTTTATTTAAATGTTTGATTCTCGTGAGCAGTGCACGGGCAAACCATTAATTACATCACATCCCCTATGAGCGAAATCATGACGTATGCATTTTTATGAGTTTTTGGTCTGTGATATAACTAATTCATTTTCCGACTCGGCCAAACCTTTGATTAGTTGTATGGTAACAGGTTAGTTACACCATTTAACCATTTTTGAGCTTCAGTTTGGAACCGAGCGACGGCTACGGTCCCTGGTTCGAATCCTGCCTCGAGCATGGATGTGAGTGTAGTCCTTAAGGTTAGTTAGGTTTAAGTAGTTTTAAGTTCTAGGGGACTGATGACCTCAGATGTTGAGTCCCATAGTGCTCAGAGCCATTTGAACGATTTTTGAACCAAAATGTTACTCGAAAGCGCCATTGAAAGCACACTCATGTTCCACAATATGAGTCGGATAACCCTTTTCTTTACTACTTTTCTGAAGGAATATCTCGTTGAAAATCTATCACTGAAGCGTGTTCGACTATCATTTGTACTTGTTTTTCTCGTGCTCCCTATTCGAAGAAGTCAGGATGAGATGTTGCATTATAGTCCATTTTTGTGTCTTTTCTGCCTTGTCTTTAATACAGCCCCACAAAAAGGAGTCTCATGTGCTCAGATCCGGAGAATGTGGAGGCCAATCGAGGCCAATGCAAGCGGTCTCTGGTGCCCCAGAGCCAGAATATGGTGCCGAAGGCGCTCCTCCAGGACATCAAACACCATCCTGCTTCGATGTGATCGAGCTTCGTCTTGCATGAACCACATCTTGTCGAAATCAGTCTCACTTTGGATAATGGGGAAGAAATTGTCTTCCAGTAACTTTGCAGTTTGCCTTAAAACTAGAGAAAAATCTACATTATTTTGCCCCAAGACGGCACAAACATGTTCTACTCCACATACAACTGCAAAAGCCAAACTCCACAAAAATTTCTTCACTTTTGTTACCATAGTGTACGTATTACCTTTGCAGTTAAAAGGGTATTTCAAATCCGTCAGCTACTAAGAAATGAGCTTCTGCTATATGCAAATAAGTTTATTCGTTTTGTACATCGTCAGTGGTCTAGTACGATATACTATTAAAACTTTACTTTCGTTTTAGATCTAAAAACAGTTTGTTTCAAAAGATATTAAAATGTAGTATTTACTTACAGCATTTTCGTTTGATTTCCGTTTACATCTGAAAGAGCACATTTTCGAGCTATTCCTCCATTCTTCTGCATACACTTTCGACGTAATTGCCACTTTGTCCTACATCACTACACTTTTCCTGACGTAAAGTGGACAAAATTAGTTGTTTATCAAAACGAAAGGAGTATCTTTAACTAAATACTATCTTTAAGCGGTTACAAATTACACTTTGAAGAACCTTTACTAACCCATCCACGCAGTAGCATGTAAACAAGTTGCTTTCTCTTTCATTGCCAAAAAGATCTCCCATCACTTCTTTGCACTTAAACCAAAAATCCTCTAGTCTCCGGGGGTTACCTTTTCACAGTGGGAATCGAAAATTCTGAAAACCTACCACATCTAGCAACCAACGCTGGTGGCTATCAATCACGACCACGTCACCTCGAAGAACTCTATGCTACACGTCTAGAGTCGCAATCAATGTCCGCTGGTTTCTCGACGTCATGCTTTCAGTAAATCAGCTCTGCAAATATAAATTAATTGGCCTTTTTTCGTCAGAAACCCTCTTCTACCAGAAAACCATTTTTGCACACTCAACCTCTTCGCTGAATCTTTCATTACTTTTACAGGGTGATAATTATTGAACTGTATGATGAAAAACGTAAATTAGTTACAAATTACGGCGTGCGCACACTTTATTCAACATGTAAACGTCTACAGATATTCGGATTTAGGTTACGACATGTACTATGTGCCTACCATAATTGGCGACGACATGGCTCAGATGAATAGCGAAATTCTGCATGACCCGCTGGAGTGTCGGAACATCGATGCTGTCGATGACCTCCTGAATGGCTCTTTTCAGTTTAGCAACGGCTTTGGGGTAATTGATGTACACCTTGTCTTCAATATAGCCCTACAGAAAGGAGTTGCACGTGCTCAGATCCGGAGAATATGGCGGCCAGTAGAGGCCCATGCCAGCGGCCTGTGGTGCCCCAGAGCCAGAATACGGTGCCCAAAGTGCTCCTCCAAGACATCAAACACCATCCTGCTTCAATGTGGTCCAGCTTCGTCTTGCATCAACCACCTCTTGTCGAAATCAGGCTCACTTTGGATAGTTGGAACGAAATCGTCTTCCAAAACCTTCACTTAATGTTTGGTAGTCACCGTGACATCAAGGAATATCGTACAGGTTATTCCGTGACTGGACACTGCACACCGCCCAGTCACCTGTTGAGGCTGAAGCGACTTCTCAATCGCGAAATGTGGATTCTCATTCCCCCCAAATGCGCCAGTTTCGCTTATTGACGAACCCATCCAAATGAAAGTGGGCTTCGTCGCTAAACCAAACCATGCATTCCCCTCATGCCGACAGGACAACCATGCAGTTCGAATGTCCTAAGGCAAACCTTTCAGAAGTTATGACGATTTTATTTCACCTAGTTCAATAATTGCCACCCTGTATTTCTTATGCAACGTAAATACATTTTCCATTTGGTGATATTGAGAACCCTCTTACATTTCGTTACGGCAAAAATTTTGTTACCCCTGGACCCTTTCCCACAGTCAACTTCACTTTCGCTAAACACACCATATGATACAATAATGTGTCAGTATGAAGTTATTGGAGCAGAAATACACAGTAGCAAAGGGCAGTTTACAACGTGACACACCAGGCAATTGTATCATTCTCTTGCATCTGTCCGTACCATGGCCTTCTCAGTTATTGTGTTGTACGTTATAGGTAGATTAAAGTAAAACAAGAATAGTGTTAATACGTGACAGTATTTATCCTACAGATACTGAAACGGGGTCCAAAAGGAGAACGTACCTCAATGCTGTTAACTATCAGATGGGAGAACGGCTGGGGCGAGTAATGTTTGGTGGACAAAGACGGCAACCCGTCAGCGCCCCAAGATATTATCTGTCTCTGCCTGTGCGGAATGTTTCAAACACCAGCCGTCACTCAAATGATGGCCGACAATGAGACTGCCAACCTCTGAAACAGCAATCTGGGTGACTGACCAGCAAATAAAGTGGTGCTGAATTAGCTGCTCCATCGGATACGACAACTAGGTGACGTTAGTGTGGAATTTTCTTTTCACGTCGAGAAGCACAGTGATCATCCCACCTCTTCCGAATGCGAAAATATTTTGTTGAGCCCAACCTACATAGGTAGGAATGATCATCAAAATAAAATAAGAGAAATCAGAGCTCGAACAGAAAGGTTTAGGTGTTCGTTTTTCCCGCTCGCTGTTCGGGAGTGGAATAGTAGAGAGATAGTATGATTGTGGTTCGATGAACCCTCTGCCAAGCACTTAAATGTGAATTGCAGAGTAGTCATGTAGATGTAGATGTACACTACGTGACCAAAATTCTCCAAATACCAAAATGTACTGGCGTAAATGCATCAACATCACACACGATTTTCTCTCAGAAATAGTAAACAGTGAAATCTGAAGTTCTAATTGGGCGTGATTATATGCGCCTGCAAATTCAGACATTCTATTAAAAAGACGTGGCAAAATTTACACGAGTCCCAGTCTACTGACAGTAATTTAATGTGGAGTAAGAACACAAGGACGAAAGCGAACTATATTTAGCTGAGTATATGACGGAGACAGTGAAAGTGAAAGTAGAAGGTATACTTCATTTGAACTTATTTTAGGCAGTCAATGAGGTACTCTTAAAGGTTCATGAGCCTTAACACTCTAACATGTATACTTCTTTTTGTTTTCCCAGATGTAATAGAGGTGGAAAAATGGAGAGGTTGGGTGAAAGCACAAACAGAGCGGATATTTAGAGTATTAAGTGGCTGGAGATGAGACTGGCAAATATTCTTGACACACTTTATTGTGGTATCTTCCAATTCAACTTGACGGCCGCGCGGGGTAGCTACGCGGTCTTAGGCGCTTTACCACGGATCGCACGCGTCCCCCCCCCCCCCCCCCCCCCCCGTCCCCCGTCGGAGGTTCGAGTCCTCCCTCGGGCATGGGTGTATGTGTCGTCCTTAGCGTAAGTTAGTTTTAGGGTTTTAGGTAGATTAAGTAGTGTGTAAGATGAAGGACCGATGGCCTCAGCAGTTTGGTCCCATAAGACCTCAAAACAAATTTTTCCAACTTGACAATCAAGTTGTCACTACAAAGAACACAATGTGTCTACAATAAATTCATATAGCACATATTTGTGTTGGAGTACATAAAATTGAACCTAAATTCTTCTCTTAGCCTCAAATAACAACAGAAATATATTCTCTCCAAAAGTGAAGTGAGACACATACGTTAATTCGACATTACTAGTCAGACAATAACTGGTTGATTCTGAAGCCGAAGACTCGTCGATGCACTTGAATTTCTCTCCTTGTTATACTATGTGGGCATGAGTCCTTCACAAGCAAACGTCTTCTTGTTTGATTAGACAAATTCTGGAAAATTTTGCCACCATTTCAAGCAGTTCAATGACTCCCAAAACTGTGGCAACAGTTCTTGTCTGCTAGAGCATGTCCACAACTATATCGAGATTTGAAGAATATCAGATAGATTGGCTGTATAGGCCTCGTCTGCTCACTACCACCGTAATATATTTAGGGTGAACCAGACCGTTAGTTGCGTGCCAGGTCAGTTTGTCCAATAATTTGGCCAAAATGATTCAACGGTGCTTAAGTAAAAATTTCGCCCTTATAATACTTTTGTGAAAAACCCTCTACGAAGATTAAACGCTATAATAGTAAGTGAAGAAAGTATGTTTTCCTGATAGTATTGTTTTACACGCCCTATATCTTTGGAAGAAACTGAAAAATGTGTCGGAAGACTACATGGCAATTGCTGTATCACTTTCAAACTAGTAAAGTGTACACAATGAAACGAGGTATCGTGCTGAATACAGCCGTCACCGAAAATCAGAGACTAGTGATTGTCAATAAAGGCGAAGAGAGTCGTAATTTGAGATGCAAAACCTTGCGCAGAATATCTGCAGAAACCCCGGCTTTCTATGTGGGAGCATCCCGCCTGCTAGGAAGAAACATAAGCACATTCGTACAAAGTGCACGTGAGGCTCAAAACGACACGATTAAATATAACATACTATCTGGAGATAGATCCACTGCCAGTTCCTAATGAATCATTATCCACTGTAGCACAATCCAGAAGTCTATTCGGAGAGTGATGTGAGGTCACTATTCGTTGACGTTTCATGACGACCGTATTAGACGTAAGCATTAACGCAGTCGAATGCTATAAAACATCAAAATATAACAACAGACACGTTATTCAACCGTAACACGTGAATCATGTGTTCAATCAGGCCTGTTATGATCCTATTATCAACGAACTTGATGGCTTGGAGACTGCACCAACGGAATAATGAGAGCGCGAATGTGGAAAGACGTAGGATGTGAAAACTCGGTTAATCTGTCGCAGCTGCCAACATCACCGCGTGCTCTCGATGATTTTGTGCATGTATGAAGACGACCAAGTAACTACACAAACATTTCTAAAACTAAAAGCGTATTACAGTTATTTAGTGTGCTGCAATTGTTCTTTCTATAGAATGGATACTTTTTACGTAAAATGACGAGGGAACGAGGTAATAGTCTCACCAAACAGGCAAGTTTTCCACAGGACTTAACCTCAGTAGGCTCTAGGTGACGGCACAGTGAAGGACCAATATTCACATTTTTTTCCTTTCTTTTTTTTTAAAAAAAACCTTCACTTTCAGTTGCAGACTGTACTTCATATGCTAGACACAACGCGCTTGCTCCCACACGCAGCGCAGCGTTCTGCGACCTTCTAATTTCCTCAGGTTTCAGTTTCCACGTTGCCGCAATTACCTGCTGTCTCATATCTGGAACTATACATACGTATAACGCAGCAACCCACAAGAACGAGTAATTAAATTTTATGCGATACTGCTCTTTTTCAAACTCGTCAGAAAACCAGCCTCGGAAATTGCAGCAATATGACCCTCTCTGCATTCTGTAAGAGACTTAAGCAAATTTTCTTGCTGTTTTGCATGAGCTGATGTAATGTGTGGGCTGATGGAACTGCCTGTTAAAACAATCACAAAGAGTTTCTCGAACACGCTACTGTTCTTAACGGCAGGCATACATATACTTTGACCCACCTTGAAAGTTTAAAGGTGAAGAGATATTATCAGTCCTAGTTTGCATTTTAATTTCGTTGATTTAAAAAATTAACTGCCATATATTTGACATAGCTACTGCTCTTTGTTTTAATTTGTGGGTATTATGTATTAGTTTCACTTACTGAAGTTGTCTGTGGCCTAGAAAGTAAGCAGATACTATTTCACATGCTCAAGGCGAAGAAAACAATGTCGTAATCTCGGAACACGGTAGAGCATGCAAAACTGCCTAATAACCACAGGTCAGAAGTGCACCACAAAACGACAGCCAATCGATGACAAGTCGCTGAAGCCCGTCAGGCTTATTTTCTCATTCATGGTGCTCCCTCCGTCGCATCATTTCAGTTACAAGTATGTTGCGCTTTGTAGAGGAAAAATCGTTAGAAGTGTAATCCCTGCGCGGTTCACCTCATTATCCCTATTGTTGTCATTACCTGACCGGACAACACGAAGTGTGATCATTAGTAAGAGTGCTAGAGGAGGGTGTAAACAACGAGTATATTCACATAAGATTGGTGATAGAGTGTGGAGAATGTGCACCGTCAGGGAACACCACGTGCATCTGAGTCGAATGGCTGCGAAAGTGGCTGCACTTCAACGGAGAAAGGAATAGTGTCTGGAAGGAAAATCACACGTCAACAGTTCTAGAGCGGAAAAGCATATTCATGAGAATAGGCCCATTACGCTCACAGAACTGGAGGCGACCACAAGACTTGCCAGAAGCACTCTGCACAGCGCTAGAGCACCAACACCTTACGCTTGAGGTGTCTGCCAGCAGAGTTACCAAATTCCTAAGCGCAGTGCTCCCCTTCAATGTTACAGTCAGCATCCAGAAAGTTTCATGCCCAAACTTGCGCCTGATGGTAAGACGTGGCTTGACTACCATGAGCTATAGACCAAAGCCCAAAAATTCCATGAAGCTTTGCACAAATGTGTTGGCCAATGTCTCTAGTATGCTCGTCGATCGCGTCATGTCGCTGTTCTCAGTTCAGGGAGCACAGTAAGCTCGAAAATATGCCTAGAGAACAATGTGTCCCTCCAAGTATGGGTGCATGCCAGGAGATTTCGCCTGAATTCATGCTGCCCACATAACGTAACTGTTATGCAGTTCCTCCTTTATGACCATAATTCTCTGCAGGAGACGGCAGGGCGCTTTCAGTGGGAAGACTTTGATCGCCCACCATACAGCCCTAACGTGGCTCTCCGATTTTCATCTGTGCGCACGTGAACCACTGGCGATGAAGACAATATCTGGTATATCAGCGTAGAGAACTGGCGGAAAGCACAGGCGGTTGTCTTCTATGACGGTGGTATTGCAAAGACTGTATAACGCTGCGACGGACGTCTAAATTGAAGCGGGGACTAGACAGAGAAGAAGCTGGAAGGTTTGGTATGATTTTCACCATCATTTCCATTTATCGATCGATAGGAACTTACTTTCCGAATAACCCTCGTACATACAGGACGCAAGGAGTATAACTATATCTTCATTGGTGACAGAACAGTATACTCAGTTTTTACTTCATTTTCAGAGTAATAATTATTGCTATTATGTGAAGTAAATTTTAGTTAATTAGAGCCTTCGAGTACATTCGGCACAAGCAAGGCATTAATGCTTTCTATTCCCCTGGGCAGCAGGTCAGGTGTTGAAGTGCGGACGTGTGGAAGCTAGGCGACTGGCATTAGTCCTTAGTAGTGCAGTTTCAACACCACGGAAAACGTCAGATAGTTCATTAAGTGACATGTTCGTGGGAACACTGTTCGACCCAGAGAGAAAACGACCACACTGATACTTGTACATATGAGGGAAGATCAATAAGTACTACAACACATTTTTCTCGGTCAATTTCGATTGAAAAAGTGCGTACTTTGTTGTTGGACATCATGGAATATTCCCGCTTCATCCTCTACAGTTTCATGAAGTTCCGATACACAGCTTCAGAATGAAGCCTGGAAGTAAGATGCGTGAAAGTAAAGAGCTATTATTGATTTTCTTTCGGAGGAGAACCAGAGGATAGCAATATCTATAGGCGCCAGCAAACTGTGTGCAGAGATCTTTCTATATTATTTTATTTATTTATTTATTTACTTATTTGTCAGTCATCGGTATCCTGACTGGTTTGATGCGGCCCGCTATGAATTCCTCTGTTGTGACAACCGCTCCATCTCAAAGTAGCCATTGCAACCTACGTCTTCAATTATTTGCTGGATGTATTCCAACCTCGGTCTTCACTCACAGTTTTCGACCTCTACAGCTCCCTCTAGTACCATGGAAATCATTCCCTGATGTCTTAACAGATGTTCTATCGTCCTATCGTCCTATCTATCTTCTGCTTGTTAGTGTTTTCCATATATGCTTTTCCTCTACGACGGTGTGCAGAACATCCTCATTCCTCACCTTGTCAGTACACCTAATTTTCGACATCAGTCTAAGCACCACATCCCAAATGCTTCGATTGTCTTCTGTTCCGATTTTCCCACAGTCCACGTTTCACTATAATACAATGCTGTGCTCCAAACATATATTCTCAGAAATTTCTTCCTCAAATTAAGGCCTATGATTGATACTAGTAGACTTCTCTTGGCCAGGAATGCCCTTTTGCCAGTGCTAGTCTGCTTTTGATTACTTTCTTTGTCTGTCACTGGTTATTTTGCTGCTTAGGAAGTAGAATTCTTTAATTTCATCTACTTCGCGACTATCAGTGCCGATGTTAAGTTTCTCGCTGATTTCATTTCTGCCGCTTTTCATTACTGTCGTCTTTCTTGGATTTACTCTCAGTTCATATTCTGCACTCATTAGATTGTTCATTCTATTTAGCATACCATGTAATTCCTCTTCACTATCACTCAGGATAGCAATATCATCAGAAAATTGAATCATTGATATCCCTTCAAGTTGTATTTTAATTCCACTCCTGAACCTTTATTTCATTTCCATCATTGCTTATTCAATGTACAGATTCAGCAGTACGAATGAAAGACCACATACCTGTCTTCCGCCGTTTCTAATCCGAACGCATCGTTCTTGATCGTCCGCTCCTATTATTCCTTGTTGGCACTTGTATCCCTATTTTTCTCAGAATTACGAACATCTTGCACTACTTTACTTTGTAGTACGCTTTTTTCAAGTGGACAAATCCTGTAAAGTGCCTTATTTTTTTAAAATCTTGTTTCCATTATCAATCGCAACGTTAGAACTACCTCTCTAGTGGCTTTACTTTTCTAAAGCCAAACTGATCTTCATCTAGCACAGCCTCAATTTTCTTTTCCGTTTTTCTGCATATTATTCTTGCCACCAGATTGGATGCATGAGATATAAAGCAGATTGTGCGATAATTCTCGCACTTGTCAATTTTTTCAGACTTCGAAATTGTGTGGATGATGTTTTTCCTGAAGTCGGATGGTATGTCGCCAGACTCATATATTCTACACATTAACTTTACTGGTAGCTTCGTTGTCACTTCCACCATAGATCTTAGAAATTCTGATGAAATGTTATCTATTCCTTCTGCCTTATTTGATCTTAAGTCTCCTAAGATCTCTTAAATTCTGATTCTAATACTGGAACCCCTATTTCTTCTATATCGACTCCTCTTTCTTCTTGTATCACATCACACAATTCCACCTGTTAGAGGCCTTTAGTGTACTCTTTCCACCTATCCGCGCTCTCCTATGCATTTAGCAGTGGAATTCCCGTTGAACTCTTAATGTTACCATCCCTGATTTAAAGGTCACCGAAGGTTGTTTTGACTTTCCTGTGTGCTGAGTCGCTTCTCCCGACAATCATTTATTTTTCGATTTCTTCTCCTTCTTCATGCAGGCATTTTGTTTTGGTTTCTTGTACTTCCAATGAGTACATCTTACAATCCAGTATCTGATTTCGGAATCCCTGTCTGACCATGTTGTATTCTAGCTGAAATCTTTCCGTATCACCCGGCCTTTTCCAAGTATACCTTCTCCTCTTTTGATTCTTGAACAGAGAGTCGCTATTACGAGCTGAAATTTACTGAAGAACTCAATTAGTCTTTCTCCTCTCTCATTCCTCGTTCCAGGCCCTTATTCTCCTGTAAACTTATCTTCTACTCCTACCCCTACAACGGCATTCCATTGACAATTAGCTTTTCATCTCCCTTTAATTACCGTATTACCGTTTGAATATCCTCATATACTTTCTCTGTCTCTTCATCTTCACCTGAAGACGCCGGCATGAATACCTGGACGATCATGGTCAGTATTGGTTTGCTGTCGATTCTGATAAGAGCAACCCTATCACCGAGCGGTTCACAGTATCACACATTCGCAGCTGTTGATATTACCCTATACTCATCTGATCATATATCCTTGTCTTCTCTCCATTTCGCTTCACTGACCCTTACTATTTGTAGATTGAGCCTTTGCATACCCCTTTTCAGGTTTTCTACATTCCCTACCACTTTCAAGCTTCTGACATTCCACACCCCGCTCATAGAACGTAATCCTTTCGTTGGTTACTCAATAATGTTTTTCAGAGTCACCTCCTCTTTCGCAGTCCCCTCCTGAAGATATGAATGGGGGACTATTTCGGAATCTTTTTTCCGATAGAGAGATCATCATATCACTTTTTCAATTCCAAGCCACATTTCCTCCGAATATATCTTGTGTGTCTTTAATGCAGTGGTTTCCATTGCCTTCTGCATCCTCATACCGTTGATCATTGCTGATTCTTCCGTCTTTAGGAGCAGTTTCCCACCCGAAGAACAAGAAAGTGCCCTGATCCTCTGTCCACTCTTCTGCCCTCTTTCACAAGGCCATTGACAGAATGGCGGTAACTTCTTATGCCAGATTTCTTTGGCTCCTCACCATCTATAACCGTCCTATCCAACTTTCTCCCACTTTGAAATGCGTTGGCTTCAGCCTTGACCGTCACCTCACCTGGACTCCCCACCTCCTGAAACTCATGTCTGGCTGGACATGCGGACTGCATCACTCCACTATCCTTCATACCTATCAATGCTTGATCCATTGCGTCCTTTGTTATTCCACTGTCAACTGGATCTCCACCCCTCTAAAATTCTATAAAGCCCATCCTTGAACTTCATCTGCTATATACCGATAAGGAGAGCTAACCTCCTCGACATGTTCGCATCTGGAGAGATCTTGTGCATTTGGATGGGTTCGTGAGTAAGACTGGTGTGGAACAGTCTTCACCGAACACCAATAATGGAATCAGCTAGATCTGTTCCTCCACCAGGTGTGGAATGGATTATGTATAGTACCCTACTGCTTCTGGTCAATTCCAAATTAAATCAATGACAGTGTTGCAGGAAGGCTTAGTCAAAAACAGTGCAGGAAGATCTATCAATATTCATTTTAAACCTAGGAATGTGAGAATGCTCTGTGACTCCCATCCACATCCAGGGAAAGTTGGCCACTAATACTCATAACTTTCGCACTATGACATAAGTACTGGAAATATGTAGATAACCTAACTGCACCGGTATAGGACGTCGCCTCGTATACTTTAGTGTATATGTCTGAGAACTGACGATGAATGAACGTTCTGCACAGTCACCTATCTACATCTGCAATCTAGTATATGTTACTCGTAAAACAGTGGAGGGGTGGTTCAGCGACAATTCAGAAATCGGGAAGCATGCATCTGTGTCACTGGTTGGCGGTGAAATTACGGAAAAACTGGTAAAATTGTTAAAATTGCACTTCTACAATGGTGCTTATTACAGTACATCACTCAATATCGATGATGCGTTTTCCATTCCATTCGTTCACTCGTATGCTGTTGATAATCACATAGTGACTGACTCACACCACTTGTCTGAGATGGTCAGAATCTTAGTGGGAGCAACACCATAAACAAATGACCAGCACCGAAACAGTGATCACATACATGACTGCAGTATGAAGAACCAGTGGTATTGGTCTCTTTGAAATGGAACATTGAGACATCTGGTATCCTGTCACTGTGGACAGCTGTTTGAAAACACTCAACAATACCTGTTTCCCTACGTTGCGACGTCTTCCACATTATTGTCAATACGAAACACCTCTCCTGTGAGAACAGAATAGTTTACATAATACGATGTCCAGCTTTCTGTGAGAGCCAATGGATAGCACCTGACCTAGACCTCGAAGTCATGGTAGAAAACCAAAATTTAGGACTGTGCACACAGCTTCTTCAATGTGTTACAAAAATCAGTGTATCAGACTGCTTGTGAAACAAAAATACAAAAACCCTCCCCTTGTGACTGGTAGTCGATAAGGTCTTTTTCCAGTACAGGTGACAAAACTTTACACAGTTCGTGGAAGCGATTTCGATCACTGGTCGCCTCCTCCAGCGGATCGAGACATGTATATTTAACGATATTACCACATATGGTCGATGTCAACACGCAGATGGTATTTGTTTCGTGATACAGGGGAAGACAAAGAGATGCGGTAAAATGCTATAGAGTTCTCGAACAAGCGAAGTTAGTGAAGTTTTTACAGTTGTGCATTTTATTCAGAGGGAGACACTGTTCAGTCGACAAAAACTCTGACACCATTACACTGTCGTACTTCTAGCGTGTTAATCACAGGAGTACGATAAAAGAGGTTAGGTCATGTGCAGAAGGGATACTTGAAATCAGTTATTGGATATCGAGGAAATCTAGGTTTTATACCTCTGAATTTCCTTGTGCTGTCCATCTATACTCTGTGTGGTTATGAATTACCCCATGTACGCTACTGTCCTATTTTTCTCGTTGTGATAGCTCTCTACCTAGTCAGTGATGGGCGAAGAACTAGCCTGTGTTCTAACTAATGGAACAGTGCATGATGGGATTTCGAGAGAATTAACAGGGGTCTGTAACTTGGGGGGGGGGGGGGGCGGGGGGGGACATCTTACTTGTCGAAATCAGGTGGATTCAAATGCTATATATGGAAGACTGGAAGGGTCGTGAGAATACAGCAGATAAGCGATACTGCGACAAAAGGGGAGTTGATAGGTGAGCTGTAGACCGTTTCTTTTAAGTATTGTGGGCAAAAGTATTACAACCTCTCACGTACATAAGTCACTGCAATGAGAAAATTTGGGGCAAATACGAAGGTTTCTACAGGGTGACAATCAACAGCAAAAGTTCTGTCTTTTGTTTTCCTAATAAATGAGAAACAAAATTGTGAGTTTTGTGTGCTTATAAATGGGTGGAGAGACATCTTAATAGGTAGACTAAATTTACATTTACGTCTATATGCTTACTTCGAAAGCCATTGTACCATGTGTGGTGGTTGATATCCTGCACAACAACTAGTAATTCCCTTTACTATTCCACTCGCAAATACACTGAGGGGAAAAAGGCTACCTTTATGTATCCCTATGAGAGCTAATTTCTCGTATCTTATCCTCACGGTCCCTATGTGAAATCTGCGTTGGCGACGGTAGAAAGCTTCTGCAGTCAGCTTCAAATGCTGGTTCTCAAAAGTGTTCCTTGAAAAGAACATCGTCACCCCATCTGGGATTCCCATTTGAGTTCTCGAAGCATTTGCAAACTAATTTGGCGGGAGTCAGTAGTAACACTTGGTATGGCTGTATTCTGATGGAAACCTAGTTCTTCAGACTTGTACACTTTGGGTTGGTTAGTTGGTTGGTTGGTTAGTTCATTTTAGGGAGGGGACCAAACAGCGAGGTCATTGGTCGCATCGGATTAGGGAAAGATGGGCAAGGAAGTCGGCCATGCCCTTCCAAAGGAACCATCCTGGAACTGGCCTGAAGCGATTTAGGGGAAATATAGAAAATCTACGACAGGATGGCCGGGCGCGGGTTTGGACCATCGTTCTCCTGAATGCGAGTCCAGTGTACATGTTTGGGACGTGGCGATCGGTAGACACCTACATCAACATCATACACCGCAAGGCACCTAATGGTGTGTGGCGGAGGGTACTAGGGTACTTTCGGTACCACTATCTGATCCCTCCAACCTTGTTCCACTCGCGAATAGTGCGTGGGAAGAATGATTGTCGGTAAACCTCTGTATTGGCTCTAATTTCTCGAATTTTCTCCTCATGGTCAGTAACCGAGATGTATGTGGGGGGAAGTAATGTGTTGTCTGACTCCTCCTGAAAAGTGCTGTCCCGTGTACTTTCTCCCAGGTAGCTCACTGCATCTGCCTTTTGGCATATTTCGAAAACAAGTGTCAGAGCGTCGCGGTTTGGTGGAGGAATGAGTGGAAACATACTGTTCAACATCTTGGTATTTACCTCAGCGACATTCAAGCGCCCAATCCTTCTGAAAAGCATACGGCAGCTTTTGCTAGTTCGGAAACGTTAACAGCTGTCCGGCAGTGTGAGCTCTAGGTTGTCCGCAGAGAGCAGTCCAGCCTTGATGTGTTGGTGGAGGTTTACAGCCCAGTAGCAGCTGTTGACATGCAGTCCGGTAGTGGGGGCATCTTAGGGTCCTGAGGGCAGCATAACAAACATCCATGTGGAAGGACATAAAGCAGAATAACCCCTTCAGAGTCCCAGAAGAACGTTGCAATGTCTTAACCGGCTGGAGGTAAAGCTTTGATCTTTTTCGCTGGAGGAGAGGTTGCGTGGCGCAATTCTATGGATTGCGTTTTGTTTCTGGTTCGAACTGATGAGCCAATCATTGCCAGTAATAATGTTCGACAAAATGTTGTCTCTGTCAGCCTCATAACGTGCAAGTAGCTCCACACAGATGGTCCCTCGTTGTTGTATACGGTCTTCTGTTTCGCGGCGAGGCACACAGTGGTCACACACCTTTGAGTATCCCAACTGGTGGACGCGTGTTTCAGCACAGCATCACCAACAGCGACGTCTATTTTTGCAGCAAGGTATCTGGTTGTCATCCATCGATCACCTCGAACGAAAGTGTCCACACGTTTTGATACTGGAGGGGTCACAGCTGTGTGTGGCCAGCCAGCCACAGGAGATTGGACAGCTTTGCGCGACGATTTTGCGATAGTAACGGAATTAGTGGGGCAAAGCCGATTCTGGCCGTGCTTTCATGCGGATACCCCTCAGAAAACTACCAGCCCCCCCTGCAATCCCATCCCCTCCCTCACTACTCCCCCCCCCCCCAACTCGACGTAATTCAAGATAGTGGCCTAGGAAAAAAGTCAGGAGATTCGCCCAGTCAGCGCCAAGCTGCTGGACTGGGAGGACCACACTTCCTCTCCAATATCCTCCCACCTCCCTCCTCCACATGAAATAGCGGGAAATTGAAATTTTGGAGAGGAAAATTCAAAACATGATGGGGAATTCAAATTTGTTGGTGGGAATGTCAAATTTTGTGTGTGTTCCCATTGAGTTCTGGAGACCAATTGACAATTCACAACACCCCCAATCCCACAATCTCACCCTACCCTCAGCCCCACTCCCAACTGTCAGGGAGTTCGATCTGTGCTGTGCCACTGGACAGGACTTACGTAAGTCTTCATTTGCACAGAATGTGGTATATTGTTGACTTAAACACTATGAGTTGGGACTGATAGAGCACTAGACAATAACTGCCTCCAGTTTTATCAGTAACTCCTAGACGGAGAGCAGCTATTTTCGCTTTTAGTCTAGCCAATAGACCTATGTGGGGTGGATGAGTGGTAATAATAACAGAACAGTGAGCTATCACTAAAGTATAGGGGAGTAGCCTCCTGCCAATCTTCAAGTGAATAGCTGCTGCTGCTGCTGCTGGGAGGAACAAACAATGGGTAATAATAATACTGGAACAGGAACCCACAGGAGAACAGTACATACATAAAATAATGGGATAATAGATGAAGTTTACACAAGAAAAGGGAAAAATTGAGTTAAAATATACAAAAAGAAAACAACGCGTCATTCGAGAAGACTCACTTACATAAAATCCACACATAATTAATTTTTTTTTTTTTGTGAAACAGATCTGAAGATGCTCATTATAGACTGAAACCGGTAGTCAGACGACAAAACATTTGTGACTTTTGAGGTAAAGTAAAGGAAATTTATTCTATAATTAAAATGACACCAACAAAAATGTAGCACATAAACACTGGCGGCACATATAGCACAATTAAAAACGGCGATCGCAGTATGGGACAACGACTCTGAACATACACTGCACTTACGTAACATACACCACGAGCGCCAAAACACGACAGAGAGTAACTGGATTAAAATTGAAAGGATCTGCTAAGGGAGAGGAGGTCAGAGAGGAGGGAGAGAGGAAAAGGAGGAGGTGATCGGCAGAGGAGGGGCGTAGGTAGGGGTCGAACTGGTAGCACACCAAGGGACAGGAGATGGGCTGGGTGTGGATGCAACCCAGGAAGAGGGCAAGGACTGGGGAAGCAGAAGTGAGAAGGAGGGGTTAGGAGAGAGGAAAAAGCCGATGGGGAGGGGAAGAAGCGGGAGGCCTAGAGAGGAGAAGAGATGAAGAAGAGAATCGGAAGGAAGAATAAATAATGGGTCCAAGCACATCATACAGGATGGGGAGACGCTGGAAGTGTCTTTAGTAGAGACGGCTGGACACATCAATAGAGGTGTGGCAGCAGGTGGAGTGGAGCTGAGACACTAGGGGGTGAAGGGAATCGAGACAGTGGTTGGTGTAGAGGATATGGATGGCTTCAGGGAAACGGAGGATATCTGGAAAATGGGTGGTGTCCTAGTGGTTACTTGTGGGGGTGGGAGACAGGTATGGAAAGCTCTGCACCAGTAACATCCTGCCCCCTATATACAGGACTCCTGTAGCAACATCACTTGGGAATGAAACACACTTACACCTATTTACGAGTCGCAAGTCACATCCCAGCCAACAGAAACGTGGGAAATATACCCCATGATATATTTTGCCAATGTGTTTCTCATTACCTTGTCTGAAAACTTCGTCCCAGGATGAAAAAGAAACATGACCACCAACCTCCAGTCTAGTCCAGCGCCGTCTACCGAGTGCATTGTGTGCCTGGAGAGCCGGCCAGCTGAGAAACTGGCGGTCGACGTAGGCTAGGTTAATCCACAACTTCCTGACGCAGCCCGACTGCCTTGTGACTGCCGCCGCCGACTTCGGTAGAATGCGAGGCAAGCACCAGCAGCTAGGACGTATACAGCAGTTCCATCACTGATATCGACTCCTCAGTTTAAAAAATCCGAAATAGGGATGTTATCTTGTCAATACACACCAAGTGAAATGTAGATTTATCCCTTTTATACGATTTATTTCCGAAGACAGAAGAAATCGGATCATACACGCGTTTTGACATCACTTAAGTATCGTTACTTGTTGCGAAAATAGTGTACAGTAATATGGCATAGGCTCTGTCTCCTCTAAGTGTTTCTTCATCAAGTAGGAAAATTAATTTTCTTCTCTTTACGTCCTGCATCACAGGAACTACAATAATAAACTCCTCGCTTTGGAACTCTCGCTTAAAGTAAACAAAATCTCCCAAGGTAACAGCACAACAAATTATAAATATCGTGTTTATACTATGTATCAGTTTCTAAATTCTGTAATAGAGATGATTTTATTACAATGATGGTCTCTCACTGTGTTGGTGGGAGATTTAAATTCAGTTAAAAAGATCTCTCTGCAACGAAAAGCGCCTGATTACCGCTACAATTCTTGAATCACATCCATGGACTCTCACGTTACACTAACTAGGTGACCGATACAGAAGTTTCCGTGACGTCTCTGTAGGCTTCCTGCAGGTTAAGTAGCACCTTCCTCTGACATTGCAAGTTGGTTGTTTAGGTTATTATGTTGGTAACGCTAAGTAGCGCTCTGTATTAAAATCGCTGAGTGCGCTGTGTGCAGACTATTTAAACCGGTGGAGGCCGTATTACGCTCTTCAGTTGTTAAAGGCCGTATTACGATCTTCGGTTCTAGGCAACTGCTGTCTACCTGCGTAGTAGTGCATTGTCTCTGTTTACTAATGGAGTGATACATCTGGAGTAAGTACATTGATATGGTTGGTGCGTACTACGTAGCCCATCACAACGGACAAGCTGCACAGCGGGTTTATCAGCAACAATATCCTAATTGCCGTATCCCGCATCATACGGCCTTCGCTGCTGTGCACCAACGTCCGCGTGAGACCGGGTCATTTAGCAGATTACCTGGACAGGGACGCCGTCGCACGGTAAGAACGCTGCTATTTGAGAAAGCTGTCTGGCAGCATGTGGAGCGGGATCCTTCAATCAGCACTCGTGCCATTGCACGTAACATGGGGACGAATCAGACGAATGTAAGAACAGTCCTTCGAGAGCTACTGTTATGTCCATTTCACTTACAGCGTGTCCACATCCTGGAACCAACTGATTATCCACCCAGAGCACAGTTTTCGCAGAGGTACCTGGAACAGTATGAAATGCATCCTACATTTCCATCCTCTGTGTTGTTTACTGATGAAGCAGCGTTCGGGCATGATGGAGTCTTCAACATGCACATTTCGCATGTTTGGAGTGAGGATAACCCACATGGCACAGTTACTAGCGCTCATCAATTGAAGTTCTTCGTTAATGTGTGGGTCGGTGTTGTTGGGGACTGTTTAATTGGGCCGTATCTGCTATCTAGGCCATAAAATGGCAGGTACTATCACAATTTTCTCGCCAGAGCATTGCCAGAATTGCTGGAAGACGTTCCGCTCCCTACAAGTCAACGCATGTTGTTCCAACATGACGGAGCGCCGACACATTTCAGTCTTCGTGTGCGTCGATTCCTGGGCCGGCGGTTCCCAGAAACATGGATTGACAGAGATGGTCCTGTACCATGGCCTGCTCGATCCCCAGATATGTCCCCTCTGGACTTTTGTGTGGGAAGAGATGCGCAACCTTGTTTCTGCAACTCCTGCTGCATCAGAAGAGGATCTGGTTGCCCGGAAAGTAGCAGCAGCAGGAACAGTTCAGGATACTCCTGAGGTTTTTGTCCGTGTCAGACAGAACATGATCCGACGGTGTAACCTTTGTTTACATGTTAATGGAGGCATTACTGAAACTAATTTTAATTAATTTGCCACCAGAGAAATCTTCCTCTACCGGTTTAAATACTCGAAAAAGGAAAAAATGACATTAGGGAAAAATATTTGTTTTGATGTCCCCTACAACCTCCCAGAGTTTGTCGGTTTAAATACTTTTCACCCTGTATATATTATAACTTTTGAACACTATTAAGGTAAATACATTGATTGTTCTCTATCAAAATCTTTCATTTCGTAACTGTATGCCTATCAGTAGTTAGTGCCTTCAGTAATCCGAATCTTTTATTTAGCTGGCAGTATTGGCGCTCGCTGTATTGCAGTAGTTTGAGTAACGAAGATTTTTTTGAGGTAAGTGATTCATGAAGGGTATAGGTTATTGCTAATCAGGGCTATTCTTTTGAAGGGATCATTGAAAGTCAAGCTGCGTTGCGCTAAAATATTGTGTGTCAGTTTAGTAATGATCAGGATAAGCCAAGAGAAAACTGCCTCAGTAAGATCAGGAGTTTGAAAATCAAGTAACGTTGAAGTTTCACCAGCACCGTCATTCTTTACATACAAAGGGGAAGTTTCAGCATGAACATGGGTGGCAAGCGTCATCGAATAGGTGAAGACATCCAATGGTATATGCATTCTGTCTCTCGGTTGTTATGTCATGCCAGTGGAAGTACATCACCTAGAATTCTGGTGTACTGATACTGCCAGAAAACTAGAGAAACTACTTCAGCATGTTCGTCGCCACAAAAATGAAAAATAACTTTTCCATGACAACGCAAGGCCTCACACAAGCCTGCACACCCAAGAGGCGCCCACAAAACTTCATTGGATTGTTTTCCCTCGTCCCTCTTACAAATCACCTTCTGACTTCCATTTCTTTGGCCCAGTAAAGGATGGCCCCGCACACAGCAGTACACGGATGACGGAGAAATTATTGACAGAGCGAGACGTTGACTCAGACGTCGACCAATGTAATCGTACCATGCAGGCATACAGGCTCTTACCAGTAATATGGCGTGAGGCCGTTGTATTCAACGCAGATTATGTTAAAAAGTACGATTTTGTAACCAAAAGAGTGGGGAATAATACCACGTACTGATATTTTGAATAAAACGAAGTTGGTTTCAGAAGAAGATGTGTCGTATAACTTCCTGAATGACCTCGTATTAAGGTACCAAATTTAAAGATATCTGCACTTATACCCGGTACATTCTCTTATATGTTCCTGTTGCTGCCCAACATTTTACTTGACGGAAGGACGGGACTAGAGTGAACTCAGCTTCTTAATGCCAATGGAGGAGCAGCTTACGTGGCTCCAAGGTCCGGAAAATTGACGATGCCTAGAAGAAGGGTATACTGACTACGTGCCCCTGCAAATGACGCCCTCTGTAGAAAATGACAGACGGCCTTTTAGAAGAGTGAGGTCTTAAGGATAACTTGTAGAGTACCTGTCTCAGTCAGAAATAACACTGTAAGTAAGCTGTTTAGGTTTTTTATTGGTAACGCCGCCGCCACGTAGCGCTCTGTATGAAAATCACTGGCTGTGCTGTGTGCAGTCTGTGGCTGGTTTGCATTGTTGTCTGCCATTGTAGCGTTGGGCTGTTGGCTGTTAACAGCGCGTAGCGTTGCGCAGTTGGAGGCGAGCCGCCAGCAGTGGTGGATGTGAGGAGAGAAATGGCGGAGTTTTGTAATTTGTAAGACTAGATGTCATGAACTACCACATATATTTTGACTATTAAGGTAAATACATTGTCTGTTCTGTATTAAAATCTTTCATTTGCTACCTATGCCTGTCAGTAGTTAGTGCCTTCAGTAGTTTGAATCTTTTATTTAGCTGGCAGTAGTGGCGCTCGCTGTATTGCAGTAGCTTGAGTAACGAAGATTTTTGTGAGGTAAGTGATTGGTGAAACGTATAGGTTAATGTTAGGGCCATTCTTTCGTAGGGATTTTTGAAAGTCAGATTGCGTTGCGCTAAAAACTATTGTGTGTCAGTTTAAGCACAGTCTTGCACAATTTTTCTAAGGGGACGTTTCAACACTCAGTATCGATATTAGACGCCTCTGTCGTAAATATACACTTTCATGCTAACGAGTTAACTATAAGGGGGAAATTAAACAGTTTGCATTTGAGGCCGGTTCAGCTGAAACTGAACTCTGGCGACGTTATTACCAAATGCGTGAAAACAGAGCCTACGTGTTGTTATTCTTTTCTTCGCTGATGAAGGACAAAAACCGGCAGATATCCATCCGATAACGAAGAGTAGGTAGCACGTCTATCGAAAACCACCACTGTGGAAATGTGCGCCGAGTTCCATGCTGGCCGCAATTCGACACAAGACGTCGGTCGATCCGGGAGGCAAGCAGAAGTTATGCCAACTCTCGTGGCAGACACTCGAGCACCCACATTTTAATCCCTCTCCATGCGATCATCGCGTTTTCGTTCCCTTGAAAGAAAAAGCCCTTGAAGGGTCGACAATTCCTATACGGCGAGAATTACAGCAGGCAGGTACGCAGGACACAGTGTTTTTCCAAACGGGTATCTCCAACCTGGTGAGTTTGTGGGACCACTGCTTCAGTGCCCACGGTGATTTTGGCTGATTGGCTTACCGATTCCGGACTTAACGGAATTGTGAGGGAAACTTTTTGATCCTTTAACTCTAGCTGCATTGAATATTAAGTGTGAAATGGCATTCTTTTTTAGCATAGAGGCAGATGATCTCTTTCGCAAATCAGTACACACGAAGCGGATGATAAGAACTACGAAGGCTCCGCAAAACGATAATGTTAGTAAAGGAACGAGTTTCTTCTTGCACACACAGTAGCCCTTATTCTCTGGGTGTATGGACATGATGAGGGTTGGTGTCTGTGACAAATAAGGGTATAGTATGGACTCATAGAGGGTGAAGCAGTTCTGCAGCACACAGACCAAAGGGATCGCCAAGCATAATCTCCCTTCCAACTGTCGTATCGTCTTTAGCAGTGTTATATGACCTCTCTTTATCAATCTAGGTCTGATATTTAATGTAAGGCATCGGCATAAGACCTGGTGGTAAGGAATTCAACACAGCCATCTCTACACCCCCCCCCCCCCTCCCCCTCTTTCCGGCCCAATAGTGGTGGTAGAAATTTCTTTCTCCGTCAGAATTCCAATCGGCTACTTCCGAGAAGAGCGCCACAGCACCGGCGGGTCGCAATGTTGCAATGTTAGTTACTGAGCAGTACAGACTCCAAAGACCTCAGCTATGCGTGACGAATGTGTAAGAATATCTTTAAGAAATTCCAGTGTTCAATTTCCCGAGCGCAGTCATTTAAGTGGACGTGCGTACAATGTGAAAACATTTTACAATAGGACCCATACGCTGCTTAACATGCACCTGTGTTTGCTGCATGTGAAAGTCAGCCTGGGGTGTTACTTCAGTCTTGTATAAAAGTAAATCGTACGATTGCGATAGGAAAATTAACGAATGGAAAAAATAAAGAAATTTTTATTTCAGTAGTATTCTGACTGATTTGTGTTACCCCCAACTACTTACTCTCTTGTGAACTTGGCAACGCGAAATGCCACTGACACCCAACGTCCTTGATTATTAGTTGAATGTACTCCTACTTCTGTCCACCTCTACAGTCTTTGCTCTGATGTCTTCACATGTCATTTCATAATGCCCCTTCTTTCGGACAATGTTACTCGACATACCTCATTCCCCGCCGATTCCGAAGAGAACGTCTTCACTTTTTATCACTTCACTTAATTTTCTGTATCGTCCTGTAGCACCACATCTAAATTCCTCAATTCTTTTTCGGTTTTCTCAGACTATAATTCAATTCCACACAACGCTGTGCTACAAATATACATTCTCAGAAATGCTAATGGAGTACTTTTAGCGTCGAATGTCCTCTTCGCCTGTGCTGGTCTGCTTGTTTACTTCTTACATCATCCTTGCTTTATCCGCCGTGCTATATTTTGCTTTCTACATAGTGATATTCCTTCAGTTCGTCTTAAACATGGTGACCAAGTTTGGTGTTAAGTTTATTGCTAATGACATTGTTGGTATCACTCATTAGTTTCATCTTTCATTGGATTACTATCATTAGATATTTTGTGCCGTTTACACTGTTCATCGCATTCAATAGACTGTGTAATCAGTCTTCATTTTAAATGAGGATATCGATTTTGTTATCGAATCTTATCACTGATATCGTTTCATCCTGAGTTTTATTCCCATTCCTTGACCCTTCTTCGTGGTTTCTGCCATTGCTTCTTCGATGTACATATTGAACAGTATGGGACGAAGACTTGCAACCTCGCCTTACATCATCCTCTGTAATAATACCTCTCGTTTGGTTTCCCTTTCTTGCCGTTCCCTCTTAGTTCTTGCAGGTGTTGTACCTTACTCATTGTACCCTAGTACCCATTTTCATGAGAATTTCCAACATCGTGTACATTTTTCTCGAAAAATTTTATAGGCCGACAACTTCTATTGAAGTGTGTTCTACACTGATGAAAATGTAAACTGTTACAACATGTAACACCTGTCCGGTTTTTCAAAATTTGTGAAGATGTTCATCAAGATCAGTTTAAGGTTTGACCGCACAGCCACGAATACACTTTTGTATTCATTGTGTAACTGAAGCATGAAAGAACCTCCTAATAACATCTTGAGGAATTTCATGGTATGCCGGAAACACATGCTGCGTCAGTGCATGAACACTTTCGGCTGGAGGCTGGTGTGGAAGCATACGTCATATCCCAGAGTTTTTTTTATGGGTAAGAGATCAGGGGAACAGGCAGGCCAGTCAGCTACCTCCACATTCCTCAAAGTAGTTGTAGATGTGAACTGCAGTGTGTGGTTCTTGCAATATCCTGCCAGTTGTCCCTCTCGTTGTGAATAGAACGCTACATACAGGTTAGCTTTCAATCTGCCTCAAAAAATCATAAGACCTATCCTGTAATCATACCCAATAGCTACTCTCACTGAAATTCCACAAAGTGGAGAGGTATTGTCCTCAGTAGTCTCTGCTTCCTGCTAACAGCTGGTCATGCAAGAACATATTGAGGTCGATCTGTCAACCACAAACAGTAGTAGTGAAACTCATCACTGGCCACTCTATGTCCGAGTGGAGTTTCGCTCTACATCTTGTAATTCACTGTTGCCTGTGGCGTGGTGGCAGCAGTTTAAATAGTTCAAATGACTCTAAGCACTATGGGAATTAACATCTGAAGTCATCAGTCCCCTAGACTTAGAACTACTTAAACCTAAACATAAGGATATCACACACATCCATGCCCGAGGCAGGATTCGAACCTGCGAGGATAGCAACAGCGCGGTTCTAGACTGAAGCGCCTAGAGCCGCTCGGCCACAGTTGCCAGCTGGTGCTGCCAGCTGCCAGTACTATAAGGCCGACGAATCCTCTCATGGGACAACCTACTGACAACTATTGTAACTGGTCCTCAACATTCTGGATACTGCCGCTGAGGTGGAGGTGATGTCCGAGCTGCTCCCACACGCTTTCTATCAGAGACAGGTCTGGGGATCTTGATGGCCACTGGAATACCTCAAAATCAGGCAGACGAGTGTACGAGCAATATCCTGTTGAAAAACGGCACCATAGAACTGCCTTACAAGTAGTAATGCACGACAAAGTAGGACGTACATTAAGTAACGTTGTGTTGTTAAGTGACCATTTTTCGCAAAAAGATCCCATGACTAACATGAGATCAGAGTTAAAGAACCTGACCATATCAGAATAATTAATCCCCACCGACTAATGAAATGTACATCAGATTTCAAGAAACTAATGAACACAATTTACATATTTATACAGAAGTTCATTGTACATCGAAATAAGACGCCTCTCTGGAAGCGTATGTGTTGAGCTGCAAGCAAGAAGGTGTGATGAAGTCACGTAGGCAGACCCTGGAAGAGTTCCCGGAAGGGACGAGCGGCACCCGTACGGGTCAGTACATTTAGGCTGGCAAGTTTTACTTTCAAGAGGCTTTGTGGAGCCCTGATTACTGAAGTCACAAAAGCGACACTTTTACAGCTCGAAAGTGGAAGGTGGAGTAACGCCGGTTTTAGCATGGTACAACGACAACGTTTTTGTGAGAAAAATGTAGAAAACAGGGCTTTCTTCGAAATAAACCACCTGTACCAGATGATATCATAACATGAAGTGAGAACCCACAGTCAGACTACCTCTGTGAGTCTGAGGCACCGCCAAGTCCTAGGAACAGCAAGGCATGCAGGTATAACACGATGTAAGCGCCACCAGAACTGACTAACGCATATAAAGTGGCAGGTAGGAAGAAAATCACGGCACTGCTGTCGAGGACGCAAGTCAATGGCCATATAAAAATGGTGCAAATGGCTCAAAGCACTATAGGACTTAAAATCTGAGGTCATCAGTCCCTTAGACCTAGAACTACTTAAACCTAACCAACCTAAGGACATCACACACATCCATGCCCGAGGCAGGAGCAGCGCGGTTCCAGACTGAGGCGCGTAGAACCGCTCGGCCACAGCGGCCGGCCTATAGAAAAAGACAGAGAGACAGAGACAGAGAGAGGGCGCTGATTCTCAGCACAAAATGTTAGGGAATGCTGGTTAACTGCCGGAAATCAGAGCCAGAGGTGGGACGAGCTTCTTGTGAGGCATCTTTTGAGTGTTCGGCACTCAGATATGTTTCAGCCAAGTGAAATGGCGTAAAGATTGAAAAAGCCCTTCTATAGCGCTACTTTTAATATTAGCTTTTCAGCGATCATGAAACGGCTTTCAGAATATTATTGTTCTATAGTGAGAGACAGTTATCAGAATCAGACCCCTGACCCGCTACTTAGATTGATGTCGTCAACGTATGTCAGATGCTTTAATACATACTTTAATGTAATAAGCTGCATTAATGGTAATTCTCACATAATTTCGTAAATAACAAATTTTTTATTATTTTGGAGGGAATTAGGGTTTCCTGTAGGTTATGGGGTCAATTTATGTAATACACATACTGTACTGTTAGCTCTGCTAGCCGTGACATGAAGTCATTCCAGATGGTGTCCCACACCGCGATGGCACGAGTAACACAGTTGATCCTCTCCTGAACACTCGAAGATTTGTAACTCTCCCCCGGTCCTACCCATAAGCCACACTCGTCAACAACGGTTATCTGGGTACTGCAGAACTCATCGCTGAACATAATGGGACGCCATTCATTAGCAGTCCATTCTTTCCGGTCACTCCAGATGCTGCCTACGCGTTGGGCAATAACCGCCTCGTCCGGAAGCTGATTGTCTTAGACCAACGGTTCAGGATGACACAGACTGTAGCACAGAGTACTGGGATGTATTTGTACACGGATGGCAGGTGCATGTGTGAAGGAGCTAGAATATGCTCCGTACACAATGCGGCGATCCTCCTTTGTAGCGGTCAGACATTGTTCACCGGAGCCGTGACGATGATCACGTCGCCAACCACGTTCCCAAGCATTCCGAAATTGGGCACTGCCATGTTTGAATTGGCTAAAAACTCTGAACACTAAAACGATTCGACTTGCCGGCCAAATGAGGACCCACAATGACGCCCCTTTCGAACTCTGTCGAATGCTGATAACGCTGTCTCATATGAGTACGCGGCATCTTCGTATTCTTCACAGTTATCACTTAATGATCAAAAAGTTTCCTTTGAAAGGCCATACAATGTAGAATCGATGTGTCAACCAGGCGAAATCGCAGTGAACATTGAGGCAATCATCCCACGGTGCATCAGGTTGAAAATAAGCTTTTGGCAAAACGCTGTGTCCTGCTGCGTGAATAAGTCAGTAACTGAAAACTGCCGGCCCTTCAAAGCATTCCTAATGGAGCGAGAGAGTGGTAATAACACGGGGAGAGATTAGTAACGAAGGATGCTCTATTGCCTCCCACTTGGGTCTTCCACTTGAGGCTGACCTGTCACATCGACCGGAGTATTTTGTCGAATCGCAACCATCACGGAACTTGGCGCATCTTTCCCTAAAAACGATTCTGGACGGACATGCCACCCCATACTTGTTCTTCATTCTACAATAGCTGTCTACTAGTGATTGTCCTTCGGGAGCCAAAACAAAAATAACAGCACCTTGATCTGTCTGGACGCTTTTACTAGTAACATCTCCATAGTCCATGTTTCTACATTTACCGCATGCATGTCAGAAAGACACAAACGCCACACCAGTTCCTTACCTATATGTCGGTGCTTATATACCCGTATAGGACTCGTGCAACGTTGCATATACACTGCAACTACGCCCACAAAAGAAAAGTGTTTAACCGCCCCTTATACATTATACAGGGTGAAAAGTATTTAAACCGACAAACTCTGGGAGGTTGTAGGGGACATCAAAACAAATATTTTTCCCTAATGTCATTTTTTCCTCTGAGAAGTATTTCAACCAGTAGAGGAAGATTTATCTGGCGGCAAATCAATTAAACCAATAAACAATTTTCCATTTTTTAATAACCAAGAGATTAAAGATAAAAACAACCCAGTTTCAATTACAGTAGATTTTCAAAAATGCCTGCATTGGCACGTAAACAAAGGTTACACCGTCGGATCATGTTCTGTCTGACACGGGCAAAAACCCCTGGAGTATCTTGAACTGTTTCTGCTGCTGCTACTATCCAGGCTACCAGATCCTCTTCTGATGATACAGGAGTTGCATAAACAAGGTTGCGCATCTCTCCCCAAACAGAAAAGTCCAGAGGGGACATTTCTTGGGATCGAGCAGGCCATAGTACAGGACCACCTCTGCCAATCTACGTTTCTGGGAACCGTCGGTGCAGGAATCGACGCACACGACGGCTGAAGTGTGCCGGCGCCCCGTCATGTTGGAACCACATGCGCTGTCTTGTAGGGGGCGGGACGTCTTCCAGAAATTCTGGCAATGCTCTGGCGAGAAAATTGTAATAATGCCTGCCATTTAATGGCCTAGGTAGCAGATACGGCCCAATTAAACAGTCCCCAACAACACCGACCCGCACATTAACGAAGAATCACACTTGATGAGCGCTAGTAACTGTGGCATGTTGGTTATCCCCTCTCCAAACACGCGAATTGTGAGTGTTGAAGGCTCCATCACACCCGAACGTTGCTTCACCGGTAAACAACACAGAGGACGGAAATGTAGGATGTATTTCACACTGTTCCAGGTACCACTGCGAAAACTGGACTCTGGGTGGATAATCACCTGGTTCCAGGTTTTGGGCACGCTGTAAGTGAAATGGACGTAACAACTGCTCTCAAAGGACTGTTCTTACATTCGTCTGATTCGTCCCCATGTTACGTGCAATTTTACGAATGTTGATTGAAGGTACCCGCTCCACATGTAGCAAGGCAGCTTCCTCAAATTGCAGCGTTGTTGCCGTGCGACGGCGTCCCTGTCCAGGTAATCTGCTAAATGACCCGGTCTCACGCAGACGTTGCGACACAGCAGCAAAGGCCGTATGATGCGGGATACTGCGATTAGGATATTGTTGCTGATAAAGCCGCTGTGCAGCTCGTCCGTTGTGGTGCGCTACGTAGTACGCACCATTCATACCAGTGTACACACGCCAGGTGTATCGCTCCACTAGTAAACAGAGACAATGCACTACTACGCAGGTAGACAGCAGTTGGCTACAACTGAAGATCGTAATACGACCTCTAACAATTGAAGAGTGTAATACGGCCTCCACTGGTTTAAATAATCCTCGTAGGAAAAAATGACACTAGGGAAAAATATTTGTTTTGATGTCCCCTACTACCTCCCAGAGTTTGTTGGTTTAAATACTGTTCACCCTGTATATGCTTAGTAACGACACGCAACATGAACAACACTTATGCTCTCAGGAAGCCGTGTACTCTGCCATAGAGAACTGAAATTCTTTATAATTTACATTCCAGCCGAAGGCGTGTTTGTATTGGAAGTTAACACTGACACCCGACTGTCTCTTACGGGCTTCCATTACTGCTGGACAGGCCCTGTCGCCGTTGTGGTCGCTCGCTGCCCGCAGCGCTGCGTGGTTCGCGGACCCCGGCGGTGTGTCCGCGCCGCGTGTTGGCCGCCCAGCTGGGCGTGTCCCGCGCGGCTGGGCCACGCGCCTGCCGTGTGCGCCCGGGCGCCCACGCACGCACATCGCGTCGCCGTTCATCACTGGCCGGATGTGGCCGGCCGCGCGCGCCACTCGAACTCGCGCCGGTCGCTGCCCAGCTTTCCGTACAGAGACAATGGCCGCCTGACTCACTCCGCAGATTTCTGCCGCCCCATTAGTCTTCCCTTCTGGGTCCCTAGCCTGTAGCTGTCACCAATAAACATCCGCCAAGGACCCGTACGCTGCCACGTATCCTCGATGTATCTGACTCTTTTCTCAGGGACATGTGGTAGGGTTGCAGCTATAGCGTCCCCAGTGCTATATTACGAAAAGACTTAAAAAACAGTATTTATAAAGAAGAGACATTTAAAAATTGAATAATATATTTTTATCATGTAGCGGTAAAACAATAATTTCTCTGAAACTTCCTGGCAGATTAAAACTGTGTGCCCGACCGAGACTCGAACTCGGGACCTTTGCCTTTCATATCAGGGCACACTCCGCTGCAGAGTGAAAATCCTCTGGAAACATCCCCCAGGCTGTGGCTAAGCCATGTCTCCGCAATATCCTTTCTTTCAGGAGTGCTAGTTCAGCAAGGTTCGTAGGAGAGCTTCTGTAAAGTTTGGAAGGTGGGAGACGGATACTGGCAGAAGTACAGCTGTGAGTACCGGGCATGAGACGTGCTTCGGTAGCTCAGATGGTAGAGCACTTGCCCGCGAAAGGCAAAGGTCCCGAGTTCGAGTCTCGGTCGGGCACACACTTTTAATCTGCCAGGAAATTTCATATCAGCGCACACTCCGCTGCAGAGTGAAAATCTCATTCTGGAATAATTTCTCTGTCTAAGTTTCGAATGCAAAGAAATATAACAAAATGATCTAAAGAGAAGACAAGAGACGCTCTTTTGTTAATTTTTTAGTCGACTTCACTTCTTCTCTTGTCTTTGTTGTGTATAGACGGACATACTGCGAGTGCTGGCAAATGTAAGCATATTTGTATGAGTTAAGCAGATAATATACACTCCTGGAAATGGAAAAAAAAAACATTGACACCGGTGTGTCAGACCCACCATACTTGCTCCGGACACTGCGAGAGGGCTGTACAAGCAATGATCACACGCACGGCACAGCGGACACACCAGGAACCGCGGTGGTGGCCGTCGAAAGGCGCTAGATGCGCAGCATTTGTGCACCGCCGCCGTCAGTGTCAGCCAGTTTGCCGTGGCATACGGAGCTCCATCGCAGTCTTTAACACTGGTAGCATGCCGCGACAGCGTGGACGTGAACCGTACGTGCAGTTGACGGACTTTGAGCGAGGGCGTATAGTGGGCATGCGGGAGGCCGTGTGGACGTACCGCCGAATTGCTCAACAGGTGGGGCGTGAGGTATCCACAGTACATCGATGTTGTCGCCAGTGGTCGGCGGAAGGTGCACGTGCCCGTCGACCTGGGACCGGACCGCAGCGACTCACGGATGCACGCCAAGACCGTAGAATCCTACGCAGTGCCGTAGGGGACCGCACCGCCACTTCCCAGCAAATTATGGACACTGTTGCTCCTGGGGTATCGGCGAGGACCATTTGCAACCGTCTCCATGAAGCTGGCCTACGGTCCCGCACACCGTTAGGCCGTCTTCCGCTCACGCCCCAGCATCGTGCATCCCGTCTCCAGTGGTGTCGCCACAGGCGTGAATGGAGGGACGAATGGAGACGTGTCGTTCTCAGCGATGAAAGTCGCTTCTGCCTTGGTGCCAATGATGGTCGTATGCGTGTTTGGCGCCGTGCAGGTGAGCGCCACAATCAGGACTGCATACGACCGAGGCACACAGGGCCAACACCCGGCATCATGGTGTGGGGAGCGATCTCCTACACTGGCCGTACACCTCTGGTGATCGTCGAGGGGACACTGAATAGTCCACGGTACATCCAAACCGTCGTCGAACCCATCGTTCTACCATTCCTAGACCGGCAAGGGAACTTGCTGTTCCAACAGGACAATGCACGTCCGCATGTATCCCGTGCCACCCAACGTGCTCTAGAAGGTGTAAGTCAACTACACTGGCCAGCAAGATCTCCGGATCTGTCCCCCATTGAGCACGTTTGGGACTGGATGAAGCGTCGTCTCACGCGGTCTGCACGTCCAGCACGAACGCTGGTCCAACTGAGCCGCCAGGTGGAAATGGCATGGCAAGCCGTTCCACAGGACTACATCCAGCATCTCTACGATCGTCTCCATGAGAGAATAGCAGCCTGCATTGCTGCGAAAGGTGGATATACACTGTACTAGTGCCGACATTGTGCATGCTCTGTTGCCTGTGTCTATGTGCCTGTGGTTCTGTCAGTGTGATCATGTGATGTATGTTACCCCAGGAATGTGTCAATAAACTTTCCCCTTCCTGGGACAATGAATTCACGGTGTTCTTATTTCAATTTCCAGGAGTGTATTGATGTAATAATATTGTTCACTTTTAATTTGTAAGAGGTGATCCCGATTTCATGTCCGCCTTCCTTGAATTAACCTGCATTCAAGTAATTTACAGTTCAACAATCGCAGCGGCCAATGCAGCCAACGACGCCATTACGTGGCGATATTAACTTATTAGCGGAAGCGAAATACTCGCCCGCTATTAACATAATATTAATTTTTCTCCACAGCCGCACCAAGTTGCAGAAATACGTAGCTTTACGATTCTTATTTTCGGTACTATAGCCGACAGCCAGAGCCAGGACTCCGACTACGTGTCAATGGTTAACGGAGGTAAGAAAAAATACCCTCGCGCGTGTGTGAGCCGCAATTGTAATTATTTAACTAAAGATCTTTTGCTTTAAAGTGAGCTAACTAGCCGAGGATATTAATATGAAAAGTTTATTACATTGCTCAGCTTATATGCTCATGTTTTAAGATTCAGCGAGTCTAACATTCATTAACGTAACAAATATTTGAGATTAATATTGTTAAAAAGGACAACTTCAGGGAAGCATTTAATAGTAAATCAAAATTGAATGAAATATCATTTTTATCAAGGCCCACCACGTAAGTCGGCAACAATCAAAAAATAATAATAACAATAGACAGCCTATCCCCTACGTTATCCAATCTGCACATTGTCTAAGCAGTGAGAGAAACCAAGGAGAATTTTAAAAAGGGAATTAAAGTTCAGACTGAAGATATAAATCTTTGAAATCTGCAGATGATATTGTCATTTTATAAGAGGCGGCAAGAGGCTTGGATGATGAGTTGGATAGCATGAATACTGGAGATGGTATGTAGCCGAACTGAATCAGGTTATGCTGACGCAGACAGATTAGAAACTGAGTAGGGAGGACAGACACTGTCCAGTCATGTCAGTGTGACCACCTGTCAAAAGCCTGAATAACCACCTTTTGCAGCGCGATCCGCTTCGGGACGTGCGTGGAGGGAATCAGCGAAATTGTGCAGGGTATGGATCCATGCCAGCTGCACTACGTCTCCAATACTAAGAATCCGTCCCACAGATTCTCAACTGGGTTTATATTCGGGGAGAGCGTCTGCCATGGGAGTACAGTAAATTCATCCGGATAGATCTACATCTACATCCATACTCCGCAAGCCACCTGACGGTGTGTGGCGGAGGGTACCCTGAGTACCTCTATCGGTTCTCCCTTCTGTTCCAGTCTCGTATTGTTCGGGGAAAGAAGGATTGTCGGTATGCTTCTGTGTGGGCTCTAATCTCTCTGATTTTATCCTCATGTTCTCTTCGCGAGATATACGTAGGGGGGAGCAATATACTGCTTGACTCTTCGGTGAAGGTATGTTCTCGGAGCTGTAACAAAAGCCCGTACCGAGCTACTGAGCGTCTCTCCTGCAGAGCCTTCCACTGGAGTTTATCTATCATCTCCGTAACGCTTTCGCGATTACTAAATGATCTGGTAACGAAGCGCGCTGCTCTCCGTTGGATCTTCTCTATCTCTATCTCTTCTATCAACCCTATCTGGTACGGATCCCACACTGCTGAGCAGTATTCAAGCAGTGGGCGAAGAAGCGTACTGTAACCTACTGTAACTGTATATTGTGTATCTAAGAGCCAGCCAGCTGAGAAACCGACAGTCGCCAGAGGCCAGACTAATCCTTTACTTCCTGCTGATGCCCGACTTGTGCCGTTGACTGTGGCACAATGAGAGTGAAACACCAGCAGTACGAAAATGAGTTGTAACCATCGTCAAATTGCTGAAGACATTCTACATTAGCTGCGTTCTGTCTATCCGTTGTCTTGTCAAGCTAGTAGAAGTGTCACTCAGAATTCTGGTATGCTGCTCTGGAACTAATCCTGCTGAGACATGTCGGTCTATGGGTTGTTGTAGGATGTCTCTCTCTCTCACCTCCACCCCCACAACACCTCCACCATCAGGTCGTATGTGAACAGCAGTCACCAGGTCATGAACAAAGTGTTTCACCTCAAGTCTTCTCCAAACTGAAACTTTCTGAGATATGTTTTGGAAATATCCCGGAAAGGTTGACACAGTGACCAATTACAAAATACATGTCTACTCACACCGACATACCAAACATGTACGAGTCTGCAGACCTAGGTTTTTCTCAGAATACAGCCTTATAAAAGCGTCCCTATTGGCTCCCGCCAAATTAGTGGCTGATGATTCCATAACTCGAATGAGAATCTCTAGAGAGAATACGACGTTCTTTTCGAGGAACGCTATGAGGACATTCATTGAAGCTGACTGCCTCCAACATATGTTTTGCATAAGGACCACGAAGATAACATATGAGAAATTCACTTTCATAGTGATACATATAGGTTGTCTTTTCTCTCACTGTTTTTGCGAGAGGAAGAGGAGAGGGAATGACTAGTAGTGGTACAAGATATCCTACATCACACACCGTATGAAGGCTTGCAGAGTAAGCGTGTAGATATAAACTTATTCTGCCTACTAAAATGTCAGTCCATCCGTTTATAAGTACACAAAACTCACGGAAGAATGTTATCTCTCACCTATCGAGAAAACGAAAGCTGGAACATCTGCTGCTGCTTGTCTTTCTGTAACAGTCTTCGTATTAGCCTCTAATTTACTCTTGCAATCACTTGGTGAGTCGTATGTGAGAGGTTGTAATATGTATACCCACTGTACCTGGAAGAAACTGTATAACAACCGTCTAAGGTGTCACCCTGTGCCTATTACACTTCCTTTTATTCAAGCAGTAGGCGAACAAGTGAACTGTAACCTACTTCCTTTGTTTTCGGATTCCATTTCCTTAGGATTCTTCCAATGAATCTCAGTCTGCCATCTCCTTTACCGACGATCAACTTTATATGATCATTCCATTTTAAATCACTCCTAACGGGTACTCCCAGATAATTTATGGAATTAACTGCTTCCAGTTGCTGACCTGCTAAATGGTAGCTAAATGACAAGGGATCTTTCTTTCTATGTATTCGCAGCACATAACACTTGTCTACATTGAGATTCAATTACCATTCAATGCACCATAAGTCAATTCGTTGCAGGTTCTCCTGCAATTTCAGTACATTTTTCCATTGTTACAACCTCTCGATATACCACAGCATCATCCTCAAAAAACCTCAGTGATCTTTCGATGTTATCCGCAAGGTCATTTATGTATACTGTGAATAGCAACGGTCCTACGACACTCCCCTGCGGCACACCTGAAATCACTCTTACTTCGGAAGACTTCTCTCCATTGAGAATGATACTTTTCAAACCACGCACATACACTGCGAACTGTGAGAGATGTTGCAGTGCCCTGTTGGTGGGTGCCATCGAGCTGAGAAGAAATAGTAGTGGACATGGGCTCGAAGAATGCACGCATATTTGTGTTGTACATTGTGCCTTCCAGAATGACAAGATCACATAGGGTATGCCACGAAATATTCCCCAGACCGTAACTCCCACCTGCTCCAGCTTGGACCCTTCCGACGACTGTTGCAGGGCCGGTCACACGAACGGCCATCCGTCCGATGGAGCATAAAACGTGATTCATCTGAAGAGGCCGCCCGTAGACAGCCAGTGAACTTCAGCGACAGTTCTAGCGCGCCAATTCCGGCTTCGTCGCCGATGAATCCATGAATCAGGTCACTGCTGCAGAGGTCCATACGCAGCAATCTTCGCTGAACGGTTGATGAGGACACACTGTTGGTGACCTCTTGGTACACTGACTGTTCAGTTGTTCAAGAGCTCTTCCATACACCCAGCCATGACCCATCCATCATGTACAGCCCGGGATTCACCACAACTTCCTTCGCGCCGGTTTTGAAGAGCGCCATTTTGCCATGCAGGGTATACTTTGCGCGTGGCGGTGCGCGAACAGTTTACGAACTTAGCCGTTCCGGAAATGCATGCAGCCTTGGGCCGAAAGCTAATGGTCACGCCCGTCCAGTATGGAAGTGAGACATGTCCGCAATTACCACTCAAACGAGAAGTGAATAGGTTTTAAAATGATATTCAAGAGCAGAGTGCTGAAGATTTATTGGGCATATCGAATGACTAATTCAGATGAACTGAATCGAAATAAACAGAAAAGAAATATGTTGCATAACTTGACTAAAAGAAGGCATATGTTGATAGAACACATTCTGAGGCATCAAGAAATTGTCAGTTTGATAATAGAGAGAATTAGGTGCGTATGTGGGAGAGGGGGAGGGGAAAGGGAAGAGGATAAAATTCTAGGGGAAGGTCAAGGCTTGAACACAGTAACGTCATTCAAATGGGTGTAGGTTGCAATAGATACGTAGATTAAGAGTCGACAGCTGCACCATCCCACTCTTCGGACTGGCAACCTGAACAGTCTTAAGTGCTGTGTGTTATGAAGAAGGCTTCAGCGTTTCACGAGAGAACTGATTGGTCGTTAGTGTGCTTCAGTGTAGCTGCAGAAGGTTCCTGAAGGAATCACATGTCCGAGTGCCTTTCCACTTCATAGGTACTTCAGTAGATTACTGAAAGTGTTTGCAGAAACGAGATAGTAACATAATACTCGTGTGGCTGTAATACTAACAATTGAGATGCTTAATAGAAACAGGCGATAAATTACATTCTAAGGGTAGACGATACTCTCTCAGAATTATTGAGATACTTGGAAGAGCCAGCCATGACAAAACTACTCCCCCGTGTCTGCAAGATATGAGACTAGTGAAATGGTACCTCCAGACTTAAGGAAATATGTAACAACTCATATTCCACTGAAGACAGTTGCTGATATATGTGAATATTATCGAACTATCGGTCGTGGCTGCAAAACAGTATCACGAATTTACACAAGAATGGAAAAACTGTCAGTAGCCGCCCTCGGAGAAGATCAGTTTGGTTTCAGAGAAATGTAAGAACCGGTAGGCCATATTAACTTTAGGACTGACCATAGGTAACCTTATGTTCAAAGCATTTGTAGATTTTCGGAAATGTTTTGCCAATGCTAACGAGAATACATTCATTAGATTCTGAAGGAACCAGAGATAAAATACAGGGAGCCAAAGAGTATCTACAACTTGAACAGAAAGCGGACTACAGCTTTAAAGTTCGAAAAACATGAAAGGATAGTGGCAGTTGGGAAGATAGTGAGACAGGGCTGCAGCCTGCAGCGTGCAGTAAAGGAAACCAAAACAAAACAACAGTAATGAACCAGGCGATGTGTTAGATGACGATCAGTTTGGCTTTAGGAAAGGAAAGGGCACACAGAGGCAACTCTGACTTTGAGGTTGGTGTTGGAAACAACAGTATAGAAAAATCAAGGCACGTTCATATGATTTGTCGACCTGGAAAAAGCGTTCGAAAATGTAAAATGGTCAATATTTTCTTAAATCTAAGAAAAATCGTGTTAAGCGACAGGGAATTATGTATAAGAGCCAAGAACGGAGAATAAGAGAGGAAAACAAGAACGATGTGCTCGGATTAAAAAGGATATAAGATAGGGATGTAGTCTTTCGTTCCAACTGTTCAGTCTTTACCTTGAAGAAACAATGACGGAAATAAAAGAGAGATCCAAGAGTTGAATTACAATTCAAGGTGAAAGGATATTAATGACGCAGTTTGGTGATGACATTGCTGTCCTCAGTGAAAGTGAAGAAGAATTACAGAATCTACTAAATGGAATGAACAGCCTACTGAGTACAGAATGTGGATTGGGAGCAAATCTATGAAGATGATAGTAATGAGTTGCAGCAGAAATGAGAACAGCGAGAAACTTAACATCAGGACGGGTGATCACGAAGTAGATGAAATCAAGGAATTGTGCTACCTAGGCACCAAAATAATCCATGACGGACAGAGCAAGGATGGCATATAAAGCAGACCAGCTCTGGCAAAAAGAGCATTCCTGGCCAAGAGAACTGTACCGGTATCAAAAGTAGACGCTAACTTGAGGAAGGAATTTATGGAAATGTACGTATGCAGCACAGCTGTATACGGTAGTGAACTACGGACTGTGGCAGAATCGGAATAGATGAGTAGAAGCATTTTAGATGTGATGCTAAAGTCGAATGTCAAAAATTAGGTGGACTGACAACATATGGAATCAGGAGGTTCTCCGGAAAATCGACAAGGAAAGGAATACATGAAAAACACTGACAACAAGATAGGGCAGAGTGTTAGGACATCTATTAAGACATCAGGGAATAACTTCCACGGTACTAAAAGAAGCTGAAATACTGACAATGATAAGTGCAAACTTCGATTTCGTGTAGCGTAAATTATTTTTCTTGTAAGCTACACTAAAGTGACGAACAGATTATAAATGTAAGGACGTTATTATCACACTATTAAAACATTTTATGCATATTACTGGTATTATTATTAAAACCCAGGCAAGTGCGGTGCGTTAAAAATGGGTGTGACAGTAAATTATATTTATATTATATTTATATCTCTGTCTCTCTAGTATCTTGACGTTGATAACTATGACGGAACCTCAGATAGACCAGAGGTATCAGCCAGCAGCGACTTGTAAGTGTTAAAAAAATTAATTATTTGATTCTTAAAGAAAACGCTCTTTAAGTCGCACTATTGCTTCAGAGTTACTGAGTGGGCGCCCACCGTTGAACACGTTCGAAGTAAGTGCTGCAAATCGTTGTAAGGAGATAACAGCGAAGTCGATCCAGTGCTGCTGCACAGTTATTTTGTCGTTCTACGCGAGAGAATCAGATTGTCTCTCAAGCGTTACTTAAAATAAAGCTGTGACCACATATTCATAAACATTTGGGGTGTTGATTTATTTAAGTATTTCAGGTCATGCCGACTACTTTATTCAAAAATGGCACTGAGCACTATGGGAGGTCATCAGTCCCTTAGAACTTAGAACTACTTAAACCTAACTAATTTAAGGACATCACACACATCCATGCCCGGTGCAGGATTCGAACCTGCGACCATAGCGGTAGGGCGGTTCCAGACTGTAGCGCCAAGAACCGCTCGGTCACTGCGGCCGGCGACTACTTTATTAAATCAGACTTACAGAAGAGAAAGTTGGAAAAAACAGTTGTAACTTGTAACTTACAACTTGGTTCGAGCTGCTAGCTAGATCCTTTTTTAGTCAGCTGGAAGGCACATAGAAATTCGCAGGTCTTAAATAAACAAAACATATCTTTTTTACACTCTCTTGTCGATTCTGGTATAATTTCAAAGCCAAGTAAATACATTTCACCAAAGACTCTGGTACTTACAAAATGTAATTACAGGTACTACGTGCCATACACCGGCACCGGAAGAATATGATATACTGCCAACTCATATGATTTTGCCAGTCAAAGTAGACTATTACACTTTTTGGGTGCGGCCATAATCTTTCGTCTGATCAGTGATCGTTTTACTTCCCAGAGTGATTGTTCGTGGGTTTAAGGAGCACCGTGTCGCTGGTAATCCTTTACAACGGAGCTCTCTTAAATCGCGACATTTATCGCCTTGTTTGTAGGCTTTGTGTTACGATCAGCATTACTATGGGCGGACGAAGGACAATTGCACGTAATAGCGTCGCTTTCGCTTACGATGAACACATCTACAGGCACATGACTACTCTGCAATTCATACTTATGTACCTAGCAGGTGATTCACAGAGCCACCTTAAGGCTACTTCATGACCGTTCCTCTCCCGTATAGCATCTCGCAAAAGTGAAGACGTTAACTTTTGCGTGCGAGCTCTGATTTCTTTTATTTCATTACGGTAGTCCTCTCTTGATAGGTACTAGTCAACGATATATTTTTGCATTCTCAGGAGGAACTGCCTATTGAAACTTCTTGAAAAGGCGTCGCTGCAACAAAAAGGAGCCTTTGTCTTAATAAGTGCCATCCCAGTTCACTTATCACATCCGTGACACACTATTCCCTATTTCGAGATAATACATAGAGACCTGACCTCTTAAATCATTGGAACTTTTTCTACGGCCTTCATTGATCCTATCTCGTAAGGATAGTACATCGTTCAGCAGGACTCCAGAAGAGTACGGACAAGCGTAGAGAAGGGATTCTCTATAGTACATGTGTTGTACTTCAAATTGCTCGGTTTTTGGTTCGCATTCTGCACAACATTTCCATTGCGATGGTTCCAATTTAAGTTGTTCTTAATTATAATTCCTGTGTATTTAGTTCAATCGACAAACTTTAAATGTGTGTAGTTTATCGTATTACCCAAATTTAACCGATCGTCTTTTAGTACTCATGTGGAGGACTTCAATACTTTCGTTGTTCAGAGTCAATAGCAACTTGTCACACCGTTCACATATCTTGTCTACATCATTTTTTAATTCGTTCTGACCAACTAACAGCTTTAAAATACTGTAAATGACAGCATCATCTGCAAAGAATCAAAGAGGGTTTCACATATTATGCACTAGGGCCACGTACAGCAGAGAGCCTGCAACACTTCCTTAGAGGAATCCCAGGTAACATTTATGTTTCAGTTGATGATACCCCGTCAACTGTTACGAACTGTGATCACTGTGTGTGGAAACTACAAATCCCGTCGCAGAACTTAATCGACACTCCATAGGCACGCAAATTTTGATTAGAAGCTGCTTATGGGGACCGTTGTAAACAGCCTTCTGGAAATTCAGAAATATGCAATCAACTATAGATACCCTGTCGACAGCACTCGTTACTTAGTGTGAGGAAAGAGTTACTTAGGGCGAAAAAAGTGTAAGTTGAGATATATTTTGAATCCGTGCTGGTTATGCGTCAGTAGATGGCTTCTCTCGTGGTATTTCGTAATCTTCGAACAGTAAATGTTCCAAAATCCTACTGGGAACAATGCGGAGAAGTAACCTGAGCCGTGCTGTGGCTCGCATTGGTGCTGTTTGTAGGTTTCCGCCCTCTGTTGCACGCCAGACGGTATCGTTCAGTTGGCATGGTTGCGGTTGTTTGTCTTCTTCTCGTGTTGACTGGCGCCATTCGGTTTCGCAAGCTTTGCCTGTCCGCTAGTGGCAGCAGCGGCGGTTATTGATATATATAGTAGCTGTTGCCCTATCTTTGGGGCGACGAACAGCCAGTTTTGCCAGGTCATGTGAGTGTGCAGTTCGATTGGGGACTGAGGAGGAGCCAGGCCCGCACAGTGAGAGGAACACTTCGGGGCTACTGGCGGCACGCACGGACTGCCAGATGGAAGGGCCGTGGTCACGAGTGTGCACGACCGCGTCGTAAATCGGATCCAGCAAGCCTTAAGGTGAGTGCATTTCAATACAAGTAGCGAAACCTCCGCCATTGTGAAACCTCGCGATTCTTCAGTGACTTGGGTTCGTGTTGCTGGTCGTAGTGTTGCCGAGGCGAAGAGCAGCGAGTGGAGTGCTTTCTACACTGGTAGTAGTGGTTCCCTTCTCGTTGCGGGCACTCTAAACACATCATTCTGGGGACGTAGTGCAGACCGCCGATTCCGGCTTTGGCGTATTGTTCCATCGTTGTATTTGGTTTATCGGACGACAGGTAGCTTCAGCAAGATTATCAGTAGTCATTCGTTAGACTACCACTAGTCTGAGTTAGCATCTTGTGAGGTGAATGCAACTCTTGGCTGCCTATCTCACCCCTCGCGAAAGTGTTTGTTGCCGGACCTTCTCAAAGGTCGATTCTTGGAGCACCGTCCGTGGCCCCTTGTGTTACAGAGTTTACTGTCATCTTACTTCACCCATTTGGTGATCAGTTGCTTGTTTTTTAATCAACCTTTGCCATGGTGTTTCTAAATTTTTTATATTATTGCCGTTCCTGGCTTGTAAGGCAGTCAGCCGTGATTGCCGTCATTTGCCTTAAAATTCTAATTTGGTATTTGTATTTTAGCAGTAAGTCTTAAAACCTTATTTACTGCCATTCCTGGCGTCTGATGCCTTCTGCTGTGTTTGTGGTGACTTACCTTTAATATTTCAGTACCTGTAAGTTGTAAATTGCATGAAGTTCTTATACAATTCTTAATTTATTGGCATTCCTGGCGTGTAAGACCTTCTGCCCAGATCACAGTGGCATGTTTTTAAAACATTATATGTTGTATCTGAATTTGATGGTGATTTGCTAAATTGTAGCTCACTGAAAAACTTTTATCTGCACAATTGTTTATTCCTTCATTAATATTTATTGTTGAGTGTGGAATTACTAGTTTAAAATAAATTGTGTGTAACTGTAAAAGGCAACCAGTAGTAACTGATTACGGCCCCGTCCACAATCGTAACCAAATCGTGCCTCCCCTTGACTACCAGGTGCTGGTTATGCGTCGGAAGATGGCTTGTCCCGTGGTACTTCGTAATATTCGAACAGTAATGTTCCAAAATCCCTTGGAAGAATGCGGGGAAAACAACCTTTGAATTACTTGCCCCAAAATGAGAGTTCTCAATAGTTAAGTTATTCATCTCCTTTAAACACTGAAACAGGTACCCGCAAGCCATTTTCTGCACCTACTATTGTGTCGAAAACCGGCGTCTCCACCTGGTAGGGTTAATCTGTATGGTATGAGGGGCGTTCAGTAAGAACTGCAACATTTTTTTTTTTAAGCGGGTTGGATTTTCTCAGGACTCCAACACACGACATTATTCCCCACTCTTTTGGCTACAAAACCCTATTTTTCAGCATAATCTCCGTTCAGTGCTACAGACTTGCGCTACCTTACTGGGTCGGCCTGTACGCCCGCCAGGTACCTTCACATCATCCACGTACTCTTTCCCGCTGAGTTTATCCACCATTGAGTCAAACAGATGGAAGTCTGAAGGCGGGAATCCAGACTCTAGGGTGGATGAGGAAGAACAGCGCGTTGAAGTTTTGTGAGTTCCTCGGATGTGGATACTTGTGTGATGACTTGCGTTGTGATGGAGGAGGAGAAGTTCTTTTGCATTTTTGTGGCGACGGACACACTGAAATCATTTCTCCAATTTTTGAGGATAGCACAACACTCTTCAGAACTGATCGTTGCACGATGAGGGACATCAGACAGAATAACCCCGTCAGGGTCCCAAAAGACAGTCGCCATGACTGTACCTCCAAAGTCTATTGATATCGTATGAGCGGTGTCTTATAGAGTAAATTGACGGGAGAGTGATAAAGTAATCACTGAACTAAATTAACAAGTTGTGATCGAGTTATAGAATATGACTCTGAATAATGATCCATTTTTCTGATGAGTCTAGATAAAGTGATAGAAGCAGATCCAGAGTTCAGTTCAGGGGGTGGGGGCGGAGGGGAAGGAATGGTAAGAGGGAAGTGTCTAGGTTTTGAAGGTCTACCCTCCTGCCCGCCCCTTGACCCCAAATATAACTTGCAGCCACTTCCTATTTTTAATGCACAGGTGCTTAGGATTTAAGTAATAATGTATACAGAGTCAGAAATAATGGGTTCTGATAAATAATCGTTAAGATAACTCGATACGTTGCGCCGTTTCCGATTTAGATATCAATGAAGTTAACCAGTGAGGTCTCTACAAGCGCAAACTCAAGTGATCCACCAGATAATAGTGTCATTTGTGCTTATAGCATAATCGATAGTGAACGAGACCGCTGAGTCTTTGGCTCGGGATCTATCCTTTCTACAACCCCATGCTCTCTTGTTTGGTGATACCGTTTCTGGCGTGCTGCTTCAATTCACTTCGATGCCAATTAACTCGGAAATGGTGCAACGCACCGAACTTTTTCCTCTCAATTATTTCTCACCACAATCTATCCTGCGACACCCTTAAAGGTTTATAGACTCTTTCTGATCATCCTGTATACAAGGTGATTCAGCTGCCCCTACAGATGAGTTTAATACAACCCGTAATGCCTTCAAATACGATGTACAAGGCGTATGTTTTTGGACAGGGTCCGCCTTTAGCAAAACACAGTTTTGTTTTTTAACCCAAACATGTTTCACTGCACTTGCAGCATCTTCAGTGGGCTTTTATTTTTAATCTGATAAAGAGTGTTCTTTGCTGTTTGTACACATGTAGCTATTAGTTTTTTAATCGTAATTACAGATATTTGAAAAACACATTAAAGCAAACACGGAAGAAAAGAGCTTCAACCCCAAGACGATGTGCAAGACTTTCATATTCTGTCCATCGCTATGTGCAAACTATTTTTCCTACAGACAAAATGAATATGACCTCTTTTCTGGAAATTTAATGTAGCTAAATTTTGTACTTGGATACGTTTTTGGTAGAGGCCGTAGTTTTCGAATTATTCAAGGAAAAGGTACAAAGGCGACCACCAAACGCAATTTTCTTGACGCGCATGCCACCGCCTCTCTTTCACCCGCGCCTCTTCATAAAGACAACAGAGAAAAGAAGACAATATTCCGGCTACTGTCAAAAGTGTCACATCTGTAACCAATGCATCAGGCACTACACGGGGTAGCTGGTTCGGCGTCTCTTTATTGCTCAGCATTGTCCCTTCTGGTGTTCCCTGAAACAAAAGAGGCGCGAGAGGGTAGACTGCAAATAACTGTGTAAACTCTGTTTCAAACCACTACTGACAATGGCTGAAATATGAGCACGTCACTACCATTAACGTATTTTTCTTTTAAGTTCCACTAACATGGTCCTAAGATTAACCTGACTGCAGCTCTATTGAACACTTCTAGAGCCCCAGCACGTACCAAGATGTGAATGGCTGTTACCATCATTGATCAGAAAAGCTATGAATTGCTTCCATGATCTCTTGGCCTTGGCACAGTCGATTCTATACACTACTGTTTGTTTTTAATTCAATTCTTCATGAATGTAAGTGCTGCTCTCTGCGGCTGACTGTTCCCCTACCTGCTCGTTCCTGCTTGTGAAGTAAATTCGCAGTCCGGTAAGAAGTGGAAACTTTCTATGAAATATTATCTGTATATGAGAAAACTTAATTCACCGATTTCTAAAACGTTCTTTTCATGTATTATGTACTTTAGATAACATATTCAATTGCTGAGTGTTGACTGTTGATTGGGCCTGTGATGCGCATGTGAAAAATGTCGTGAAATAAAACTTCAGAATTTGAAATAAAGGTAAAAGTATAATTAAATGCCAAAAGAAACTAACTATATGCTCAATGAAAGCTAACTAAAACTTTCAAGAACGACGCGTGATATGAAGTACAATGTTAGACTAAGAATATCCCAAAAAAATATATTACACCTGTATTTGGAAGCAATAACTATTTACAGTTACCAAAACTGTTCACTGAAAATTAATGTGCTTGCTAGCACGGTACCTCGCAAGCCTGGTTCCACACTGTTTGATCAAGAGTGCCAGGTGATACCTCCCCTAAAATAAAAGTGATTTATCTCTCACTCAGCATGTTGTTTTTGTGTCTAGAAACCTGAAGTTCTCGAAAGCAAATGCAAATCAGCGGATGCAGCAGTGAATGGAAAATAAACTACTCACTAACAATGTCTTTCTTTTTGCTTGTCAGAAGCAATGTGACTTCGTGTGGCGTAAGATGCAACGCAGACACCACGAAATGTTCTAAACTTTACTACAAATATGAGGTGGGTTTTCCTTTAAGGAAAACTGTTTTTGAGAAATCAAACGCTGATTATTGACAAAAAGACTGCACAACGTAAGAAGACTAATAGTTAGAAAATACTCTCATTACAAAGAAACTATAAACATACCCTTAAAATAGTCCAAAATCTTATCCGTCAATAAAAAGAGCCAGAAAGTATTGTAAACTAGTTGTCATCTCAATAATAACGTACTCCAAAAAGCTTCTCCCACACTCACAGAAAACAGATCTTATCCTCTAAAAAACTAAACTACTCGCTACTGTCCTTCAAATAAAAGTACCTCAGCGCTGCACAAATGACTGACAAGCAAGCCAACCACAGATAAAAGCTAAACACAGAGTCAAGGATCTTATTCACTGCTCACGCACTGCGTTCATTCCTCTTTGTCCCAGTATAGTAAAGGTAAATTACGAGGGCTATCCATAGAGTACATTACGTTTTGGAATTAAAAAGAAATAAAGTATTAGAAATTTTTTAAATTATATACAGATAAAAGCCACATTTAAATACTACTTTTCTACATAGTTGCCATTTAAATTAAGGCACTTATCGTAGCGATGGACGTGCTTGGAAATTCCTTCGTTGTAAAATTCGGCCGCCTGAGCCTTCAACCACGTGGTTACCTCTTCTTGAAGCTGTGCGTCGTCATGAAAACGCTGCATAGCCAACCACTTCTTCATTGCTGGGAATAAATGGAAGTCACTCGGTGCCAGATCGGGACTGTAAGGCGGATGAGGAAACAACTCCCACTTAAAAGACTCGAGAACTTCACGAGTGGCATTTACCGTGTGGGCCCGGGCGTTGTCGTGAATCAGCAAGATCTTTCAGCCCAACTTTCCCCTGCGCTTGTTTTGTATTGCTCTTCTGAGGTTGTGCAGAGTTTGTCAATACCTTTGAGAGTTTATTGTAGTGCCTCTTTCCAGGAAATCCACAAAAATCACACCTTTTCTGTCCCAAAAGATAGTCGCCATTAGCTTCCTTGCCGACATTGTCTGCATGCATTTCTTGGGTTTTGGGGGGGAATTTGTGTGCCCCCACTGCACTGACTGCAATTTTGTCTCGCAGTTCACATGCTTAACCCATGTTTCGCCACCAGTAACGATGCGATCGAGTAATGAGTCTCCATCTTTCTCGTAAGCGTCCAAAAACGTTAACGCTGCAGCCATTCGCTGATTTTTGTGAATCTCTGACAAGATTTTTGGTATCCATCTTGCACAAAACTTGTTGTAACCAAGCTTTACGGTAATGATTTCGTGCAACAAACTTCGTGAAATTTGTGGAAAACTCATAGAAAGTTCCGTTATTGCGAACTTATGATTTTCACGGACCACGGCATCGACTTTTTCGACAAGTTTGGCAGTCACTATGCTCGGTCTTCCACTTCGCTCTTCGTCGTGGGAGTTGCTTCCTCATCCGCCGTACAGTCCCGACCTGGCACCGAGCGACTTCCACTTATTCCCAGCAATGAAGAAGTGGTTGGCTATGCAGCGTTTTCATGACGACCCACAGCTTCAAGAAGAGGTAACCACGTGGTTGAAGGCTCAGGCGGCCGAATTTTACGACGAAGGAATTTCCAAGCTCGTCCATCGCTACGATAAGTACCTTAATTTAAATGGCAACTATGTAGAAAAGTAGTATTTAAGTGTGGCTTTCATCTGTATATAATAAAAAAATTCCAATACTTTATTTATTTTTAATTCCAAAACGTAATGTACTTTGTGGATAGCCCTCGTATTTAGAATAACAGAAAAATATGAGAAACTTCCACTAGCTATCGTTAATTACACACGTTACAGCCATTAGCGACGTATACTATACTAAAACTAAGCTCAACAGTCAGATCCAGAAGACCACTGACCAGTCACCATGTCATCCTGTGCCATATGTGGCATGCACAGGAATGGGTTCAGCACATTGCTCCTCTGGCAGTCGTCGGCTTTCCAGACCTTGGAGCCACTGTTTCTCATTTACGTAGCTCCTCACGTGGCATCACGAAGCTGACGGAACCTCCTCCAGTTCTCCGATCAAAGGAAAAATCCTTGGCAGTACCGGGAACTGAACCAGGTTCCTCCACATGACAGTCGGACGCGCTAATCACTGAGCTGCGGAGGTGGACCTGTTAGCCGTATATATACTGCTCAACTAGCTTAAAATACTGTACCATTTCTCAGTTCGGGGTCGAACGCTGATTCACATTTTACAGCCAGTAAAACCTTCGAGCTTCCAGTTCAAGGTATGCTGTCACCACAACAGTACCGCTGCTATCAGTTGTACACGCAGCGTGCACTGTAGATGCAACGATCGTCACTGGTAGCCTGTTAGCTTCCCCAGCCAACGGTTGTTTCTGTCCAGAACGTTTGCAATGAGTTCTGCAACTCTCAACAATTTCCCCATTGGTTCGGTGGTGAAACACGACATTACTTGCTCGTCTCTGACTGAAGTAATGAGAATATTAGCACCACTAAACAGTTTGAAAGCTGTAAAATGTAAACTTGCACGGCTGGAAATGCCACAATGAATTAAATGTTTGTGGCTATGGATTTCACATTTAAACCCAAAATTTCGTCTCCGTCTGACGAGGACGTTTCCAAGTAGGTGCGTAGCTTCTTTGAGTGTCCAATTTACACCCTGGCTCGATGATGATTGCAGCAAAATTCCGTTTACACGTGCTTCCTCGCAGTGGCGGGAAGTCACATGTTTTGAATATCCAAGCGCAACTGGCCGTTGTCGATTGTCGTCGTCCGCTGTTGCTGTTACCCCATGGTGGAAGACATCTTCTTCAATATCGGTATCCAGATGTCATTCAATTTCGCACCCTCCTCCTTCCTTCTAAAATTCCTTGGGTGTTTTACACTTTCTATGGCCTCTATGTTTAGCCTTTCGTGGTATCCGCTTGGAGCTACCAGTACTTGAGTCCTATCAAAAAAATGTGGTTGTCTCCTGCCTGCAAAACATGTTCTGCAATTGCTGATCTGCCAGTCTTCCCACTTTTGCAATTGCCCTTGTGCTCTTCTTGTCATTTTTTGACCCTTTTTTGCGCGGAAGCATGAGTAAACTGAATTTGCTACTGTCGGTAGCGAGCTATTGTGTGAATCGGACACTCAAAGAAGCTACGATCCGCCGTGAAAATGTTCTCCGCAGATGGGGACGAATCGTTTTGTTTAAATGTGAAATTCATGCGACCAATGCATAATCGCCTGGAACGTGAGTTCGCATATTGCGACTGCTGCCCATTTTCTACAGATGTTGCTGTCGTAGACAGCCTCGTCACTAGGGCCAATGAAAATTTGTAACTGTATTGCAGGCTTGGTCGTGGATACGTCTTGTAGCGAACACCTCATACTGCATTCCTCCATCGGATGGACCTGTGATGTGTTCTGCTACGTCAGAAAGCCTACCAGCCATCTTTGATTTTTCTCTGATAGCAGGAGGTGTGCCAAACGAATAAAAAATCCAGAACAGACTTTAAATAATCCAGCGAGACAGTATTACGAGGGTATCGATAACAGAGCACTTACTTTCAGTCACAATTTCTTGCAAAACGTATCGATTAATTGCTAGAAGTGGTTATGGTATTCGCAGCCAATAACACTTACTCATTATAATCTAAGGCATCGATGACTGCGTTACGTTAGACCAAACAGCTGGTACAAATGTTCTAGAACCATAGATACCGCTAATGTTCACTATTTTCATGGACGTAAAGCGCGTGGTAATCTCTTGCATGACCTTTATTAGCTCTCGGCTCGAAATTTTCTCTCTAGTCTTATGTCATATCTCCTGCAAAAATTCTGTAATTCACTATCATCATCCTTTTCAAATTCCCTTACGTCGATAATATGTGGTTGGTTTTTCGTCAAGTACTTTCACACTAAGAATGTCCACCCACTTGCCCCCGGACTATACTGCTCCCAGTGAGCCGAAATTACTTGTACCAGAGGAATAATGCAACTGTTGGAGACAAAAAAAGGGCGAATATATTCCTCTTTAAAACACTGTGAGAACCAGTTGCCTTAATTCTCATTCCATCTTACTCATCAAAAATTTATCAATTTTCATTTCCACTGCTTCCTCTCTCTTTTGCTCCCACTGCTTCTATCTCTATTCATCTCTCTTTCTCTTTTACTGCCACTGTCTCTCCTGACCACCAATATCTCCTCTCTTAGGTTTCCACAGCTATTGTCTTCGTCCAACTCTGTTTCTACTTCATTGCGACCTCCTCTCTGCCACGTTCACTGTCTCCTCTCTCTTCCTCCCTCACTGGCACCGTCTCTATGCCTCTATCTTTCAGTGCAAAAAGTACAAATATATTCAAATGAAAAAAGTTTGGTGAGTGATCTGGAAAGACTATTGAGGCAGCTGATTGCACTCTTTCTGTCAGAGTCCTTCAAAGAGCAACACATTCGCCGACAGGAGCATTTTTCCGCTCGTTCTCTTCCTTTCTCTGCTGTAACACAGTGTGCTGCTTATGTAAAACGAACAGGTCAGTAAAGTTTTGACAGTTATTTAAACACTACGACACATGTATATATTTCGAGACATATAAACAACAAATAAAAATGGCCGAGATGACCCCAAAATCGGTAGCTTAAAATTTTTTCTGAAATCCTTGATCATCAATCGCAATCAATCAAAAACGATTTGTATCTTAAATGAATAAAAAGTTATTAGAAATATTTTACTGCATTCACAATCTTTCCAGTTTTACGTAACGATTTGCAGTCATTTTAAGTTTTTTAGGTCATGTTAAGACCAATTTTATACCATTTTTGGCAGTGCAGCCCTATTTTCGATTGTGTAGGTGTACATGCCTGTGTAAGTGTCTGTTATACAAAGACAACGCGTCATAAAGATTTATGGAGAAAAAATGATGACGAAAAACATAGCTTCGTGACCTCAGAACCTTTAAAGCTATCCTAGAACCTTTTCCAAGTGTTCATTACGTCAGTTAAAACTATATTTACCCCTCAGACATTACGTGCGTAAGGACGGTAATTTTGATCTCCCGATCTCGGTAATGCATAATTACATCAAAAAAGTTCAGTGTTCCGCGAGGACATACCCTTAAGAATATGTGGTTAAAATATGGACAATTTGCCATGAATGAAAATGATAGAATTGCCTATCTCTACAATAGATACTTTTGGTGCCCAAAAAATCATGGTTTTGCTGGGTTTTTTAGAACCCGTCCATGTGCAAATGCTATTTTTATAAGCGACCTAATATTCACTCCAGACCACACTTAATGCAAACGGACAAGTGCTTTTATAAGCCGGTTAAGATTGATCTGAGACCACAGATAACGCAAATGAACCAACAAATTAGCACTTAGTGCCGGGGCTAGAGGAAGTGTGTCATGTCTAAATTTTGACCATGTACTGTAGGATAGCTACTTTATGCCCGTTCTTTCGTTATCTTATCGCTTGTCCAAGGGTTATCCAAAATGCTTAACCCATTTATCTCTGTGATCAACAGACTCCGAAATATGACGTCCTGAAAAACCGCATTTTCGAGTGCGGCACTTTGGAATCAACAGGTACCGTTCACTGTCGTGTGCGATCCGATATATTTCCTCTAAGTGTCGACTGAGGAACAAAAAGCAGCTGCTGATGCTTTTAAGTTCTTCAGCAAAATTTATTACGTACTTTTCTTATTTACGGTAATATGTTAAAAATTTTAGAATCGCGCATTCCATTCTGATGGATCCTGTTCTGTATACTTTCTAGTATCGACTTTTTAAAATATACTCTCTCAACATTTACACCTCTAACTGGGCACGTCAATCAAACTTCTTTCATCTGAGTATGTTGAACGTTACGTGGCTATTCTAGTGACGCCTTTCTGTGCACTTACACATACACGCGCGCTTCACAGGTCAATTTTGAAAACCTCTTCTGACAAATTGTTAGTCGCCACTTTAAAAGAGCACACCAGTCGCTTTGGAGCACTAAACTTGGTGCAAAGCTGGCGCCAAGTGCTCACGTGTTTCTCCACAGTTGGCATAAACCCCGGTTGATTGTATGGAATCAGAGCAGTAACATGAATCGACCTGGAAACGTGACAGAGAGATGTCATCGTGTTTGGATGCAACCACGACCACATCATGAATAAAGTTACCCAATTCGTTGGTTTATCAATGCGCAATGTCCAACTTGTCTACACGGAATGGTGTACCAATCATAGCTTTGTAATACGGTGTAAAATTAACTATCGTACATAGATCGTAACCATCACGGACTGGAGACGTGTATCACGCCTTGTCAATTAGAACAGGTTTCAAACCTGACAAGAATTACTGTTAACAGTGAACGCAGGTCCATGTGAACCAGTTTCAGAGCGAATACTACGAAGGAAATGGGTACAGTGGATATCTGGAGTCGGATCCATCGCAAAAAGGCATTGTTGACAACGGCTCGCAAAGCTACGCGTCTTCAATGGCCCAAAAGAACAGAGAAACTGCTGTCGCAGTGTATAACAAAATTGAGCAGGAGTGACGGTGCTGTAGGTATATTCTTCACGAGGTGAAAAGTTTTTTGTCTGATGTGGTTTTGTCCACTAAAGGAAGTATTTAGAGACACTACGTAAAATTTAATATCTTCTTGTAGTGAAATACATAGCTGTCACTCAAGCATTTTTGTTACGCCCTGAGACGGCCACAAAGTAACTTCATGCTTGACAACCACGCATGCGAAAGCGTACTTGCTCAAGCATGCACAAATTCCTCGCACTTCCATACGACTAAAGCATGACTGTACAAGCATCAGTTTAACTAGAAATGCCACGTTCAGACGACGATGCACTGGATTTGACAGCAGTTTTTCGTGTGGTACGAAAGAATCAAACAAAGGAAACATGATATCCCACCTATCAGTGAAGCGAAGAGCCTTGAACTACCGCAAAACAATAGGAGTGGTTCAAGAAACTAAAATATATGGTCCAGTGACAATAATATGGCAATCGCCTATGTTAGACATCAAGGGGCAACAACCACTCACAGACTGTGGGTGGCAGCACTGGCAACGGAGAGTACATAAAGCGTGTCAAGGAAAATATTGCACTCGTTTTTGTAATGCGAAATGGGGAGCGATTTACAAACGCCGACGAAATTTTTTTTTTAAACTATTTTTGTTTTGGTAGCTGAGCCTTAGTTTTCCTGTATCACATATAGTTTTCGAGCAGTATGCTTTCCATTACATAGTATAAAAATACTATGCTATACGGTAAGCAGGGAAATTAATGAAACGCTTTGTTACGACATAAGCATGGTTTGTATTTACATTAAGCCACTTAACACAATGATATGTGTTAATAGAGGTTTCACTTATCAACTGGAATTAGTCTGTATTTTCTTTCTCTTTCTTCTTCGAAGCTTCTTGTGTAGCTTTTTCTGCGATGTATCGCTTGCTGAACTTCTCGGTGAAGTGACCAACAATAGTCCCCATCATGCTGGTATTCCAGCGGCTTTGGTAGCTTTTTTCCATCACTTTAAAGTCCTGGTGAAAGCGCTCTGCTTGCTCCTCACTAACATCTCCCATATTTTCCGGGAAGAAATCAAGGTGACTTCTCAAAAAGTGGACTTTCAGGCTCATTAAATGTCCTAGTTTTAAACTTCTTTAACACTGTAGCCATAATAGAAACATATTCTGGGTCTTTTTCACGTCCTAAGAACTTTGTAACAACTTGTTTGAATGATACCCATGCTTCTTTCTCATTTAAGGTCGTTGTAGACTCAAAGTTAACATCAAACATCAATTTTCTAATGTCGGGTTCAACAAAGAGGCTTTCTTTTAGTTTAGCTTCTGATACTTCAAACATGGTCCATCTTTAGACAAAGCCTTTATAACTGTTTCATTGGTGGTAGGAGTGAGTTTCTTGGATCTAAAAAGTTTTTGCGTAGAATGTTCTCACCATATTTTAAAGACTCCCTCACAGGCCAGTTACACTCCTGGAAATGGAAAAAAGAACACATTGACATCGGTGTGTCAGACCCACCATACTTGCTCCGGACACTGCGAGAGGGCTGTACAAGCAATGATCACACGCACGGCACAGCGGACACACCAGGAACCGCGGTGTTGGCCGTCGAATGGCGCTAGCTGCGCAGCATTTGTGCACCGCCGCCGTCAGTGTCAGCCAGTTTGCCGTGGCATACGGAGCTCCATCGCAGTCTTTAACACTGGTAGCATGCCGCGACAGCGTGGACGTGAACCGTATGTGCAGTTGACGGACTTTGAGCGAGGGCGTATAGTGGGCATGCGGGAGGCCGGGTGGACGTACCGCCGAATTGCTCAACACGTGGGGCGTGAGGTCTCCACAGTACATCGATGTTGTCGCCAGTGGTCGGCGGAAGGTGCACGTGCCCGTCGACCTGGGACCGGACCGCAGCGACGCACGGATTCACGCCAAGACCGTAGGATCCTACGCAGTGCCGTAGGGAACCGCACCGCCACTTCCCAGCAAATTAGGGACACTGTTGCTCCTGGGGTATCGGCGAGGACCACTCGCAACCGTCTCCATGAAGCTGGGCTACGATCCCGCACACCGTTAGGCCGTCTTCCGCTCACGCCCCAACATCGTGCAGCCCGCCTCCAGTGGTGTCGCGACAGGCGTGAATGGAGGGACGAATGGAGTCGCTTCTGCCTTGGTGCCAATGATGGTCGCATGCGTGTTTGGCGCCGTGCAGGTGAGCGCCACAATCAGGACTGCATACGACCGAGGCACACAGGGCCAACAGGCGGCATCATGGTGTGGGGAGCGATCTCCTACACTGGCCGTACACCTCTGGTAATCGTCGAGGGGACACTGAATAGTGCACGGTATATCCAAACCGTCATCGAACCCATCTTTCTACCATTCCTAGACCGGCAAGGGAACTTGCTGTTCCAACAGGACAATGCACGTCCGCATGTATCCCGTGCCACCCAACGTGCTCTAGAAGGTGTAAGTCAACTACCCTGGCCAGCAAGATCTCCGGATCTGTCCCCCATTGAGCATGTTTGGGACTGGATGAAGCGTCGTCTCACGCGGTCTGCACGCCCAGCACGAACGCTGGTCCAACTGAGGCGCCAGGTGGAAATGGCGTGGCAAGCCGTTCCACAGGACTACATCCAGCATCTCTACGATCGTCTCCATGGGAGAATAGCAGCCTGCATTGCTGCGAAAGGTGGATATACACTGTACTAGTGCCGACATTGTGCATGCTCTGTTGCCTGTGTCTATGTGCCTGTGGTTCTATCAGTGTGATCATGTGATGTATCTGACCCCAGGAATGTGTCAATAAAGTTTCCCCTTCCTGGGACAATGAATTCATGGTGTTCTTATTTCAATTTCCAGGAGTGTATTTCTGCACCAGTGTTGATCCCTACCTCTGCTGTCCCACTCACACAAGAAACATGGAAATTTGGTAAGGCCACCTTGCTGTCCAAGGAGCATGCATGTTACTTTTAGTTCGCCACATATCATCCAACCACGAGCAGAATAGCCTATTTTATTTAGCACTATTTCTAGGTTTTCACAGCTTTCTTTCATATGAACAGAATTTCCAACAAGTATAGATGCATACATGTTACCATTGTGTAATAAAACAGCCTTTAAACTAGTTTTGGATGAATCAATAAACAGCCTCCAGTCTTCCTTTATGTATTCAATACCAAACTCATTCATCAGACCAGGAATATCTGAGCAGTACACTAAATCACCTTCTTGTCGAAATACTTGAAAACTGCTGCTCTCTCTTTCTATACATGTATATGCTGGTTCCAGCTGCCAATAAATTCTTTTCTTTTAATCGAGAGCCAAGCAATTCAGCTTTTTCTTTCGTTAAGCCCAGATCCCTAACCAAATCGTTAAGCTCGATCTGAGTAGACAATTTGAGCTCTAGATTTTTTGCATTACAATGGAATTCATCATCATCTGGCTCATCTAAATCACATAGTTCATCAGAAAATACATCTGTTATAACAGAATTTAAATCATTTGGTGGTTCAGGAACTGCCAAATGTGGACCATGCCCTACTTGTCGGATCGTGGACTGAAGGTTAGGGTAGCTTGTTACCTTCTTGTTTTTCGAATTATTACCAGTTATAGCAAGACTGCAAAAGTAGCAACCATCAGAATGATTTCTTCATTCCCTTCATATCATAGGAACAGCAAATCTAAAGACTTTTTCTCCTTTTTGGACCATTTTCTCAGACCTTCAACACATACACATGCAGCGCCCAAATTTTATCTTGATCAGCAAGTTTAGATCCAAAGTATGATAGATAAACCTCTTTCGCAAAGTCTGTAATATTTCTTTGGTGTTTTTAATCACAAATTCACCACAGATAGAACAAAAACTGGCAGCAGAGTTTTTACAACCACGATTAGACATCCTACTGAGCACATGTACAGGAAACTGGAAATTGAGGTTAGGTTAACAGTAAACAAAACACCATCTGTTAACACAAAAATGGTATCGACCATTTTTTGCCAGCAAATGTTTTTCAGCGGTGCTACAAACGTCATCTACATTCATTACACCGCCTTTTTAAATTATTTTAACTATATAAAAGCTGTTAAATTCTTTTAAAACTCGCTTAATTTAATAAATTTCACTGCGAAATGTGAAGAAATGGCGGGTTATATAGTTTTTTAAGTATCATGTTTGCATTTCCCAATCCAAAAAACATAAGTATAAGGTATTTTTTGCAAAAAAATTTCCATCGTCGGCCTGTGTTATCAGACGTCCAAAAGGTCATTATATTCGCTTTCCGGCCTCGTGTGGAAGCATTTCCGAAACGGCTAAGTTTGTAAACTGTTCGCGTGCAGCCGTGGTTACAGTACATCGTGCATGGCAAAACGGCGCTACGTAAAATCGGTGCCTATGCAACTGTGTGCGCCACAGATGACGGGTGAACGACGGCTTTGGAGGTGTGTACGGGCGAATACACGTGCAATAGTGCGCAGCTGAAAGCCTAAGCCAAGGGGCCACCAACTGTATTTCCTGAACACCCGTCCAGCGAAAGCCTCTGCAGCAGGTGGCTGGTTCATGCACCCATGCTGACTCTGTTCGTCGGCGACGAAGGTCGAATTTAGACGCCAGTACCGCAACTAGACGTTCAATGAGTGGCGACAGGTGGCATGTTCAGACCAGTCACGTTTTATGCTCCATCGGACGGATGGCTGGTGGAGTGCACGGCCCTGAAACACTCGTCGGAAGAGCGCAGGGTACTGAGGTGGGACTGTGGTTAGCCCACTGAATTCGCTTTCCGGAGGACGACCGTTCAAACCTGCGCCGGGCCTTTCTGGTTTAGGTTTTCCGTGATTTCCCTAAATCGGTTCCTGCAAATTCCGGGATAGTGGCTTTGAAAGGGCACGGCCCACTTCTTTCCCGAATAAACCTATAGCCAACCAAGGACTCAGTCCGGAGAAGGGAGCGTTATGGTCTGGGGAATAATTTCATGGGGTTCCCTGGGACATTCAGGAAGGTGCAATCGATCAACATAAGTATGCACTATCTTTTGGGATCGCGTCCACTCCTACACTCAGTTTGTTTTTCCTCGACACGATGGCATCTACCAGCACAACAATGCAATGTGTCACACAGTTCGCACTGTATGTGCGTGGTTCGAAGAGAGTCAATATGTGTTTACCGTACTCCCCTGGCCACCAAACCCACCGTATTTACAACCAAAGAAAAATTAGCGGGACCACTTCAATCGTCCTGTTTGCGCCTTGGATGCTCAACCATGAAAAATGGCGTAGCAAGTCACTGCATTGCAGACAGCATGGCTCTGCGTTAGTGTCGATTCCTACCAGAACGTCACTGACTCTCTTCCTGCACTTCCGCACCTTTGACAGATAGTCACATTAACATGGCTAATCCGTACACACTACGGAAGCAAATAAGCAGTATTGCTGTTTGTCTTATTTTTTTCTGCATGTAACTGTGTATTATTTGACTTGTCCTGCATTAGGGCACAGCCTTTGTACGGAACGTAGCTTAATAGTGAAGCACGCAGTTACGTGCGTGGCGGCCATCAGGCGCTGTGTGCAACACCTGCTGCGTGGCAGTGACCCCGCCGGCAGCGCCCGCCGCGGCGGCTGCGCTGGTCGGCCGCTAGCGACTCGCGGGCCACGCCGAACTGAGTTGGGCACGTGTTGTGACGTCCGCGATCTGGGTGAGCGCCGCTCCGCGCCACTCCGGGTTGTTAATGAGGATCAGGATAATGGAGGGCCGCGTGCGGGCGTAAGGCGCGAGGACATCTCGTATAGCATGGTGTCAGCCGACGCCTACCTACTGCGTCGCCGCGTCCGGCCGGCGCGGCCGGCAAAGGTCGCAGCCGCTTCGGAACAAGGCCACTGCGGGCAACGGCCCCTGCGCGACCGCGCCGACTGCTCCACTGTCACACTCCCCTTCCGAACGAGGCCACACGCTACATCACCGCACAACAAGCCCCTCGCCACGGCGCGTCCATATAATGCTAATGCGGCAGGTCTTTATACTCTGAAGCCTAGCGGGACACACTTTTCCAAAATCGGCAAGTCGGATGACGTGAGTTACCATTTCAAACGTTTTGGTCATTCATCTCTACTCCTGTGATATCTATGTACAACCTGTTCCACTTAACAGTGAAGCGACGTCACTTGAACTGCCGCTAAACAAAAAACTTTCATGCAATGTTTTTGTTTTTGCTTTTTTTTTTTTTAACCACGCGCTCTATTCTCATCAAAAATGACGTAGCAGATGAATTTGAGTGGACAGCACGATGTGTCAGGAAATCCACCAGAACATTTTCGTACAATTTTGATAGTGTTGCGCCTTTATTACCTTCGCCCGATCTGTCAGCTGGATGTTTCATATCTGGGGATGGCCGGGCAAACTGACAATGTCGGCAAAGTTGGCCAGTGGGTCTTGTGGGACATAGGGCGCTAGCATCGGGCGGATAATGAGCCCATGAATGGTCCCATGAAGACTAACCTGTTTACTTCAGTCCTGCTCAGAGCTATAATAATCTATGTGGATCTTAGTTATCATGCTAAAAGGTAAGCAGTTAATTTATGTATTTATAGTAGTGTGGACAGGGACTGTCACTTAGCTCTTTTTAGTCAACTTGTGTTGAACCTGTCACTTCTTCACTCCGCAACACTATTTTAGGTACTGAAAGCTCGGTCACGCTATTAGAGGCTATGAGGTTTTTGTGTAAAGGCGTCAATGCGGGCAAAGTAGCCACCACGGTAGTGACTTCTGGCCACTTTCTGTCTGGGAAAACGCAAAAGCAGAGACCGAAAGGGCTCCGAGACGATACGTTCAGCAAGCCCTAAGAAGAGTGACCTAAAAAACTAATCTTCGCCCGAATAGACCAAGGCCCGATGGTACCGACCGGCCGCCGTGTCATCCTCAGCACGCAAGCATCACTGGATGCGGGTACGAAGGGGCATGGGGTGAGGACACCTCTCTCCCGGACGTAAGTCGGTTTACAAGACCGGAGCCGCTACTTCTCAACCAACAGCGCTCGGCAGACCAGATGGTCACCCACCCAAGAGGGTGGATGGAATCTGCCCGACAATGCTTAGCTTGGGTGATCTGACGGGAACCGGTGTTACCACTGCGGCAAGGCCATTATAAGAGTGACCTACAATCGACGAAAAAATAAAGAGAAGAAAAAGAGACTGAAAAGAAGGAAAAATGAAAAACAGTCAAAAAGAAGGAAGACAGTAAGAAGTAAATTGTGAAGAGCAGGGAATCCAGCCCTGGAAGAACGCTTCCTGACAACAACGGTGAAGACACAGAGCGCATGTACTTCCTAATTCAAGACCAGAAGAACAGTGGTTTAAGTACCACTTGTACTCGCTCTGGGCTGGCGGATCTGACTTTCATTTGTGAAATGCTTCATTCGAACCATGTTTCGCAATAAAATAAATTTACTTCTTTGCTGAAAAAGCTTTTTAACTACTATTTCTTAGATTAAAACTAAGTGGCCACTTTCCTCTATCATATCGGGCATAGCGACCATCTTGCCACTCAGTGAAAATTGAATTGTATAAAATAGTTAATTTTATTCTACGTAATTAAATTATTCGACATTATACTTCAATTTTTGTAGATGATAATCTCTTATTCCTATACTTCTCCGTCTATTGCTTTTCTTGCCACTTTTCCCGGCTCTTCCGTATGTATTAGATGAAATAATAACTTGCCGTGTATATCGGACGAATCTGTGACTGGGTTCAGGACTTCCTCACATACAGAACTCAAAACATCGTTCTTAACAGCAGAAACAGACAGATGTAAAGATAATATCGGGGGTACCCCCAGGGGGTGTTATACGCTCACTGTTTACATTTTATGTGAATTACCTAGTTGGTGACGTCCGTGGCTCTGTGAGGCTAATTGCAGACAATGTTGTTACCCATAGGAAGGTTGCAAGGTCAGTAGGTCGCAGGTAGGCTTGGAACAAGGGATGACGTCTTGCTGACTATAGCTGTAGAAGCAGATGTGGCAAATACCACGATTTATTCCTATACGGTGTAGCTTTATTCTAGCTGTTAAGTATGTAATAAGAGAAGGTAGTGGATGAAACAGAATATTCTCCTCTAATAAGATAAGAGAGAAGCTGGGCTAAAAACTACAGTCTGGCACCTGAATCAGAGTCGCCATTCCGTTATTTCCTCAAATGTTTACCGTCGTACTATCCTATTAAAAGGTGACGCCGAAAAAAAGAGACAATAAAGGTGATGTGGAATACAGATAAATAGTGAACTCGATGGAAGAGAAAAACGCTGAAGGCATGAATGAACAGCTGGTGCTGGTGCGCTTTGACTTGACTGGGTGCATGCTGAGAACTGATTGTAAGAGCAGACGTGCCAGCCTAAACACACACCGACCAGGAATCAGTTGCCAAAAAAGCGAGACGTAATAAGACTGCGGTGTGCCTCTAAGATTGTGAGTTTCAGTCCAGGTGATGGTGTTTTTATCTAAATTTTCTACAATTTGTCATTTTTCCTTATTTTTTCCATTTTACATGTAGGCCTATGGCACGAATAGTTCCCCATATAGATCCGAATCTCCATGGCGGTGGTTTCACATTTTTTGCTTTTTTTGAAGTTTTTTGTTACACTTTTGGTAAATTAGCTCTTCCAGCGTATTAAATAAGTGCGCCAATTTATTAGGTTTTACCACATGTAAAACAAAGCAGTGAACATAGTTTAGTTGTCTACAGAAAGTTGACCTGTTCAGATGCCGTCATTATTTAGCAGTCGATGCGTCCTCTGCCATGTAAGTCAGCGTATTCTGGGGCATAGTGCTCAGGGTACACTGTCTACCTTTAAATCAGGACGAGTACCACAACGAACTTCATATGGTAACACAAATAGCTGTTTATCACAGTTGTAAAGCAAAGGACGTCATTAACTTGCATAAAAAAAGATTTCGATGTGGATAGTGGATGAGCAGTGTAAATGACAAACGCAAAAAAAAGTGTCCTTGTATTGGCTTTAAGAGGAAAAGCGTCTGGATGGACTGCTCATCTTTACTTAAGACTAAAACGAGTGTCGTCTTCCGTACTGACAACAAACTTCGGCATAAAACACAACGTAAAGAAAAACCACTCACAATAAAAACACAAATTCAGATTTATGTAAATGTGTGGAGCCTGACCGAAATTTTACATAGGCCAAACATTCACAGCTTTTGATGTTCTGTTTAAAGAACATAATAACAGGCAGAAATAAAACATGCGGACGTTAAATATTGTGTTCCTAACAGATGTTATGTGGATATTCTTGAAGAGCTTGAAAAACTTACAAGCTAAAAAATTTATTCCTGCAACCGTTGTTAAATGAAAAAGCGTTTTCCGAACACATCTTTTTCAAAGTACTGTCTGACGTCTAATGATGTATTTTCATCCTGTTTTCGCCTTTTTACTTAGCTCCGCTCTGACGGTTCCCACTTGCGCAATAAAACAGTAGCTTGATTTATCAGTTCTTTCATACTGACTGTTTAGGGCACACTGGCGAACACCAGTTACTGTTTTGCTACCCGTGGACTGAGTCTTCCGAAAGGCGCCGCATATCTCGCTTCTAGTACACTCCTAACTTATATACACCAGTAGGTAACTAACTTTTAGTAGGTTTCATTTTGAGAAGGCTTTATCTCGCAATCAGTTTTGCTTAGTGGATATTTGTAACCTCACAGTATCTGAAATGGCCCTGCTTCACTTAGTCTTTTTTCCTCTGTTGATTTCTGAACTGGAAAACATGGGCAGTTAATCAAGTTATTTCTACGGCATGTAACTTCTGGGCGCGTGCTCTTACAAACTACATATGGTAATAAGATTTAGACTGCAAAAACGAGAAATCTGTGTACACGCTACGTATAGATATTCGCTCGAGAAACACGGCTCTTTTAAATTGATCGCTACATAAAATCTTTGTCCTTGTATTTTATAGTCTTACTTATACACTTTACTGTATCTAATCTTATCGGAGACAGGAACCTTTTAAGGGCCAACTGATGTTTAAAATTAGAGGAATTCAAAGTATGATTACTGGTTTGGCTTTTTCTTTTTGGATTAATATTTGTGCTTCTATGATGTTGTTTAAAATAATTTTTTTGGCGGCATATATCGAATGAATTTAGGAATTATGTTGGGAAGTTTACGCTTTAGTCCTCATTCATAACTGTATCAATGGATGTGAGCATTTTTCTTCCCATCGCATCTTATTCAGAATTCACTGATTTCTCTCTTGAACCATGCCATTTTTGTTATTATAAATTACTCTCATCAGTTAGTATCATTTTGCCGGAGTGCGAATCAATGCGATATGTGTCGTTTCTAAGATATATTTTATATGTTGGAAAACATTCTACAGCAACCTAAGACATTTGAGAATATTCGTAAAACCCCAAGAATATTATAGAACCATCTAGATTTTTTCCCCTTGAAAAAGTTAGTCGGACGAAGAATATAGAAAATGTTCGAGACCACCATGATGTATTGGCGACCACTTCGCTAATACATCGGCAATTACAAAACCTACAAACACACAATCACTATAGTCTCTAATGAGACAACGAAGGATGTCACCAGACACAAGGATCCGTGAATGGCGATTGATTGTTTACGAGGTATCGTCAAATTACATTATTACAATCAGAATTTAAAAAAGCTTTGGAAGACTTATGACCGGAAAAGCCACAAGGGGTGGGTAACACTCCATTGGAATTCCTAAAATACACTCCTGGAAATTGAAATAAGAACACCGTGAATTCATTGTCCCAGGAAGGGGAAACTTTATTGACACATTCCTGGGGTCAGATACATCACATGATCACACTGACAGAACCACAGGCACATACACACAGGCAACAGAGCATGAACAATGTCGGCACTAGTACAGTGTATATCCACCTTTCGCAGCAATGCAGGCTCCTATTCTCCCATGGAGACGATCGTAGAGATGCTGGATGTAGTCCTGTGGAACGGCTTGCCATGCCATTTCCACCTGGCGCCTCAGTTGGACCAGCGTTCATGCTGGACGTGCAGACCGCGTGAGACGACGCTTCATCCAGCCCCAAACATGCTCAATGGGGGACAGATCCGGAGATCTTGCTGGCCAGGATAGTTGACTTACACCTTCTAGAGCACGTTGGGTGGCACGGGATACATGCGGACGTGCATTGTCCTGTTAGAACAGCAAGTTCCCTTGCCGGTCTAGGAATGGTAGAACGATGGGTTCGATGACGGTTTGGATGTACCGTGCACTATTCAGTGTCCCCTCGACGATCACCAGAGGTGTACGGCCAGTGTAGGAGATCGCTCCCCACACCATGATACCGGGTGTTGGCCCTGTGTGCCTCGGTCGTATGCAGTCCTGATTGTGGCGCTCACCTGCACTGCGCCAAACACGCATACGACCATCATTGGCACCAAGGCAGAAGCGACTCTCATCGCTGAAGACGACACGTCTCCATTCGTCCCTCCATGCACGCCTGTCGCGACACCACGGGAGGCGGGCTGCACGATGTTGGGGCGTGAGCGGAAGACGGCCTAACGGTGTGAGGGACCGTAGCCCAGCTTCATGGAGACGGTTGCGAATGGTCCTCGGCGATACCCCAGGAGCAACAGTGTCCCTAATTTGCTGGGAAGTGGCGGTGCGGTCCGCTACGGCACTGCGTAGGATCCTACGGTCTTGGCATGCATCCGAGCGTCGCTGCGGTCCGGTCCCAGGTCGACGCGCACGTGCTCCTTCCGCCGACCACTGGCGACAACATCGATGTACTGTGGAGACCTCACGCCCCACGTGTTGAGCAATTCGGCGGTACGTCCACCCGGCCTCCCGCATGCCCACTATACGCCCTCGCTCAAAGTCCGTCAACTGCACATACGGTTCACGTCCACGCTGTCGCGGCATGCTACCAGTGTTAAAGACTGCGATGGAGCTCCGTATGCCACGGCAAACTGGCTGACACTGACGGCGGCAGTGCACAAATGCTGCGCAGCTAGCGCCATTCGACGGCCAACACCGCGGTTCCAGGTGTGTCCGCTGTGCCGTGCGTGTGATCATTGCTTGTACAGCCCTCTAGCAGTGTCCGGAGCAAGTATGGTGGGTCTGACACACCGGTGTCAATGTGTTCTTTTTTCCATTTCCAGGAGTGTAATTCGAGGATGTGGTAACAGAACGACTATTCACGTTGCACGTTGTTGTGTAGAATATATGAGTCTCGTGACACACCATCTGACTTTCGTAAAAACATCATCCACACGATTCCAAAGACGGTTTTGCGACCGTATTGGCTGCAGATTCCTTGACTTGCGCCATAGGGTGGTGGGGTTTCGGGTTCCGCTGAATAGGTCAGGAGTTCACTACACTCAGCTGGCGGCTACACGGGTAGCGGAGGCTGTGTGGCATGGACTGGGCGGTTTTTTAGGTTAGAAGGCCTCGGGAAAGTGCGGGATGGGCTGCAATGTCAAAGGGTGCTTGGCAATTACAGGACGTGCTTGGATCAAGGAACAGTCGGAATTATAGTTGTAAACTGTTGTAGTTGCGCTGGAAAAGTCCCTGAGCTTCAAGCGCTAATAGAAAGCACAGAAGCTGATATCGTTATAGGTACAGAAAGCTGGCTAAAGCCTGAAATAAGTTCTGCAGAAATTTTTACGAAGTCTCAGACGGTGTTCAGGAAAGATAGATTAGGCAGAATTGGTGGTGGAGTGTTGGTGTCTGTCAGTAGTGGTTTATCTCGTAGTGAAGTCGAAGTAGATACTCTGTGCGAATTGGTGTGGGTGGAGGTTATACTTAACAGCCGAATTAAGTTAATAATTGGCTCCTTCTACCGACCCCCAGACTCCGATGATACAGTTGCGGAACAGTTCAGAGAAAGTTTGAGTCTCGTAACAAATAAATACCCCACTCATACGGTTATAGTTGGTGGGGACTTCAACCTACCCTCGGTATGTTGGCAAAAATACTTGTTCAAAACCGGTGGTAGGCACAAAACGTCTTCCGAGATTGTCCTAAATGCATTCTCCGAAAATTATTTAGAGCAGTTAGTCCACGAACCCACGCGAATTGTAAATGGTTGCGAAAACACACTTGACCTCTTGGCCACAAACAATCCAGAGCTGATAGAGAGCATCATGACTGATACAGGGATTAGTGATCACAAGGTCATTGTAGCTAGGCTCAATACCATTTCTTCCAAATCCATAAGAAACAAACGCAAAATAATTTTATTTAAAAAAGCGGATAAAGTGCCACTAGAAGCCTTCCTAAAAGACAATTTCCATTCCTTCCGAACTGACTATGCGAATGTAGACGAGATGTGGCTCAAATTCAAAGATATAGTAGCAACAGCAATTGAGATAGTCATACCTCATAAATTGGTAAGAGATGGAACGGATCCCCCGTGGTACACAAAAAAGGTCCGAACGCTGTTGCAGAGGCAACGGAAAAAGCATGCGAAGTTCAGAAGAACGCGAAATCCTGAAGATGGGCTAAAATTTACAGACGCGCGAAATTTGGCACGTACTTCGATGCGAGATGCCTTTAATAGGTTCCACAACGAAACATTGTCTCGAAATTTGGTAGAAAATCCGAAGAAATTCTGGTCGTATGTAAAGTACACAAGCGGCAAGACGCAGTCAATACCTTCGCTGCGCAGTGCCGATGGTACTGTTATCGACGACTGCGCCGCTAAAGCGGAGTTATTGAACGCAGTTTTCCGAAATTCCTTCACCAGGGAAGACGAATGGAATATTCCAGATTTTGAAACACGAACATCTGCTAGCATGAGTTTCTTAGAAGTAGATACCTTAGGGGTTGCGAAGCAACTCAAATCGCTTGATACGGGCAAGTCTTCAGGTCCAGATTGTATACCGATTAGGTTCCTTTCAGATTACGCTGATACTATAGCTCCCTACTTAGCACTCATATACAACCGCTCGCTCACCGATAGATCTGTACCTACAGATTGGAAAATTGCGCAGGTCGCACCAGTGTTCAAGAAGGGTAGTAGGAGTAATCCATTTAACTACAGACCTATATCATTGACGTCGGTTTGCAGTAGGGTTTTGGAGCATATACTGTATTCAAACATTATGAATCACCTCGAAGGGAACGATCTATTGACACGTAATCAGCATGGCTTCAGAAAACATCGCTCTTGTGCAACGCAGCTAGCTCTTTATTCGCACGAAGTAATGGCCGCTATCGACAGGGGATCTCAAGTTGATTCCGTATTTCTAGATTTCCGGAAAGCTTTTGACACCGTTCCTCACAAGCGACTTCTAATCAAGCTGCGGAGCTATGGGGTATCGTCTCAGTTGTGCGACTGGATATGTGATTTCCTGTCAGGAAGGTCGCAGTTCGTAGTAATAGACGGCAAATCATCGAGTAAAACTGAAGTGATATCAGGTGTTCCCCAGGGAAGCGTCCTGGGACCTCTACTGTTCCTGATCTATATAAATGACCTGGGTGACAATCTGAGCAGTTCTCTTAGACTGTTCGCAGATGATGCTGTAATTTACCGTCTAGTAAGGTCATCCGAAGACCAGTATCAGCTGCAAAGCGATTTAGAAAAGATTGCTGTATGGTGTGTCAGGTGGCAGTTGACGCTAAATAACGAAAAGTGTGAGATGATCCACATGAGTTCCAAAAGAAATCCGTTGGAATTCGATTACTCGATAAATAGTACAATTCTCAAGGCTGTCAATTCAACTAAGTACCTGGGTGTTAAAATTACAAACAACTTCAGTTGGAAGGACCACATAGATAATATTGTCGGGAAGGCGAGCCAAAGGTTGCGTTTCATTGGCAGGACACTTAGAAGATGCAACAAGTCCACTAAAGAGACAGCTTACACTACACTCGTTCGTCCTCTGTTAGAATACTGCTGCGCGGTGTGGGATCCTTACCAGGTGGGATTGACGGAGGACATCGAGAGGGTGCAAAGAAGGGCAGCTCGTTTTGTATTATCGCGTTATAGGGGAGAGAGTGTGGCAGATATGATACACGAGTTGGGATGGAAGTCATTACAGCATAGACGTTTTTCGTCGCGGCGAGACCTTTTTACGAAATTTCAGTCACCAACTTTCTCTTCCGAATGCGAAAATATTTTGTTGAGCCCAACCTACATAGGTAGGAATGATCATCAAAATAAAATAAGAGAAATCAGAGCTCGAACAGAAAGGTTTAGGTGTTCGTTTTTCCCGCTCGCTGTTCGGGAGTGGAATAGTAGAGAGATAGTATGATTGTGGTTCGATGAACCCTCTGCCAAGCACTTAAATGTGAATTGCAGAGTAGTCATGTAGATGTAGATGAAGAGCTAAGTACTAGAATTATCGCACAGTCAGCTTAATAACTCATGCATCCAGGTTGCCGACAAGAATAATATACAGAAGAAGGAAAAGAAAATTGGGGTGCGTTAGATGACGGTTAGTTTGGCTTTCGGAAAGCTAAAGTTACCAGAGAGGCAGTTTTGTCGTAGCGGCTGGTAATGAAATCAAGACTGAAAGAAAATCAAGACACATTCATATGATCTGTTGACCTCGAAAAAGCGTGCGACAATGGAAAACGGTGAAGGTTGTCGACTAGTAAAAAGCGTTCGGCAATATAAAATAGTGAAGGTGTTCGAAATTCTAAGAACAATAGGGGAAGTCTATAGGGAACGACGGGCAATATATAATATGTACAAGATCCAAGAGGGACCAGTAAGACTGGGGGCCCATGAATGAAGTGCTCCGATTAAAAAGGGTGTAAGACTGGGCTACAATTTTTCGCCCCTACTGTTCAATCTATACATCGAAGAAGGAATGATGGCAATAAAAGAAAGGTTCAAGAGTGGAATTAAAATTCAGGGTGAATGACTGACAAGATTCGCTGATGACATCGCAATCCTCAGTGAAAGTGAAGAAGAATTACGTGATTTGCTGAATGAAATGAACAGCCCAATGAATACTCAATATGGATTGAGAGTAAATCGAAGAGAGACAAAAGTAATAAGAGGTAACTGCAAAAAGAAGAGCGTGAAACTGACCGTCAGAACTATTAACCACGAAGAGGATGAAATTAAGGAATTCTGCTACCCAGGCAGCAAAGTAACCCGTGATGTACGGAGCAAGGAGAACAGAAAAAGCAGAATGGCAAAAATGCGATTCCTGGCCAAGAGTATTCTATTGGGATCAAACAAAGGCCTTAATTAGAGGAAGACATTTCTGAGAATGAATGTTTAGAGCACTGCGTTCTACGGTAATCAAATGTACACTGTGGGAAAGCCGGAACAAAAGAGTATCGAAGAGTCTGAGATGTATAGCTACAGAAAAATGTAGAAACTTAGGTGCACTGATAAGTTATGCAATTCGGAGGTTCTCCGCAGAATCGGCGAGGAAGGTAATACATGGGAAACACTGACAAGAAGGAGAGACAGGGTGATAGGACATCTGTTAAGACATCAGGGGATAACTTCCATAGTACTAGAGGGAGCTGTAGAGGGTAAAACCTGTAGAGGAACACAGAGATTGGAACACATCTAGAAAATAAATGAGGACGTAGGTTGCAGGTGCTACAGTGAGACAAAGAGATTGCCAAAAAAGAAAAGAAGGACTAGCCTCTTCAATAGATAAGTTACTTTCATTCAAGTACGCAAAGATGTGAAGTTCGACTTGAGATTTGGTTTCGTAGTATTCAACTACAGCCCTTTTTCTTCCTTTTTAAACCGGTCATGCGGCGACGATCTGGTGCTACATCGGACTGAGTAATAATACATTCCATGCTGCAGTATGTAATTAAAAATTTTACAATCGCTACCAAAAGTCTAGCATGATCAACAAATGAGGTTATGTTTCTAGAGGACTGAAGGATTTATCACAGGATAGTTGGTAACACTCATTGGCCATAACACAAAGTCAGAAAACTTCCAGAACCGAAGGTAAAATGTCACGTAAAGTACGTAAATTAAGGAATGTCACAACATACCCATACGGTTCTGTCTACTTTTGAGTGTTTTGTGAGATGACTTTTGAGGTAGCTGGATAAATATAACTTGGCGGTCGATGTTATTCCTGAAAAACAGCTGAACTGAAAGTCTGGAAAAGTCTTCTCTGTCGGGTGACAAATAGTCTCGTCTTCGCATTCTCGGTATTCTGTATTGAATTCACACACGCATATCTCTGCAGGCTACTTGCCATAGTGTGAATCTTTAACTGTGAGAAATTAATTCTCCACAGCTTTTGGATGCGACCGGATATTATCGTCCATCTAGAGGAATGTTGAACAAACTACACCTTCGGAAGTTGCGCATACTTCTGGGTGTTAATTTAATTTCTCTGTTTTGTGACGAAGAAGTGAGATTTCAGTCCAAACCACCGACATGATACCTCCTTACACGAGGTACTGACCATCACAAAATTGGTATCGCTGTTCCTATGATTGTACCGACTACGATAACGTCCAGGTGTTCAGAGAAAACAGTTTACAAGAAGAAGCAAGAATCAGCTGTTTATAAACGCGATCCTCCATTTACCCATGCTCCAGTCATTACTCTGATGTGGTTCTAGTAAACGGGCTCGTTAGTATGACAATATCAGCAGAAATTAGAGAGGGAATATTTTTATCTTGTAAGCCTTAATAGTCTACTTAAATTGTGCCTTTTCTGTTTCCTTCAAACAAGATTTTTATCTTTGATGCATCGATGGTGTGGAACTATTGAGGCCTATAAACACATTTACGAGTAGTTACAGAGTGGTTAAAATTAAACATCCGCTGCTTGAGGGAGTCCCATGATAGACGAGTGATCGGAGGACAGTCAAACTATATGGAAGCATTTGTACGGACTTACGGAAGAGAAATAACTAATAAATCACTGGAAGTAACGTATTTTAATTTCCGTAGGAGTATGTAGCAATTATTAACTGCATAATACGTTTACAATCGTGTGTTTATTCGAACTTCCGTGTCATGTTCTTCAGCCTTCGTACAGAAAAAGAACCTCTCTGTAGTCCTTCAATGCGTTCGATGCTAAATAACAGCAGCAACGTTATTGCTGTTGCTTTGATAAAACAGCCTTACGGATTAAGTCCCTGCTTACCTTGTCCAGACCCATATTGACTGACTGCAACTGTAATGGTTATGTACACTGATGCTTGTTTCTCAGCCTTGCGTCGTCGTGCCATTAGTGGGGCCTAACGGTAAGTAATGACACACTACTGACCACGAAAATCCTGTAGCACATAGTGTGAACATCATTCCTATAAAGTTGGGTACCATTACGGTATATGTTTTTTCATCTACACTGGCTCAAGTACGAAAGTTTAATTATAGCCACTCTGTACTTTATCCGAACTAGGTAATACAAAGTAACAATGGTTAACTTCTGGTTTTTATTCATAATGTGTTATCGGACACTAAAGATAAAAACTACTGCCAAGAGCACCGAAACGTGTACATATACTGCAGAATAAGTTGGCAAGTAAAACTCCTATGACAAAAACAGAAGAACGTACACTTTAAAGAGCTCAGTATGCAGCAGATTCACCAGATGTCCGACAACTATAATTTTCATCCTAACAAGGAATTTCACTGTTACGGCTGCATACGAAACCGCCTTCGAGCTGCTCCCCCGAAACACGTCTTAATGGTTATCAAGGAAACAAGAGAATAAAATGGAAAACTATCTATTACGAGGGTTGTTCGAAAAGTAAGGTTCGATCGGTCGCAGTGAAAATCATAAATTTTTTATTCGCAGCAGTTAGCCACACCTTCCAGTCGCCTTTCTAACCAGCCACGCAGACGCCTTTGCCTTCCGTCAATTCTCTACGCTGGTCTGCCTTCCGTTGTTTGTGCCAAATTGTTGTCTTCGTAGCCAGCAATTCATGTGAGCAGAGATGAACAACGGAGGGAGCCAATTAATGGCTATATTGTAGGTGATGAAACACTTCCCATCGAAAACGCTGCAGGAGCGTCTTCGTTGCCCCTGCAGAATGCGGCTGAAAATTGGTTCAAAAATGGTTCAAATGGCTCTGAGCACTATGGGACTTAACATCTGTGGTCATCAGTCCCCTAGAACTTAGAACTACTTAAACCTAACTAACCTAAGGACATCACACACATCCATGCCCGAGGCAGGATTCGAACCTGCGACCGTAGCAGTCGCGCACTGAAAATTGTCTTGAAGAAAGAAACACATGTCGCATATGTTATGTGGGCTCCATAGATTCAGGCGAAATCTCTCAACAGATCCACATATTTGGTGGAAGACACTAGTTGTAGGTGTTTCTACGAAGTAACTTTGCTCTCTGAACTGAAAAGAGCCACGTGAAGCTATCAACAGATCACACTAAAGACACAGCCCAGCACATCTGCGCAAAGTTCCATCGGTTTTTCACAGTGGTTTCCATTTCGGGCCTAATCGGACGTTCCGAATACGCCTCTTACGTTTCTCTCCATGTCGTAGAGATCTTATTTTATGAACCTACACTACGCGAACTATTGAATCACAACCTGATATTCCCGGTCGGCATAAAAGCGAAAATATTGGTTCAAATGGCTCTGAGGTCATCAGTCCCCTAGAACTAAGAACTACTTAAACACACCGTAGCGGTCGCGAGGTTGCACACTGTAGCGACTAGAACCGCTCGGCCACTCCGGCCGGCCGCGCAAAAATATTAACGATGCTCCAAAGCGTATAAAAAACAGACCTGGCCACAATAAAATATTTATTTGCAATGCTTACCAGTTCCATTCAGTACGAGACCATCTTCAGACCCGCATGGTATAAATGGTCTGAAGATTGTCACACAAAATACTTTAAATACTGGTCAAAAATAGTTTTGATGGCCGTAAAATATTTGTTTGCAATGGACTGCGGGTCCACCAGAATATGACCGCCTTCGGATCATCGTGGTTGAAATATTCGCTTGAAGTGACATTCTGAACGAAACCAATAGCCAAGAAAAATAAATATATTATTTGAAGCAAGACCGTTTTTAATCCTTTTTAAAGTATTTTAGACAGACCTCTTTTTTTTTCACGAGAAATGTTCTCAAAATTTACTATCCATACTTTGTTAGCTGTAGTAATGAGACCCAGCAAGTAAGTTTCCAGGGTAAAATCCTTCTGGGCTTATCCAGTTCAGTTTGTTTCGAAACTGAACGCGCCGACTGGATGGGCAGAAGCGGGCCCATCGAGCAGCTACCGTAGTTCACGAAGCCTGTAGATGCGGCTGCAACATTTGAGAAAGTGAAGCCGTCGGGGTTCGAGGCGACCTTTAAACTCGGCGTCCGTTGCGACACCGCACGTAAATAATGCGAGAACTGAGAGCCGCGACCCGGATCGTGGGAAGGAAGGGAAGCGAGCTATCGCAATCGGGAGCAGCAGCGGCGGCTGCGATCAAGTCGGCCCCCGGCTCGGCGCCCGTAAATCACGCTGACAGGTCACTCGCGCCGCGCGGCCGAGCAGACGTCTGCAGCCTCCGCTGCGGGACTTCTTCCTCAACTGGCGCAGGTGTGCTTGGCGAGCTGGCTACAGCTAGCTTCAGAGGCTGACAAGGGGACCGTACCAATCCTCCCGCCCCCACCATCTCCCACCGATCTGATTCAGAATCACACAGTGTGCAGGGCATAACTAGATCTTCAACATATCGCACTCCGGCAAGAAAAGTGAGACAAGTCTAAATATGGCAGTTTAACTGTAGGCTACTTCAAGATTCGACACTGCAAGAACTACGTAGCCTCAGCGTTGCTACTGGCAGGTTGCACGGGTAATTTAACGAAAGCGGCACATTCTGAGTGTGACACGTTTCATGTATAAGGTTAATTGCAGCAATTTTAAAGTGACTGACTATTACAATGTCTGTGTTTATGGAATGTCTGTATCTTACATTACAGCGTCCTCCCTACATCAATGCATATCTGAACGCGAACACACCGTTTTTACCGTTACATCAGTTGTTAATATTACGAAATATCATGTGTTGCAGCGTACAAGAAGGATATGGATATTTCTGCCGTAAAGAAAGCTCATACTGAATCCCTTTTGAAGGCGAAAAGCATTCCTAAATTACAATGTAAGTCCATGTAATTTATCTGTTTGAGTAAATCGTGTTTCTTAAATCGTACCTAATTCACGTTCCTTATCAAATTGCATTAATTTACATAAATTATAACTTTGCAGTTTTTATTTTGCTAAAAAAACAGTTTCATTTTGTTCTACATTTTTTAATCTAACTTAGTATTAATTTTATCAGATGACGACATATATCTCTTTAGAAAAGCAAGGAATGTGACACAATTCAAACAATTAATTACGAATTACCCAATAACATCTCAATTTTGATGATAACAGCGCTAAATGTCCACATTACTGTTCTGCAGAACGCAATGGAATTTACTACCAAACATTACTTACCTGAAATTTAGAAGACGCTTGCGCTGTTTCTGTGTAAATCTATAGGAATCTAGAAATCTCAGAATCGATTTTTCCGAAGTACTGCATTTTTGAGTTGTGTAACTGTTCTTGCGGGGGTGCAATATTGATATGCACGGCTTAATTAACATTGGTGAAGAGAGGTGGGCGACAGAGTGACAGAGTGCTGCGGCACTATGGTTGAAACATGGGACTTGGGAAGGCTGGAAAAGGTGTGGACGGGGCCTTACTCAGTTACGGTTGGTTGCACAGTAAACACACCTACATCTACACGGATACTCTGCATATCACATTTAAGTGCCTGGCAGAGGGTTCATCGAACCACCTTCATAATTATCCATTATTCGAATCTCGTATAGCGGTTCAAATGGTTCAAATGGCTCTAAGCAGTATGGGACTTAACATCTGAGGTCTTCAGTCCCCTAGACTTAGAACTACTTAAACCTAACTAACCTAAGGACATCACACACATCCATGCCCGAGGCAGGATTCGAACCTGCGACCGTAACAGCAGCGAGGTGTCAGACTGAAGTGCCTAGAACAGCTCGGCCACAGAGGCCGGCCCTCTCTCATACAGCGTGCGGAAAGAATGAACACATATATCCTCTGATTTCCATTATTTTGTCCTGGTGATCGTTCTCCCTATGTAGGTCGGTGTCAACAAAATATTTGCGCATTCATTTTACTTTTTTTACACTTTAATTAAGGTAATAAGTTTCAGCAACCATTTTAAAGGAACTGACTGTAACACAAACTACACTGACAGCTTATTAAGAAAGAATTCAAATTATTTGTCGACTGAAGGCTACAAGCAATACCACAGAACGCTTAACGGCTGAAGGCTTGAATTACAAATCAAGAAGACAGTTAGACGTTGAAAATATTAAAATAAATTTTAAAACAATCATAAAATTACTGACTGTAACATAAGCTACACTGACAGCTGAAGGTCTCATTACGAAAGAATTCAAATTATTTGACGGCTGAAAGCCAGAAGCAATACCACAAACAATTAACGGCTGAAGGCCTGAATTACATGTCAGGAAGAGAATTACACGTTGAAAATATTAAAATAAATTTTAAAGGAATCTTTTTTAAAAAAAATTACTGTAACACAAGCTAGCCTCCTCGTGATGACTGGGTGTTATGTGATGTCCTTAGGTTAGTTAGGTTTAAGTAGTTCTAAGTTTTAGGGGACTGATGACCACAGATGTTAAGTCCCATAGTGCTCAGAGCCATTTGAACGCAAGCTATATTGACGGCTGAAGGACTTATTAAGAAAGAATATAATTATTTGTCGGCTGAAGACTACAAGCAGTACTTCAGAACAATTAATGGGTGAAGGTCTGAATTACAAATCAGGAAGTCAATTAAACTCTGAAAAAATTAAAATAAATTTTAAAACAATCATAAAGTTATTGACTGTAACACAAGCTGCGCTGACGGATGGGCTGCAGGCCGAAATAGGAATAATTTAAACCAAATATTTTTTAAACGATCTGGGCTAGTCCCTCAAACGCAAGTAAGGTGAGACAGGCAGCCAAGTGTTATACTCACTTAACTGGATGGCAACTCAAACCATTCACAGTTTAAACGCAACACCAAAACTCCCGCAAAATCTACCTAACGCCCGGTGCCCAATACAACGATGGAATAACCCATATCAGGCCGACGGGCAGATTAGACTCTTGTTATCGTAAAATGACAAACATTATACAAGAGAAGATGTTTAAACGCAAGAGTAATCCTAAGTAATCACAACAAGTTGCCTTCGCGAATCCATTACGCAAACGGTGTTAAGATGACTGCTCATTCAAACCACATTAGACACACACGGATCCGCGAAAACAATACGACAAACGGCTCAAACAATACTAAAAACAGTCGCTGTGGAGCAACAACGACGAATTACAAGTGGACACAAACACAGAGTAGCCACAAGTGGTCAGAAGACGAGATACACGTCGTCCGTTGAGACAACCGACCGAACGACTAAACAACGGCCGCTCTCGTTCGAGTCAGGCAAGGCGAACGTCCCAGTATGCACCGTCGACCGACATCTTATTCCTTGAGGTCACTTCGACGGACGGACATACACAAGTGAAAGATGGACTACTCGAATATAACGATCCGTTCAACTTAAACTCGCTGAATCCGGACCTCGGCGTGGTCTTGCACTCTCGCGACCACATCCTTCCATCGGGCAGTGCATATATCGCCAGCTCCCTCGGCTCGCCTTGCGCTGTCGGACATCACTGCTGCTCCGTCCGAACTGAACTCCGACACTACGACAACACGCAAATACTCGACGTCGTTCCAAGGATAGTACCACAGTACTCGCTACCGATAAACGCAGTTGCTGCCAATCACGGACAGACAAAACGTGCAAACTTAGTGGCGCCAGTGAACAGACTAAGAAAACGAGAGGTGACAATCTCAACACACGACGCCAACCTGTCAATGGCACCAAGGCGAGCCGGAGCACGTCTCAGTCGTCATAGAAAAGCTGGACAGGAGCAGAAATGATCTGTGAACAAGTAACACAGCAAACAGAAGATTTACTTTACTTGTGCACTATTTGATCAAAGGTATCCGGCCACCAGGCTGAAAATGATTTATAAGTTAGTGGCGTCCCCGATCGGTAATGCTGGAATTCAGTATGGTGCTGGCCCACCCTTAGCCTTCATGACAGCTTCCACTCTCATAGGCATACGTTCAGTCAGGTGCTGGAAGGTTTCTTGGAGAATGGCAGCTCATTCTCACCTAGTGCTGCACTGCGGAGAGGTATGGATGTCGGTCGGAGTGGTCTGGCACGAATTCGGCGTTCCAAAACATTCCAAAGGTGTTCTATAGGATTCAGGTCAGGACTCTGTGCTGGCCAGTCCATAAAAGGGATGTTATTGTCGTGTATCCATTCTACCACAGGCCGTGCCTTATCAACAGGTGCTCGTTAGTGTTGAAAGATGCAATCGTCATCCCCGAATTGCGCTTAAACAGTGGTAAGCAAGAAGGTGCTTAAAACATCAATATAGGCCTGTGCTGTGATAGTTCCACGCAAAACAACAAGGGGTGTAAACCCCCTCCATGAAAAACGCGACCAAACCATAATACGATCGGCTCTGAATTTTACTGTTTTCACTTCACACGCTGGCAGACAACGTTCACTGGGAATTCGCCATATTCATATCCTGCCATCGGATCGCCACGTTGTGTACCGTGATTGTTCACCCCAAACAACGTTTTTTCACTGTCCAGTCGTCCAATGCTTTTGCTCGTTGCACCAGGCGAAGCGTCGTTTGGCATTTACCGGCGCGATGTGTGGCTTATGAGCAGCCGCTCGAACCTGAAATCTAAGTTTTCTCACCTCCCACCTAACTGTCATAGTACTTGCACTGGATCCTGATGCAATTTTGAATTTTTGTGTGATGATCTCGATAGACGTCTGCCTATTACACATTACGACCCTCTTCAACTGTCGGAGGTCTCTATTAGTCAACAGAGGAGATCAACCTGTACGTGGTGTCGCTTCACGTTTCCATTTCACTAGCACATCGGAAACAATGGACCTAGGGATGTTTAGGAGTGTGGAAATCTCGCGTACAGACGTATTATACAAGTTACATGCAATCACCTGACCACGCTCGAAGTCCGTAAGTTCCGCAGAGCTCCCCATTCTGCTCTCTCACGATGTCTAACGACTACTGAGGTCGCTGATATGGAGTACCTGGTAGTAGCTGGCAGCACAATGCACCTACTACGAAAAACTTATGTTTTCGGGGGTGTCCGGATACTTTCGTCACATAGTGTATTTCTGTAGACTAAGACTCAGTAGAAAGAGTGCAGCAAGAATCAGAGTCCAGCTGTTACACGAGAAGTGACGATGTTTATGGAGACACGGCTGGTCGGCCACTGTGTTGCTTGACGTAGCGATGTGGCTCCGATCGCGAGCGGGCAGAGCGCTGCCGCCCGCCCACCTACATTGCGACGGCGGAGGGCGTTCGAGGAACCAAGTCACTAGAAGCGTGGCCTGCCAGCTGGTGTGCTCCAGTGGTTCCGCTGGATCCTGCACGACTGCAATCGGTGTCTCACGAAAGCTTGCGATTCCATTGCAGTGATGTGGTACCGCTACCTGATACCACAGATATGTTAACAAGAGGACGCAACTCCAAATCACTTTTTAGAAAATCGAGTTTCAAAGTTTTACGCATCCATGTATCAGGTACGTCGAGTGAGCGCTGTTGTTGGAGGAGTCCTCAGACGAGCGAGTAAGTGCTTAGTTTCTTAAGCACAAGCTCTCTAGATCCAACTCTGTTGGCAATTGTTTCCAATTTCCATATCATTCTAATAACAGATTTACTGTGACTCCAATTTATCAATATTTAATGTCTGATTTATTATTTTCGTAATGTTTACTATGGCAAACGAAGAAAAACGTTTTTTCATAACGATGGACGAGTACTTTGAATCAGATCTGTGTAATTGGTGTTGTTTATATTCTTGAATCTACATTTGTGGCGAGTATAATGTGTAATCTGTAAGTAGTGCATGAATTACGATGATACTGTTGGTACAAACATGAAAAACAATAAATGTTGTCACGTACAGCACATGATTGAAAACGAAATACGTTTAGAATGGTTCAAATGGCTCTGAGCACTATGGGACTCAACTGCTGTGGTCATTAGTCCCCTAGAACTTAGAACTACTTAAACCTAACTAACCTAAGGACATCACACACATCCATGCCCGAGGCAGGATTCGAACCTGCGACCGTAGCAGTCGCACGGTTCCGGACTGCGCGCCTAGAACCGCGAGACCACCGCGGCCGGCGTTTAGAATGGGAACCTACTTCAAAATGTCGGAGGAAAATCCGAATTTTCTCGGTAAAGGTCATAATAATAATGAACGATTACTGGATATTGCCAACTGCACAGTTATAATTAATTGGCTGTTTGAAAAAAAGCACCGGCAGCGCGATTCGATTTACTGACTTCACGCTTATCATACTAGGGGCTTACCTGCTCCTCTACGCACTCTCTGAAAGCCAACGGCCATACAAAATATACATGTTTTCCCGAAATTTTGAAACGGTTGGCAGTTACATCGTCGTGTTTACGATGTTTAAGTCCTAATCACCTCCTACACACACTGTTCATATGAATCAATCGGCGAGTCGAACTTCGTGCGGTCCCTCTGTCAGCTATGCTCCATGCTGCAAAAGCCACTTCATTATGTATGGTAGAGAGTACTTTATCGACGGCTGTCATTTCTCCCCGCCTCCTACCCTCTTTTCTTGCTACGGCAGCAAATGTGCACGGAAAGAAAGAATACAGGTAAACCTCCATGTGAGCCCGAATCTGAGTGACCCAACGAATTTTCTTTGGAAGTAGGTAGGAGGAAGCAATATGCTCGTTCAGTCCTCTGTTAGAACGTACGCTTTCGTAATTTTGACACTAACCTCTTACCGTGATGCAAACGCCACTCTTGAAGCCTCTGCCACCGGAGTTGCATGAGCTTCTACGTAACGGTTTCACGCTTACTAAATAAACCTTCGACGAAACGGTCTGTTTTTTCTTTGTCTCTTCTCCGTTTCATCTGTCAATCCGTTCTAGTTGCGGTTACAGACTGAAGAACAAATCTCAGGTATTCGTCACACGAGGGTTTAGTAATTTACTTTCCTCGATGGTGGACTATAACTCCTGAGAATTCCTCCCATGAACCTCAATATGACATCTCCCACAGCTGTAATCATTTTATATAATCCCTTCAATTAAAAGATCTCCGTGTGCATGGTACATATACTATTTTCTAATGATTTTGTCTGCCTCCTGTAATTGCTCGGCAGTCGTGTGATCATACATCAACGGATCTTATCGCCTATTTATGCGCTGTACATTTATAATGAGGGGTAATTACCAAGCTCTGGGATAGGTCTGTATGACAACTGTTCTTAAAAAACTGGAAGTAGATCCCGGGAATACGCGCTATAAAATTATAACTGAGGAAATTAGGTACTCCCAATGGCCTATCCATAATCTCAAACAAAAAACTGGAAGGTACATGTTCTCTTCTGTGATTTTGGGCCTCTTTTTTCCGCAGTCTCAGTTACATATCTTATGTAAATTAAATATCATTTTTTGCGACTTTAAGTCAAATTAGAAACAAACTCATTTCCCTTTATTCTAAAGTACCTTCAGTTGTCACGTATTCTGTTCCTTACGTCATTATTCACGTTTTCTTCTCGTATGTCGTATGTTTCATTACACACCACATTCACTAAACTTACCATGTTCATGTTGTTGGAAGAACTGTGCCATCAAATCACTATGTGGACAAAATCTGAATGGCAGTGCTTCTTCACAGGAAAAAAACGCGAATATATAATGATTGGCAAAAAATCGCAACATCGAACATAATTAATGTAGAGTAATGAAATTTCGGGAGTATATTTGTATAAGTAATATATTTAAGTGATTTACATTGCGAAGTCACAAGCTGATGCAAGCGCGAAATAAACCATTCCAAATGGGATATGGTGGTAAATAACCAGTGTAACAGCTAGATTTTGAATGCAAGCATGCAAACGCGCACGCATTGAGAGCCAGATATGAGTTTGTGGAATATAGTTCCAAGCTTGTTGCACTTGGTCGGTCAATGAGGGACAGTTAATGGTGTTTGTGGATGACTCTGGAGTTATCGTCCAATAACGTCCCACGTGTGCTCAACTGGAGCCAGATCCGGTGATGGAGCAGACCAAGGCAAAAAGTCGTCACTCCTTAGGGCTTGTTCATTTACAATAGCTGTATGTGAGTGAGCGTTAGCCTGTTGGAAAAGACCCCTGGAACGCTGTTCATGAATGGCAGCACAAAAGGTCGAATCACCAGGTTGATGTACAAGAGTACTCCTGCAGCCATACAAAATCTCACCCCAGACCATAATTCCAGGTGTAGGTCCAGTGTGCATAGCAAACAGACAATTTGAATGCAGGTCCTCAACTGGCCTCCTTCTAACCGACACTCGGCCATCATTGGCACCGAAGCAGAACCAGCTTTCATCACAAAACACAACAAACTCCCCCCCTGCCCCCCCCCCCCCCCTTCAATGAGATCTTGCTTGACACCACTGAATCGAAAGTGGTGATAATTTGAGGCCAGTGGAATATACGCTACAGGGCGTTTGGCTCAGAGCTGTTCTTGAAGTAACCGATTTTTAACAGTTCGTTGTATCACTGAGGTGACTGCTGTTCAGATTGCTGTTGTAGAAGCAGTACTATGCGACAGAGCCGTACGCCGAGGACGATCGTCTTCCCGTAATCATGTACATTGGCTACATTCCTGCCAAGTCTTTCTCCAGTACCGCGGAAGGACGTCCAACTTCTCGTAGCCCTATTACACGACCTCGTTCAAGCTCAGGAAGATGATGATAGTAACGTCTTTGTCCCCTCAAAGGTATTCTTGACTAATATCAACTCACCTCGTCCACTCTCAAAGGTAATTAACACTCACGACCGCTGCAGTGTGTATTTAAAACAAAACCAGGTTCGTATTCTCATAATGGCGCTACCAGTGCAACTCTTATGCGATTGGCGCGAAATATGA